>NC_044033.1:501961334-502261334 GCF_901765095.1 Microcaecilia unicolor | reverse complement strand
CACCACTAGGCACCAATTGGGGAGCGCCAGCGGCATTCCTCGCCGCTGCATGCTGTCTGAGAGCCACCACTCCATACTGAGTCGGGCCGCAGGGAGCCAAGAGAGTCTGCATTGATAATCCTGAGATACTGGAGACCATCTTTGGAGTAGAGCATACTGTAGAGGTCTCAGGTGCGCTCTCGCCCAGGGCACCAGTTCCATGGTGGCCGTCATCGATCCAAGCACCTGGACAATGTCCCAAGCTCGCGGGCGGGGCATTCTCAGGAGCAGACGGATCTGATTCTGAAGCTTGCACCGCCTTTGTTCGGGTAGGTACAATACCCCGAGGCTGTGTCGAACCTGGCCCCCAAATATTCTAGAGACTGCGAGGGGGTCAGGTGACTTTTGGCCAAGCATGGGGTGAAGCGAGGCAGAAAGGGCGAAGCCTAGAGTTGGCGGTGGTGGAGAAGGGTAGTGAAAGGAGGGATTTGTCAAGAGAGCGGAGGTTACGGGTGGGGACATAAGGGGAGATGAGAGTAGAGAGATAAGGAGGGGCTGCAGATCGAGTGCATTTGTAGGTGAGTAGGAGAAGCTTGAACTGTATGCGGTATCTGATCGGAAGCCAGTGAAGTGACTTGAGGAGAGGGGTGATATGAGTATATCGGTTGAGGCAGAAGATAAGACGTGCGGCCGAGTTCTGGATGGACTGAAGGGGGGATAGATGGCTAAGTGGGAGGCCGGTGAGGAGTAGGTTGCAGTAGTCAAGGCGAGAGGTAATGAGAGAGTGGATGAGAGTTCGAGTGGTGTGCTCGGAGAGGAGGGGGCGAATTTTGCTAATGTTATAGAGGAAGAAGCGACAGGTGTTGGCTATCTGCTGGATATGCGCAGGGAAGGAGAGGGAGGAGTTTGGAAACCGCTGCACCAGGCTACAGATGAAAATATTAGTGATGTTACTTATTCTACTACATTGGGATCAGGGCCTGAAGGAAGGGAATCGTGCAAATGAGTTGGGTGGCGGAGCTGGTGGGGGAAGGCGGGGCTGGGGGTTGGGGGGGGTGGGCCTTGTTCTGGGCAGACTTCTACGGTCTGTGCCCTGAAAATGGCAGAAACAAATCAAGGTCAGGTATACACATAAAGTAGCACATATGAGTTTAAATTGTTGGGCAGACTAGATGGACCGTGCAGGTCTTTTTCTGCCGTCATCTACTATGTTACTATGTAAGCACAAATGGGACACGTGCATGCAGGTAGCTGGATCCTGCATTCATGCTCTTGGCTCTATAAAGCTTCGACTACCTTGTGCCCCTGCCTGCCCTGCTTTCTACTAAACCACAGCTGACACACACACACACACACACACACACACACACACACAGTGTAATCTGGGTGGCCCACCCTTCAGGGTTTGCAAAGCAAGGCTGGTTCTACTGTCATTTCCATCCCCTTCACAGATGGTGACACAGTGACCCCTCTATCAGTTTTTGCCCAGCTGCACAATAAAATTAAGGCGTCCACTCAGTGTGCTCTGATCCCTGGAGACCGGCCGCTGCCCATTTCTCAGCTGCATCAGAAACTGCTACCTCATGGCCCTCGCAGGTCACTGACTGACCTACTTTCTGAAGGAGGGAAATTCTGCTTCTGCTTTTATTTTATTTTCAACATACAACTGTGGAGTAACAGACTTCTTAGATAGTGGGGCTGAGGCAGGGGCGTAGCCACGGGTGGGCCTGGACAGGCCCAGGCCCAGCCAGTTTCCCTCCAGGCCCGCCCAGCCCCGGGTGTCAGCAGGTGGGGAGGGGGGTGCTCTGCTGGCGCTGCAGTCCCCACCTGCCTACCAGCTCCACGATCGACGACCCTCGTCTTCCATCCGGCATCGAGTCTTAAAAAAAAAAAAAAAAGCCCGGAGAAACGCCTCACGTCTGCTGTGCACTGCTGTAAAGCAAGCAGCAAATCGTCTCGTCGGTCCTTCCTTCACTGTGCCCGCCCTTGCGGAAATAGGAAGTTACATCAGAGGGCGGGACACAGTGAAGGAAGGACCGACGAGACGATTTGCTGCTTGCTTTACAGCAATGCACAGCAGACGCGAGGCGTTTCTCCGGGCTTTTTTCTTTTTTTTTTTTTTAGACTCGATGCCGGATGGAAGACGAGGGTCGTCTGCTCGTCGATCGTGGAGCTGGTAGGCAGGTGGGGACTGGGTCATGCAGGGGGGCTCAGATAGGATGTCGGGGTGGGGTGGGGAGGGGTTCAAATTTATAGTATTTAACTTTTAAAGTTCATGGGGGGGGGGGGGTAGAGAAGGGAAGAAGAAATGCATGCCCACCCAACCTACCCACTGGCCCACCCAAAAATTACATTCTGGCTACGCCACTGGGCTGAGGGATACCCCTGAGGCTGGTACACATCTAAGGCAGGGCCAGAGTTACGGGGGGGGAGGGAGGGGGGAGGGGGAGAGAGTGCTTACCTTGGGCTTCCAGAAAGGGCTCCAAGCCTGTCTAAAACTGAAAGCAGAACAAATTTCTGCCCTGGGCCCCAGTATATCTAACACCAGCAAAATTAAATGTCTGTGGCCAAAATGCACTCCAAGTCTCCCATAATGCACATGGGCAAGTTTCAAAAGTTGTTAACTATAGATAAGCACCTGTCTGCTCTTTAGGAGTAGCCTAGTGGTTAGTGCAGTGGACTTTGATCTTGGGGAACTGGGTTTGATTTCCACTGCAGCAGCTCCTTGTGACTCTGGGCAAGTCTTGCCCCAGGTACAAATAAGTACCTGTATATACTATGTAAACCGCTTTGAATGTAGTTGCAAAAACCTCAGAAAGGCGGTATATCAAGTCCCACTTCCCTTTCCCTATTGGAGATTCTACATGGAATGTTGCTACTACTGGAGATTCTAGATGGAATGTTGCTACTATTAAGATTCTGTTGCTACTATTTGAGATTCTACATGGAATGTTAATGTTGCTATTCCACTAGCAACATTCCATGTAGAAGCCTGCCCTTGCAGATCAGCAACGCGGCCGCGCAGGCTTCTATTTCTGTGAGTCTGACGTCCTGCATGTACGTGCAGGATGTCAGACTCACAGAAACAGAAGCCTGCGCGGCTGCGTTGCTGTTCTGCAAGGGCAGGTTTCTACATGGCTTGTTGCTAGTGGAGGAGTAGCCTAGTGGTTAGTTCAGCGGACTCTGATTCTGAGGAACTGGGTTCAATTCCCACTGCAGCTCCTTGTGACTCTGGGCAAATCACTTAACCCTCCATTGCCCCTGGTACAAAATAAGTACCTGAATATATGTAAACCACTTTGAATGTAGTTGCAAAAACCACAGAAAGGCTGGCATATCAAGATCCATTCCCCTTCCCCTCCTCCTAATGGGCTCTCCAATAATGTATAAGTATATACACAAGTAGGAATAAGAAAACAATCAGGCAAATAGTCCACAAAAATCAGGACGGACATTTTCGATATGACATCTAAGTCCAACTTTGGACGTTTTGCTAAAAATGTCCAAAATTCCAGTAGGGAATATAGCCATTTTCAAAACAGAAAAATGTCTATCTTTTTGTTTCGAAAATGGCTGTTTGCTAGACGTTTTGTTCTCTGTGCGTTTATTTTTGGCCAATTTTTGGAAAAAAAAACCCTCCAAGTGAAAAATGCACAAAATCAAGCCGTTGGGTGTAGGAGGAGCCAACACTCTTAGCACTACTACTACTATTTAGCATTTCTATAGCGCTACAAGGCGTACGCAGCGCTGCACAAACATAGAAGAAAGACAGTCCCTGCTCAAAGAGCTTACAATCTAATAGACAAAAAATAAAGTAAGCAAATCAAATCAATTAATGTGAACGGGAAGGAAGAGAGGAGGGTAGGTGGAGGCGAGTGGTTACAAGTGGTTATGAGTCAAAAGCAATGTTAAAGAGGTGGGCTTTCAGTCTAGATTTAAAGGTGGCCAAGGATGGGGCAAGACGTAGGGGCTCAGGAAGTTTATTCCAGGCGTAGGGTGCAACGAGACAGAAGGTGCGAAGTCTAGAGTTGGCAGTAGTGAAGAAGGGAACAGATAAGAAGGATTTATCCATGGAGCGGAGTGCACGGGAAGGGGTGTAGGGAAGGACGAATGTGGAGAGATACTGGGGAGCAGCAGAGTGAGTACATTTATAGGTTAGTAGAAGAAGTTTGAACAGGATGCGAAAACAGATAGGGAGCCAGTTGGACAGGGTGTATGGCCATTTAGCAGACTGGCCATACAGATATGCCAGGAGAGCAATGGGGCACCCTAGGGGGCACGGCAGTGGACTTCAAATAAATGCTCCCAGGTACATATCTCACTGTTACTCCCTTATCTGCTGTGCCCCACAAACCCACCCAGAACCCACTGCCCCCCAACTGTAAACCACTAAAATAGCCCTTATGGGTGAAGGGGGCACCTCTATAAGTAGGTACAGTGGATTTCTGACATGTTACATATTTTAAACTCATTTATTTCAAGCACCTACCAACACTAAACCACATACACATCTATGGAAACAACTGAACTGTATTTATAAAGCCCCCAGGAGACAACATCTCATAATTTAAACCGGATCACACACAACACAAGTCTGCTACAAAAACAACCACTTCAACTCACATCAGATCCTGCAAAATTTTCCAAAATCGTGTCTGATGTTATGACAAACTAAAATTAAAGTTTTGATGTCACTTCAGTAAGGCCAACACACAAACAGTCCACTGCAAAACACTATGCACAAACGTGTAAAAACACACTCAAAACTGTACCATACAATAACAGCATTAACTCCCAGGACTCAAAAGAGCAACAACCATGAAAAGGCAGCACTATAAATATTACACTGGGCTCTAAAACTCCAATATATCATCTAATGAAAAAACAAAACCACAAAACAAACAGGACCGCAACAAGATCTCTACACAGATACTTCAAGCTAGCAGAATACCACACCTAGGTCACACACACAAAACACAGACAGACCCTCAACAAATATCAAACAAAAGACCAAAGATCAGTAACATGAAAACAAAACCTCAAGAGGTCAGACTGCATGTACAACAATACTACTACTACTTAACATTTCTAGAGCGCTACTAGGGTTACGCAGCGCTGTACAAATTAACAAAGAAGGACGGTCCCTGCTCAAAGGAGCTTACAATCTAAATACTAGCGAAATAGAAATGCAAAGTATCGGAGAAGCACATTTCCAAAAGCTGATATATTCCAATTAATACATTCAGAATAAAAACTTTTGTCTACCTTTGTTGTCTGATAATTTTATTTTTATATTTGCTCTGAACCCATTGTCTCTTTTCTGCTTTGCTCTGTGTTTAACTACCTTTACAGGGTCTGCTGTCCATTTGACATTTCCTGTCTCTCCATGTCTAACATCCATCTTCCCTCTGTGTCCCGATACACCCTGTCCAACATCTCCCTTCTTTATTCCTTTACTTACTCTTCCCTCCATGTTCAACATCTACCCTCTGTGTCCTTATCCTCCCTTATATTCAGCATCTCCCCTCTGTGTCTGTACCTTAACCTGTCCTGCATTCCTCCAGTGTCCCATCAGCATTGCCCCTCTGTGTCCATATCCCCCCATGTCCAGCACTGACCCTTTATCTCCCTATCTACTCCCCTTTGTCCAGCATTTATCCTATGTGTCTCTATCCCTTCTCTGTCCAACATTGCTCCTCTGTGCCCCTGTCTTTACTCTCCCTCCCAAATCCAGCATCTCTTCTCTACCTGCTTGTACCTCCTCTCTCTCTCTTCCCTTCCCTTCCCCCTGTACCTCCTACTCTGGGGCCAGTATCTCTCCTTCTCTCTTCCCACTCCTCGCCCCCATGGTCCAGTGTCTCTCCCCCTGTCTTCCATACAGTATTTTTCCCCTCCTCCAGTCCAGTCTCCCCCTCTCTCTCTCTCTTTCCCCCCTCCCTACTGGCCACCATCTACCCTCTCTTTTCCTTCCCCCTCCTGGGTCCAGTACCTCTTTCTGTCGTGCCCTCTCCCTAATCCAGCAGAGCAGCACCTGCACATTTCTCTTCCCAGGTCCAGCACCTCTCACCCCTTTTCTTCCCTCCCCCTCAACTGCAGTTCCTCCCACTTTCCCACCAGTTCGATGCTTCATCTGACTTGCCTTGGCCACCACTGTACAGCAATTCAGACAAGCTTGTGTCCTGCCTCCTCTGATGTAACTTCCTGTTCTCACAAGGGCGGGGTGCATCACTGGGAAGGCCGAAGTCCCACAGCAGCCCGTCTGAATCGCTATAGTGCTACTGACGGTGATCTAGGGAGAAGGAGAGATAGCGGTATCTGGATCAGCCTGGGACAGTTTGATATACGGGGTGGGGGGGCATGGAAGCACTGCTGATACCACTGAGTGAAAAGGTCTTCAGGTCCCCTAAGTTGCTGTAGTGGGCTCTTTGCTGCGTGCTGCTGGTGTTTGTCTTCTGGAGGCTGTGCTTGCAGCTGGGGAAGCTTAGCCTCCTCCAGCATCTTATACTGGGCACCTATGTTTGTAGTGCCTGATTCCACCCATTGAAATCCATGTTGCACGTCCCACAATGCATCAGGTTGCCTGAAATCCATGACTGGCCTGAATATCCCTCTTGGAATAGGGTAACTCTGCAGTTCTGCCACCAACAAAATGCACAGACTAAGCCGCTAACTCCAGACTCCGTTCCTTTTATCTTGCTGCACCATATGCCTGGAATAGACTTCCTGAGTCGGTACGTCAAGCTCCATCTCTGGCCTTCTTCAAATCTAAGCTAAAAGCCCACCTTTTTGATGCTGCTTTTAACTCCTAAACCTTGTTCACTTGTTCACAACCCTTATTTTATCATCCTCACTTTAATATTCCCTTATCTCTTGTTTGTCCTGTTTGTCTGTCCTAATTAGATTGTAAGCTCTGTCGAGCAGGGACTATCTCTTCATGTTCAAGTGTACAGTGTGCGTACGTCTAGTAGCACTATAGAAATGATGAGTAGTAGTAGTAGTAGTAAGCCACTGCAAAGAAGGTCAACTTAAATACTGCTTCCCCCTATATTATGTGTATGTAAGAAATCTGCTGCTCTTCAACAGCATGCCTGTAGAAAATTGACGAGAAGCCCTTCCACTGATCACCCCACCAGGACCAACAGTGCTGAAAACTTCCCTGTGATAGGCTTCCACCGCTCTTGGCCCCCTTCTACTTTCTGCGAGGATTTCCATTTCTCAGAGGGTTCGGCCTGTTCGCTTGTTTTTTTGTGATGAAAGGAATGGTATATGCCTTCCTTACGATCAAATCCCATCTTAATAACTTTCCATCGTAAGCGTTCATTCTTGAGCTGTCCATGCTGGTTTCACCCCGTGGCAGAATGCTGCTAGGATGTTAGAACATGATCAGACTAACCTCAGGCCCCCCTGGTTTCCTGAGATCTACAGCTATGGGAATTAGTGATTAGGTGGAAGGAATTTTATTTAAAAAGAAGTAGCAAAAGCACGCAGAACATGGCTCATGGAATTCTTTCCAACCCTTCTGTAGGTGTGTGTGTTTGTGTGTGTGCGTGTGTTTTTCTGACCTGGAAAGAAGCAGCAGTTTGAATAGAGCAGATCCGCGTGCGTCCAAGACACGCGCCCACACTAGCGCAGGCCGTTTTTCAGTGCACCTAATCAAAAGGACCCCTCAGTGCTGGTGGTTTCTGATTTAGTATGTCAGGATAAAATTTATCATTATATTTCTATAAACTCTCCCATAAAAAAAAAATTCAAGCAGTAACAACTTACTTAGGCTGGTTAGCATTTCCAATAAATAAAGCTCATTTAGCTGGGATGCGCATACAATGTTTTCTTGCCCACTAAGCAATAAATTAGATAACTATTACGAACGGCTGAAAGTTGCTTGGTCAGCTTCAGACGTCTGTACAATAAATCTTTCTCCATACTGCCTCTGTGATGTACAATAGGAGAGGATTGCAAAAAGTAATCCTGGCTTCTGTATTCACTGATCCCTCGTTTTCAACCTCCTGTCACTGTAACTTATTTCTAAAGGGATAAGGCACCTGTAAGCCTTTCTCTGTTGTGAATACACACACACATATATGAGCACACATACCTGGTTAGCACTTACTCTTTCCTCTCCCCCCCCCCCCCCCCCCCCCCCCCCACTCCCCAGACATATTTAAGCATGCTGCGTACCTAGGACATTTTAAATGTACTTCATGTTCCGGCAGCAGTGCAGCTGTGAAAATAAGCAGTGGTGCATGGCTATTCACAAAGCGTAAGCATGGCACACCACTGCAGAAGAACTAAATATGGGGAATTCAGGAGTGATTTTGGGCAGCCCATGCAAAGGTTTCCGTACATTTTTTGACATATGTTCTTTACTTATTTTCAAAAGGAAGCCACTTGGGTGGTTTACATACGCTTTTATAAACAGTGTAGTAGGGGTGAAACAGCGAGTCATGTTTTAACCCAGCTAAAAAATGTGTAAACTAGGGATGCCCATGTGCACTTCTAGGGCAGTTTACAGACAGGCTAGTCTGCCCAGGTAAATCTGTCCCCATAATGATTTATTAGCACTTCTATTCATTCTTTTGGCCTGGGAGTGTCTCCCCTCAGCCGTCTCTTCTCCAAGCTGAAAAGCCCTAGCCTCCTTAGTCTTTCTTCATAGGGAAGTCGTCCCATCCCCGCTATCATTTTCGTCGCCCTTCGCTACACCTTTTCCAATTCCACTATATCTTTCTTGAGATGCGGCGACCAGAACTGGACACAATACTCAAGGTGCGGTCGCACCATGGAACGATACAATGGCATTATAATATCCTCACACCTGTTTTCCATACCTTTCCTAATAATACCCAACATTCTATTCGCTTTCCTAGCCGCAGCAGCACACTGAGCAGAAGGTTTCAGTGTATTATCAACGACGACACCCAGATCCCTTTCTTGGTCCGTAACTCCTAACGTGGAACCTTGCATGACGTAGCTATAATTTGGGTTCTTTTTTCCCACATGCATCACCTTACACTTGCTCACATTAAACGTCATCTGCCATCTAGCCACCCAGTCTCCCAGTCTCGTAAGGTCCTTCTGTAATTTTTCACAATCCTCTCGCGAGTTAACGACTTTGAATAACTTTGTGTCATCAGCAAATTTAATTACCTCGCTAGTTACTCCCATCTCTAAATCATTTATAAAAGAGCAGCGGTCCTAGCACAGACCCCTGAGGAACCCCACAAACTACCCTTCTCCATTGTGAATACTGCCCATTTAACCCCACTCTCTGTTTCCTATCCTTCAACCAGTTTTTAATCCACAATAGGACCCTCCTATCCCATGACCCTCCAATTTCCTCTGTAGCCTTTCATGAGGTACCTTGTCAAACGCCTTTTGAAAATCCAGATACACAATATCAACCGGCTCCCCTTTGTCCACATGTTTGTTTACTCCTTCAAAGAATTGAAGTAAATTGGTCAGGCAAGATTTCCCCACACAAAAGCCGTGCTGACTTGGTCTCAGTAATCCATGTCCTCGGATGTGCTCTGTAATTTTGTTTTTAATAATAGCCTCTACCATTTTCCCCGGCACCGACGTCAGACTCACCGGTCTATAATTTCCCGGATCTCCCCTGGCGTTATAGAATACTATCTTAGAGCACAGATTTTGGGTGCCTAATTCTTAGCACTCTTTAAAGAACTGCCCTTTAGGGCCAGATTCTCTATATATGGCACCTGAAAAAGCTGCACAGAATAAAGTTCTGCCTAAGCGTATTCTATAAACGGTACCTAGGGTTAGGCGCGGTACTTAGAATATGTTTAGTCGATATCCCAGCGCCTAGAACTATGCGCACTCATTCACACCAAGAGAAATGTGGTGCACGTACAGATGCATAGATTTAGGAGCAGAGGGTCATATTCTAGAACGCTGCGGATAAATTTTGGAACACCCACGGAATGCCCATTTCCCCGCCCATAACCACACCCCCTTTTAACTCCACGCATTAGAATTTAGGCACGATGCGTTTCAGAATACACTTAGCGAGTTGTGCCTGTAAATTCTAATCATTGCCAATTATTGCTCATTATTGCTTAAGAGCTGTTAAAAACGTTGATTGGCTTGTTAAGCCAATTAAGTTACCTGTGTTATAGAATACAATTGGATTTTGTCACAGAATAGGCATGATATATACAATCCTGGGGTTAATGTGCTATTGAAGAGTGCCAGCAACACCACACAGCCAACGGTCCCCAATGCCCCAGCACTGTGTCTCAAGTAACTGCCTTTTCCTTCACCAATCAGTCGCTCTCTCGCTCAATCCCTTAACCTGTCCTCACCAACCTTTCTATCATCTCCCCATTCCTTCTCTTGTCGCTCTCTGGGTCGTCACAATCGTTCATCCTGACCCAAGCGGTCTCTCTCTCTCCCTCTCCATGTTCCTTATTCACAGCAGACCCCCTCTCTGGACCACCCCCCAAAGCCAGTTAGGCAGTCTCTCCTGAAGCAAGCCAGTCACTCCTCCCCAGTGACCCTCCTGCACCCTCCAGACTCCTGCAAGTCACCCCTCCCTCTCACTCTCTGAGGACAGACTGTCATTGGTGCCTGCCAGCGCCAGAAGTGCCCTTCTCTTCAGCTCCTCGACTTTGCAAAGTTAAAAAAACAAAGAAAGAAAGACAGTAAACAATATATACACGGTCGTGTTACAGTTGTTTTAAAAAATGTTTGTTGTACAAAATGACGGGTGTTCTCAGACATTTTATGTGAGCATGTTAGCTTGTTTAGCTCAATTGACTTCCCTTAACAGAGGTTAATTTGTTCTTTGAAACTGTGTCAACTGGTTATTGGGTGTTATGCTGTGGTTCTTTGTTAAAGGAATAATAAAGTCCAGGAGGTCTCCTGAGTCATCCATGTCTGGTCATATGCAGCAAGGAAAAAGATCCTGCTTTGAAAGCCTGAAGTCAGGTCTCACAAACACCGCAGAATCATCTACATCTCCAGTGCTGCTTGTCCTTACGCTGTCTGTTAAAATGTTTTATTCTGTATTGTGTTCACATTGTAGTGTAGCATACTATGCCATACTTTGTATTATTGTTTGAATATTTTTACTGCTGTAATTGTCTATTGCTTATGTTTGATTTATTCTTACTGTACACCACCTTGAATGAATTCTTTCAAAAAGGCAGTAAATGAGTCCAAATAAACAACTAAATAATGAATACAGTGACAGATGACAGCAGAAAAAGACCAACTGAACCATCCAGTTTGCCAAACTACTGCTGTCCACACTTCAACAGAGTTATCCCAGGTACCAGCCATAAAGAATGACCACTTAAGAGGTAATTCTCTACAGATCATCTAATGTTAGGTGCCAAGATGATGTGCGCTAACCCTCGGTTTCTATATAGTGCACTTAGATTTAGACGCCAAAATCGGCGTGCATTCTATAACAACGAACGTAACTTAATTGGCTTAACAAGCTAATGAGCGCCGATATAAGCACTTAACAAGCAATAATACAAATCAACCTACGCATCCGGCTTCTCCTACATAAGCGCACAACTATGGAATGGCCTCCCAAAAGCTGTGAAAACAATCCATGACCACCTGAACTTCAGGAAATCACCCAAGCTGCAAAGGACTCAAATACAAATCAACCTATGCATCCAGCTTCTCCTATATAAGCACACAACTATGGTACGCAATACCAAAACAACATACGACCATCTGAACTTCCGGAAATTACTAAAAACTAGCTTGTTCAAAAAGGCATACCCTAACGATCCAACTTAAATGCCTTAACCCAGCAACACAACAAAACCAAAGCTCATACTGGACATAACTTAACTCTTCCTTCTTACGATTCCCCAATGTGTCTGTCACACATGAACTTTACCACAACCTCACTTTGTATTTGTTAAAACTGGTATTGGCGATCGCCTCTACGGTACTATGTAAGCCACGTTGAGCCTGCAAATAGGTGGGAAAATGTGGGATACAAATGTAGCAAATAATAAATAATAATAATTAAAAACCAACCTCTTCAAAAAGGCCTACCCCAACGACCCTACGTAAACCCCTTCACCCAAAGCATAGCATGCCTAATGAGCGCACTGGACAACACACAACCTTCATCCCCTCCCCTCCGACCCTCCACTTATACCTCACTCAACCACTATACAACCTTGTATTTGTTATCAACCGACTGGGCAAACGCCTAATGGTACTATGTAAGCCACATTGAGCCTGCAAATAGGTGGGATACAAATGCAACAAATAAATAAATTAATTAAATAAATAATGAGCACTAATTGGCACTGATTACAATTTAGGTGCACAATTCGCTAAGCATATTCTGTAACAATGTACGCTGAACTTCTAATATGTGGAGGCAAAAGTGGAGCGTAGTTATGGGCGGGGGAATGGGTGTTCCAAAATTTAAGCACCTAGTTATAGAATATGGCCCAGTGCACCTAAATCTACGTGCTAAGATTTACACCAGGTTTTCGTTGGCATAAATAGATGCGCACAGATATTGGCTCTGAAATATCAACTAAGCATATTGTATAATCAGTGCCTAAATCTAGGTGCCAATTCTAGAATACACTTAGTCGGTACTGATTTCAGCGCCAACATTTTAGGTACCATATATACAGTGGTGTGCTGGAGCAGGCTCTCACAGGCTCGCAAGAGCCGGTTGTTAAGTTTTTAAGAATTTTGGGAGCCGGTTGTTAAAGTAGGGCCCTCCATGGCTACTTTAACAACTGACTCCCAAAATGTGGGGTTGGGCCCCCTGCTGAATTCTCTTTTACTTTGCTGGTGGAGATGCTGAGCCCTGCCAGCCAAGTAAATAGACTGCTGCTGCTCCCCGCTCCTTGTTTCCAGCTCTGAGCAGCAGGCTGGGACTTCTCCAGCATGTGTGAGAAGTTTCAGCATGCTGCTCAGAACAAGACGTTGGGAGTGGTGGCAGTCCATTCATTGGCTGCCAGCAAAGGTATGCCTAGCGTGCCCGCACGAAGGGAGGGAGGAGAGAGGCAAGTGTTGCTCCCCCCCCCCCCCGGCCACTCCTGGCCCTTCCGACTGCAGAGCTGGCTACGTCCGGAGAAAGAGCCTGTTGTTAAAAATTTACCAGCACACCCCTGCATATATAGAATCTCCTCCTAAGCACGGATTATATAACCGTTATAGAATGCTAACGTAAGAATGCATTTATGCATCTAACTAATGCTAGTATTCTATAACCTGCATGTGTAACTCCCTGACATGCCCCCAAGTCCCTCCCAGATCTGTGCCCCCCACCCCTTGAAACTGAACGCTCTGGAATTTGAGCATACAACTTATAGAATACCAACTAAAAGCAGTTCTATGCGCAAATTCTAATTTGGGCCAATGAAGACCAGTTATAGCCTATCACAGCTCGTTAATACCAAATATAAATAGACAGATTAGCATTATTTAAAGTTCTGAGTAATTCTCACAAAGATATTTGTTTTGTTTTTGAAAGATCCTCCTATCTAGTCAGACTCGCCTATGGGAAAATATGGGGTCCATCTCTCAAAAAGTTTAACAAACTCCAACAGTTAAAAGTCCACCTCCCTATCCTAAGGCAGGTCTACAATTTGGTTAGCACTTTTTTTTTCAACAGTAACGTCTAAGTTTAACGATGCTGCGCGAATAACTATCCTCAGTGCAGCAAAGCTCGTCTGGTTATCTTTAGGGAACATTTTAAAGCCAAAAACCTAGTCAGTTAGGTTTGGATACAAATACGGGTCAAGATCAACAGATACGTTTACTCAGTCATTCTCTCCTGCTCAGCGGCTATATAAAAATGAATCCACAAGAGCTGATGTTTGGCATAACCTCTTGCAGCCATGAGACTGACACGCGTAAACGAAGACTCAACTGCTGAAGGAATAACAAGACACCTTTAAACATTAGGATATAGTCAAACACAAATTCAAACCCAGTAGCACAGTTACAATTGGGGCAAGATTATATTACCCAGTCCAAACGGGCCTCCACTGGCTCTCAGTTTCTTCAGGACACAGTTCCAGGTTTTCTCTTTAGTCTTTATGTGCTTGAAATGATACAGGCCCTCAGTGTCACAAAGTGCGTTTGCTGGCATGTATTCCTCAGAGAGCACTGCATTCATCTGAAGAGGATTGGGTTGTAAACCATCAATTAGCAGCGACAAGAGCAAGTGCAAGCTCAAAGCACTGCATGAAGGTGGGTTTTGCTGATGTATTGTGTGGTTGGAGTGTGTGTGTGTGTATGAGGTGGGGGTTGAATGAGTGAGTGGATGGAAAGATTACAGGTGGGAAGAGGGGTTGAGTGAGTCAACGGAGCTGTGATGAGCGGCAGGGATCCTGAGTCAGTACATAGGGGCAGGTAGGGGCTATTTAATTCATTTAAAACATGTGTCTTGCCTGTCAAGGTACAGTTCTAAGCAGGAGGACACAATAAAACGTACGAAATATTATCAAAATCAACTGGAACTAAATCAGTCAAAACACTGCTATTGATAAAACCTATTGGCGTCTCTCTCACTGTGGAAATAGCCTCATGCACTTCCTTTTCCAACATGCACATGCCAGATAACAAACTAAGATTTCACGGTAATGTTCCACATGTGTGGTGCAATGAAGAAAAAAAGACCATGAGAGCATATTCCAACTCTTTGAACTAGCTTAACAAATGGAACAACCAAGGGCCTTTGCTGTGATGCACAAATTGGTCGCACAATCTGATGCAAATGAAGCAAAGACCTGAGGTGGAATGCTGACAAATCATGGAACACCATAAATACAATCAGAATCAACTTAACAATTTATTCAAAACACAATGGGTAACCAATATAGATCATACAGTCTGGGTAACATAGTAGATGACAGCAGATAAAGACCTGAACGGCCCATCTAGTCTGCCCAACAGTCACTCTCATTGTCTGTTCATAATTAAACCAATTATTTATTTATTTATTGCACTTGTATCCCACATTTTCCCACCTATTTGCAGGCTCAATGTGGCTTACAAAGACCTGTTATGGCAAAGCCATTCCAGGGTCGCAGATACAATTGGTGTTACAAAGTGTTACAAAAAGGTCTGGGATGACAAAAGGATCTAAGCAAACAGTAATAAAGATGCCTCTCTGAATCAGAGTGGAGCGGCGAAGTGTTATAGTTAGTCTATGGGTTCTCGTGGTAAGCCTTGTTGAAGAGATAGGTTTTTAGAGCTTTGCGAAAGACAGTTAATTCATTAATTGTTTTCAAGTTAGTTGGTAGTGCATTCCAGAGTTGTGTGCTTATGTAGGAAAAGCTAGTCGCATGTGTTAGTTTCAATTTTAGTCCTTTGCAGCTGGGGAAATGTAATTAAGAAATGTGCGAGCTGATTTTTTAGCATTTCTGGGAGGGAGGTCCACGAGGTCTAGCATGTAGGTCGGGGCATCACCGTGAATGATTTTATGAACAATCGTGCAGATCTTGAACGTGGTGCGCTCTTTAAGTGGGAGCCAGTGAAGTTTCTCTCTTAGGGGTTTTGCACTCTCATATTTTATTTTTCCAAATATGAGTCTGGCTGCGGTATTCGGGGCTGTTTGAAGTTTCTTGATAATCTGTTCTTTGCAGCCGGCATAGAGTGTGTTGCAGTAGTCCAGGTGACTTAGCACCATTGACTGTACTAGGTTGCGAAAGATGGATCTCAGGAAGAAAGGTTTTAATCTTTTGAGTTTCCACATGGAGTGGAACATCTTCTTAGTTGTATTCTTCACGTGGGCTTCGAGTGTGAGATTTCGGTCAATGGTAACTCCAAGAATTTTCAGATTGTTTGAGACGGGAAGGGAGAAGTTTGGTGTGGTTATGGTGGTAAATTCAGTTGTATTATATTGTGAGGTGATTATAAAACATTGTGTTTTTTCTGCGCTAAGTTTTAATTGGAATGCATCCACCCAGGAGTGCATGATTTGGAAGCTTTGGTTGATCTCGTTGGTGATTTCCTTTAGATCGTGTTTGAACGGGATGTAGATCGTGACACCGTCTGCATATATGTAAGGGTTGAGGTTTTGATCGGTATCGTGAGTCGTAGCTTTGTAATTTTCTCTTTGAAGTAATTCGCAAGACTGGTTGCTGATGGGGTGTCTGTATTATTAGAAGTAACCACTGTAGTGTTTAATAGTTTATTTACGAGTTGGAAAAGTTTATGTGTGTCCTTGTAGTTTGGTCCGATTAAAGTTTT
Source organism: Microcaecilia unicolor (assembly GCF_901765095.1). Taxonomy (NCBI): domain Eukaryota; kingdom Metazoa; phylum Chordata; class Amphibia; order Gymnophiona; family Siphonopidae; genus Microcaecilia; species Microcaecilia unicolor. The sequence goes on along the minus strand of NC_044033.1, from coordinate 502,245,149 downwards.
ATAATGTGATCTTTTAGTTTGTTTAATTGTCTATTTGTATTTTCTTTGTAGTTGTTTCCAGTGTTGAATGTAGAGTCGTCCTTTTTCTTATTCCATGCTCGTTCCAATCTTCTGACTTGTGTTTTTAGTTCTTTCAGTTCTTTATTAAACCATGGCATTGAGTTTTTTCTGTGTGAGGTTCTGGTTTGGAGTGGTGCTATGTTGTCTAATATGATTTTGCATCTGTTGTCCCATTCAAGAAGAAATAGGGGTGAGTCTGTTGGTATTGTCCTTTCGTAGTTGTAGAATTGTTGCCAGAATGTTAGCGGATCGATTTTGCCTCGTGTGGTGTAGGTTTGTTGTTCTTGTTTGAGTTGTGAGTCTTTTGTTCGCCAGTGAAGGGATGTGATATAACATACTTGATCCTGGTCTTTCTCTGCCATTTCTGGGACATAGACCGTAGAAGTGGGCCTGGAGGGGCCCTAGACCCACCAATGCAATCAAAGCAAACACAGTTTTGAAGCTGAAATAACAGGGTAAATCTATGCATGTCATTTTCCTGCATCTATTCAGGTTCACACAAGCGCTTCACTAGTCTTACCAACTGGAAGGAATGTACAGCATTAGTGTATACACTGTTATCACACTCTGTGAAATATTACATAGCCACTGGGTGACTCAGAGAAGAAACCAACCAGTCCCGTTCTATACCTAGTGGCTGCCAAACTACACTGTGTGTGTGTTTTTTAAAGCAGGAGTGCAATTTAGAAGATAAAATATGCAGACTTGGACAAATGTTCAAATGTGTTTGATATACTGCATATACATAGAACCTGGTCAATATTCAGCTCATGGCAGTCATCGTTCTTTAAAATACTGACCGCTGTGGAGGCACTGGCACTGAATACCCTGGGGCATATGAAAGCCGCAGGAGCTTATGCAGGTCCTGGCCAATATTCAGCCGGGACCTGCATACAACATTTAGGACCTGTCCACAGGATCCCACTAGACCACCTGAGATAGAAAAGGTAGGTCTGAGGGGCCTACAACGAGTGGGGGAGAGTCTGGCCTTCGGTAAGTTTAGTGTGATCGCAGTCCATTTTTACTTACTTTCACAGACATTGCTTCCCCTGAACGCGTCAGGAACTTGTCCATATACTTACACAAATGTAGCAAGTGGCTCAGAAGCAAGAAAACACCCAGTCCTGACAAGATGTACGTAGATGGAGTCAATACGTAGATGGAGTCAAGGGCTCCAGAGCAGGTCAGACAAACGCCCTTCCCCGCTCACAGCATCACGTGATCCCCGCATGTCTATTTTTCAGTGTGTACTGTGCATGTATTTATCTATTTGTGTATTTGCATGCACACGTCAGAATTTGCATCTGTGTGTCTGGCTTGGGTTAGTGTTACTATATGTCGGTGTGTCTGGGACTGGGAGAAAATAGGAAAGGGGAGGAGCAGTCTGAAAGAAGAAATCCCCTTATAGATATGACTCAACGTTTCAGCGTTCCAGGTCAATATTTTAGTAGGCGGATGATCCCCAGCCTATATCATCAGTACCCATGCCCTGCTGGCCAAAGCAGAGGGTAGTAGTGTGCATTTTACCAGCAACATCTGGATTAGTCAGAATGCTGTATACGTCTACCTCTCCCAGAGTGCTCACTAGTGACAGCTGGATGAGGTAGGAGCATGTTGTAAGGATAGCAGCGATGCATCAGCAGCAGGGTACAGGTTGGCTGGACTGCACATCCAGGCAATGGATGACAGTCATAATTTATTAAACTTACTATTTATTATTTATTAGGATTTATCACCTTTTTGAAGGAATTCACTCAAGGCGGTGTACAGTAAGAATAAATCAAACATGAGCAACAGGTAATTAAAGCAGTAAAAATATTCAAATAATACAAAGTATGGCATAATATACTACTTACAATGTCAACACAACACGTAATAGAACATTTTTTTTGTTACATTTGTACCCCGCGCTTTCCCACTCATGGCAGGCTCAATGCGGCTTACATGGGGCAATGGAGGGTTAAGTGACTTGCCAAGAGTCACAAGGATCTGCCTGTGCCTGAAGTGGGAATTGAACTCAGTTCCCCAGGACCAAAGTCCACCACCCTAACCACTAGGCCACTCCTCCACTGTTGCTACTATTTGAGATTCTACATGGAATGTTGCTATTCCACTAGAAGTCGGCCCTTGCAGATCACCAATGTGGCCGCGCAGGCTTCTGCTTCTGTGAGTCTGACATCCTGCACGTACGTGCAGGACGTCAGACTCACAGAAACAGAAGCCTGCGCAGCCTTCTACATGGAATGTTGCTAGTGGAATAGCAACATTCCATGTAGAATCTCCAATAGTATCTATTTTATTTTTGTTACATTTGTACCCCGCGCTTTCCCACTCATGGCAGGCTCAATGCGGCTTACATGGGGCAATGGAGGGTTAAGTGACTTGCCCAGAGTCAAAAGGAGCTGCCTGTGCCTGAAGTGGGAATCGAACTCAGTTCCTCAGGACCAAAGTCCACCACCCTAACCACTAGGCCACTCCTCCACTCCAATGTAGTATATAAGCAAAGATGGGAGATATAGATAGATAAGAGTAAGAGGTGTACAATATTAAAATCAAAATACAGTGGAACCCCAATATATTGTGCCCTGCAATAACACGAATCCGCATATAATGTGATGATGCCTTGGCTCCCCATTTTTTTTTTACATACAGCTCCTTTTGCAAAAAGATCAGTTTTTGGTTCAATTATGTTCGTGTTCTATTGACCCTGCTATAATAACGACTCCACATTTAATGCAATGATACTTTATGGATCCCAATCACAGCATTTTATCAAGGTTCCATTGTAATAAGGAAAGGAACTCCAGAAATTAGTTAGGAAAGCACACACGGAGACATAACAGCCTAGACATATACCCAGGATCCAATACCCACCCCTTCTAAGGAGGAGAACTGCCAAAAGCAGCAACGAATTAATGTGCCTTTAGCAAATGCTTAAAAACATTTCAATGATCCGTCCTCATGGCCCAGATCTTAATGAAAACGATAGCAATGATGGAGGCTGGTAGCTGCGTACGTCTAGTAGCGCTTTAGAAATGATAAGTAGTAGTAGTAGTAAAGTCAGAAAGAGAAACCCATGCTTCCTGGCTATTCTCCAACAGGTGGTAGGAAGAAGGAGAAGGGCTTTTATAGTATCCGATGCATTGCACATTTGCTGAACCCGATAATAAGACAATCTCTAGGTCTGAGAAGAAAGGGAAGCAGCAGCCCTGTCCCGATACAGATGCGCTGAAAAAATGGCAGTGTATTTCCACCAGAGTAAAAAGGCTTGGCGTGAGCTGTATGAGATGCAGGAAGCAGCAGGGGCACTTTTGTACCAACTCGTTCAGGATGTTGATGCCAGGTGGAATTTCGCCTAACTGATTCTAGAGAGGTCAGTGGAGCAATGGGCCGCCCTCCATCGGGCATCAATTAGTACTGAAAGATCCCTGGGGCTCGGGATTGGACAAACCTGACTCAGATCACAGAAGCCCTTCGAAAAGACCATGAAGGAACTGAGTTCCAGCAGAGCCACCCTGTGCACTGCCATCCTGATGGTGAATATCCATACGTTTAGAGGCTCTTTCAGCAACAAGAGGGATTAACAACACAGATACTGGTGATGGAATTAAGGTGAAATAATACAAAAATAAATAATAAAAAATAGAAAATAAATCCGTTGGCTCAGTCTCGTAACCTTGGGGTAATCTTCCACTCCTCTCTCTCCTTCTCTGCTCACATTCAGCAGGTTGCCAAAACCTGTCGCTTCTTTCTTTATAACATCAGCAAAATCCGTCCCTTCCTCTCTGAACACTCTACCCAGAACCCTTATCCACACACTTTATCACCTCTCGCCTAGATTACTGCAACCTGCTTCTCACCACCTCTCTCCTCTTCAATCAGTCCAAAACTCTGCTGCGCGACTCATTTTCCGCCAGAGTCGCTATGCTCACATTAGCCCTCTCCTCAAGTCACTTCACTGGCTCCCTATCCGTTCCCTTACCTCTTAGTTGTTCTGTCTGTCTGTCCTACTTAGATTGTGAGCTCTTTGAGTAGGGACTGTCTTTTTATGTATGATGTACAGCGCTGCATATGCCTTGTAGCGTTATAGAAGTGATAAGTATAGTAGTAGTAGTTAGGACTCCTTGCATGTGGAAGTGGAAAATTAGTTGAAACCAAGGAGGATGCTTACATGCTAGCCACCCTGTGTGAAAGAGAATATTGTGGTTGGGAGGCGGGGCTGGTGGTTGGGAGGCGGGGATAGTGCTGGGCAGACTTATACGGTCTGTGCCAGAGCCAGTGGTGGGAGGCGGGGCTGGTGATTGGGAGGCGGGGATAGTGCTGGGCAGACTTACACGGTCTGTGCCAGAGCCGGTGGTTAGGAGGCGGGGCTGGTGGTTGGGAGGCGGGGATAGCGCTGGGCAGACTTATACGGTCTGTGCCAGAGCCAGTGGTTGGGCGGCGGGGCTGGTGGTTGGGAGGCGGGGATAGTGCTGGGCAGACTTATACGGTCTGTACCAGAGCCAGTGGTGGGAGGCAGGACTGGTGGTTGGGAGGCAGGGATAGTGCTGGGCAGACTTATACGGTCTGTGCCGGGGCTGGTGGTTGGGAGGCGGGGATAGTGCTGGGCAGACTTATACGGTCTGTGCCGGGGCTGGTGGTTGGGAGGCGGGGCTGGTGGTTGGGAGGCGGGGATAGTGCTGGGCAGACTTATACGGTCTGTGCCAGAGCCGGTGGTGGGAGGCGGGGCTGGTGGTTGGGAGGCGGGGATAGTGCTGGGCAGACTTATACGGTCTGTGCCCTGAAGAGCACAGGTACAAATCAAAGTAGGGTATACACAAAAAGTAGCACATAATATGAGTTATCTTATTGGGCAGACTGGATGGACCGTGCAGGTCTTTTTCTGCCGTCATCTACTATGCTACTATGTCCTAAGCTGTAGGACCAGAGGCAGAGGGAGAAGTGTGAATGCAGTAGGAGAAATTGTAGTCATGCTGTTAACCAGTATTGGCAGCATGAGCTAAGTATTCCGATGACAGGTGTGCCCAGCTTGATTTCTTCACTCCTTTCAGCGCACTTATAAAGCATATTAAGTTAATGTTTCTGTCAGAAGGGTGCTGCATGGAATAAAATTCCATGTTTCTTTTCTTTGAGTGATGACTGCTTTTTTTTTTTCTCCTTTCAATTATCTGAACCATGTTTGAAGGCTGTCTCCGTTGTTACAGTATATTGCTTTTTCCTATGTTTTTTATTCATCGTTGCTCTCTTCTTGTTTAACACGGAGCACTGATCTCTGATGTTCTCCATCCGGTATCTGATTCCCTCAGGCTTGCCATTTAGTGAAACCTGTTTCATCAGAGAGCACGGCCTGCCAGACAGACCCTGCCGCTGGTCAATTTTACCATCACTCGGATGGCTTCTAACACTTCATATTAACCTCTTTGCCATCAATTCTGGCAGTCCCAACACATAGTAACATAGTAACATAGAGGCATATTTTCAAAGCACTTTGGGAGGCTAAGTTCCATAGGTTTCTATGGAACTTTGGGAGGCTAAGTGCTTTGTACTGTCCTCTTCAGGGCAGAGACCGTATAAGTCTGGCCAGCCCTATCCCCGCCTCCCAACCACCAACCCCACCTCCCACCACCAGCTCTGGCACAGACTGTATAAGTCTGCCCAGCACTATCCTCGCCTCCCAACTACCAGTCCTGCCTCCCACCACCAGCTCTGGCACAGACCGTATAAGTCTGCCCAGCACTATCCCTGCCTCCCACCACCGACTCTGGCACACACCGTATAAGTCTGCCCAGCACTATCCCCGCTGCCCAACCACCAGCCCCGGCACAGACTGTATAAGTCTGCCCAGCACTAGTCCCGCATCCCAACCACCAGCCCCGGCACAGACCGTATAAGTCTGCCCAGCACTAGTCCCGCATCCCAACCACCAGCCCCGGCACAGATCGTATAAGTCTGCCCAGCACTAGCCCCGCCTCCCAAACACCAGCTCTGCCACTCATTCTAGGCTAAGCTCCTGAGGATCCCTTCCTTCTGCACAGCATTCCTTTATGTTTATCCCATGCATGTTTGAATTCCGTTACCGTTTTCATCTCCACCACCTCCCGCGGGAGGGCATTCCAAGCATCCACCACCCTCTCCATGAGAAAAATACTTCCTGACATTTTTCTTGAGGCTGCCCCCCTTCAATCTCATTTCATGCCCTCTCGTTCTACTGCATTCCCATCTCCGGAAAAGGTTTGTTTGCGGATTAATACCTTTCAAATATTTGAACGTCTGTATCATATCACCCCTGTTCCTCCTTTCCTCCAGGGTATACATGTTCAGGTCCGCAAGTCTCTCCTCATACGTCTTGTAATGCAAATCCCATACCATCCTCGTAGCTTTTCTTTGCACCGCTTCAATTATTTTTACATCCTTAGCAAGATACGGCCTCCAAAACTGAACACAATACTCCAGGTGGGGCCTCACCAACGACTTGTACAGGGGCATCAACACCTCTTCTCTTCTGCTGGTCACACCTCTCTCTATACAGCTTAGTAACCTTCTAGCTACGGCCACCGCCTTGTCACACTGTTTCATCGCCTTCAGATCCTCAGATATTATCACCCCAAGATCCCTCTCCCCATCCGTACCTAGCAGACTCTCACCGCCTAACACATATGCCTCTCTTGGATTTCTACTCCCTAAGTGCATCACTTTGCATTTCTTCGCATTGAATTTTAATTGCCAAACCTTAGACCATTCTTCTAGCTTCTTCAGATCCTTTTTCATGTTTTCCACTCCCTCTGGGGTGTCCACTGTGTTACAAATCTTAGTATCATCCGCAAATAGGCAAACTTTACCTTCTAACCCTTCGGCAATGTCACTCACAAATATATTGAACAGAATCGGCCCCAGCACCGATCCTTGAGGCACTCCACTACTCATCTTTCCCTCCTCCAAGCGAACTCCATTCACTACCACCCTCTGGCGCCTGTCCGTCAACCAGTTCCTAATCCAGTTCACCACTTTGGGTCCTATCTTCAGCCCATCCAGTTTATTTAAGAGTCTCCTGTGGGGAACTGTGTCAAAAGCCTTGCTGAAATCTAAGTAGATTACGTCTATAGCACGTCCACGGTTCAATTCTCCAGTCACCCAATCAAAGAATTCAATGAGATTCGTTTGGCACGATTTCCCTTTGGTAAAACCATGTTGTCTCAGATCTTGCAACTCATTTTCTTCCAGGAAATTCACTATCCTTTCCTTCAGCATCGCTTCTATTACTGTTCCAATAATCGAAGTGAGGCTTACCGGCCTGTAGTTTCCAGCTTCTTCCCTATCACCACTTTTGTGAAGAGGGACCACCTCCGCCGTTCTCCAATCCCTCGGTACCTCTCCCATTTCTAAGGATTTATTAAACGAATCTTTAAGAGGACCCGCCAGAACCTCTCTGAGCTCCCTCAATATCCTGGGGTGGATCCCATCTGGTCCCATGGCTTTATCCACCTTTAGTTTTTCTAGTTGTTGATACACACTCTCTTCCATGAACGGTGCTATATCCACTCCATTCTCAAATTCATTTTTGCCAGTTCATCGTGGTCCTTCTCCCGGATTTTCTTCAGTAAAAACAGAACAAAAGTATCTATTTAGCAAATTTGCCTTTTCTTCATCATTATCTACATAGCGGTTTGCAGTATCTTTTAGTCTCACGATTCCCTTTTTAGTCATTCTCCTTTCACTAATATACCTGAAGAAATTTTTGTCACCCCTCCTTACCTTTCTAGCCATTTGTTCTTGCGCTTTCACCAGACATACCTCTCTCTTGGCTTCTTTCAGTTTCCTCCGGTATTCCTCCCCGTGTTCCTCGTCTTGAGTGTTTCTGTATTTCTGGAACGCCAACTCTTTAGGCTTTATTTTCTCAGCCACTTGATTGGAGAACCATAGCGGTTTCCTTTTTCTCTTGTTTTTATTTACTTTCCTTACATAAAGGTTTGTGGCCCCTATTTATAGCTTCTTTCAGTCTGGACCACTGTCCTTCCACTTCTCGTACGTCCTCCCAGCCCATCAGCTCCTTCCTTAGGTATTCCCCCATTTTACTAAAGTCAGCATGCTTGAAATCCAGGACTTTGAGTTTTGAGTGGCCACCCTCCACTTCAGCCCTTATATCAAACCAAACTGTTTGATGGTCACTGCCGCCCAGGTAGGCACCCACTCGAACATTTGACACGCTATCCGCATTTGTGAGCACTAGATCCAGCGTCGCTCCTTCCCTCGTGGGTTCCATGACCATTTGTCTGAGCAGAGCACTTTGGAAAGCATCCACAATCTCTCTACTTCTTTCCGATTCTGCAGACGGAACCTTCCAATCTACATCCGGCAGATTGAAATCTCCCAGCAACAGCACCTCTCTCTTCTTCCCCAACTTTTGAATATCTGCGATCAGGTCTTTAACTAATTCTTCCAATTTTGTTGGAGGTCTGTAGACAACACCCACGTGGACAGAGGTTCTATCATCTCTTTTTAAGGTGATCCATATCACTTCTTCCTTACCCCAGGTCCCTGTCATTTTGGTTGCTGTGATATAATTTCTCACATATAGAGCTACTCCTCCACCTTTACGACCCTCTCTATCCTTCCTAAATAGATTATAGCCTGGTATGTTTGCATCCCATTCATGGGAACCATTGAGCCATGTCTCTGTGATTGCAACAATGTCTAAGTCTGCCTCCAACATCAGGGCTTGAAGGTCATGAACTTTGTTGCCAAGACTGCGAGCATTTGTGGTCATCACTTTCCATTTCCATTTCCTGGTATGTGTTTCAACATTTAATATTTTGGTGTGTTTTTTTGTCTTTGGGTCCCTCCATATCTTTTTGTTCCACCTTAATTTCTTTTGCTTTTGCTGTTTCTTCTGGCTCAGTTCTATTTTTAGGAACCTCACAGTGCTTTCATGGAGCAAAAGAATTCTGTAGGGGTAACACTTGTGAGGGTGTATGCCTCTGTGTCACATGACGAAGTCTGCCTGAGCCTACTGTGAACCATCTATTCTTAGGTGGTTTTATCCTTTGAGGCAGTGGTGTGAATTTGGTTTGATTTTGTGCAGTGTGATTTTGTGCAGTCTTAGAAGTTGCTTTAAGTGCATCTAATTCCTGCTTTAATTTACTGAGCTCTTGTTTTAAACTTAACCTATATAATAAAACGCACCTCCAACATTCTGATGCCGAGAAAGTAAAGCCTTCAAGCCTTGAAGCATTCCTGCAACGTTCCGGAATTACGTGTTATCAATTGAGGAGATGGAGCCTTACAGAGCGCACGAATGCTTCAAGGCTTGAAGGCTTCACTTTCTCACACACACACACACACACTCACTTTCTGTCTCTCACATACACTCTCTCTCTCTCACACACAGACTCACACACACACTCTCTCTCTCTCTCTGACACAAACGCACACACACTCTGTCTGCCTCTTTCTCACTCATTCTCTCTCTCTCTCTCTCACTCACACACACACTCCATCTCTCACACACACTTTCTCTCTCTCACACACACACATGCCAAGGAAAACCTTGCTAGCGCCCATTTCATTTGTGTCAGAAACGGGCCTGTTTTACTAGTTGTTGAATAAAGAGAGTATAGTGCCACTAAGTCAAACTTTCTGCTCTCTCCACCTTTATTAACTAAGGATCCTTGCTTCATTCCCAGTGGGAAAGGGGTTCCACAGAACTCTTCTGACATTGTGCCTCCAATGGTGTCAATAAAGATTGGCCTTTTGATTCCAACATAAATAAATGGAAAGGTTAGTTTGCTGTTAAGCAATTTATGAGAACACTGGGTTGCTTTGACAGCAGAACAGGCAAAAGGTCTGAATTGTTTCATAAGAAACCAGGCCTGAAGGGAGAAACCCTTAGACCGTTTCAGAAGTGCCTGTCATACAAGTTACAAATGGAATACAGATCTGGATTCTGCTTACATGAGGATCATCACTCAGCAGGAAGAATGCTTTCGTGGTCCTATTACCTGGTGTACAAGATTGCTGTTGTCTTAGAGGTTCTCACAAGCATATTTTTTTTTTTTAGTAGAGGTAGTTCAAAAGCAAACAATCTTGAAATTAAATTGGCTTGGGGTAGGCTCATGGAAGTCTGGGGATATATAAAACCTTTTCGTCCCAGTGGAGAAAGTTGGAGTGGGGGCAAAAACACCACTGGAAATTCAAGAAACCCAATGAGATCCTGCAAGGGGTTATGGTGCTCTAGTAGGAATGGGCAAAGGACAAACCAGAGGGGTCTGGCTGTCCTAATCTGCCTCGTATTTCTAGGATTCCATTTTTCTCTATAAGTCAGAGGTCAAACTTACTTCACATACTGCCCATCAAAATAAAAAATAAAAAAAAGACTACCTGAGCGGTTTACATATAAATTATACATTAACGGGTAAAACAAATTATAAGGAAGACACAAAAAGAGCCTAGGTTACATTAAATAACAACTATAATTAAGAGACATCTTGCAGGAAAGGGTAACACAAGACAAACACACACACATTTATAAGGTACCGTAGCAGAATTTGCCAGTGAACACTGATAAGTTAGGGCTCATTTTCAAAGCACTCAGACTTACAAAATTCCATGGAACTTTGTAAGTCTAAGTGCTTTTAAAAATACACCTCGTAATATAGTATCTCAATCAGGTGAAAACAGCAATGAGAGGCATTTTAGATAGAACGTCTAAATCATAATTTGGACGTTTTACGAACAAAAAAACCCGTCCAAATGCAAACTGTCCAAAACAGAGGAGGAGTGGCTTAATGGTTAGTGCAGTGGGATTTGATCCTGGCAACATGGATTCAATTCCCACTGCTGCTCCTTGTGACTTTGGGCAAGTCAAATGCACAAGGGGCATTTTTGGATATGACATCTAAGTCTGAATTTGGACGTTTTTTGTAGAACGTCCAAAATCAGAACAGGAAAGGTCATTTTCTACAAAACAAAGGTCTATTCCTTTTGAAAATGCTGTTTGGAAAAATGTTTTGTGATTTGGATGTTTTATTTTTTGATCCATTTTCAAATAAATACATCCAAAATGTACAAGAAAATCCACAATAAAGTGAAACCATTCACATGTTCTAAGTGTAGTAAAAGCTTTGGTTGTAATCTCAAAGTGCATCAGAAAGTCCACACGGGAGAGAAACCATTTGCATGTATAGAGTCTGGTAAAAGCTTTGGTCAGAAGGTAAACCTCACAGTGCACCAGAGAATACACACAGGAGTGAAACCATTTACATGTCCTGAGTGTGGTAAAAGCTTTGGTTGGAAAGAAAGCCTCACATGGCATCAGAGAATCCACACAGGGATGAAACCATTTACATGCACTGAGGAGGTAAAAGCTTCAGTTGCATTGGGACAGGTACATAAGTATTGCCACATTGGGACAGACCAAAGGTCCATCGAGCCCAGCATCCTGTTTCCAACAGTGGCCAATCCAGGTCACAAATACCAGGCAAGATCCCCAAAAAAGTACAAAACATTTTATGCTGCTTATCCCAGAAATAGTGGATTTTCCTCAAGTCCAATTTAATAATGGTCTATGGACTTTTCTTTTAGGAAGCCATCCAAACCTTTTTTAAACTCTGCTAAGCTAACTGCCTTTACCACATTTTCTGGCAATGTAGGGAATGCACACTCTTGCTATGAAGTATGGAAAAATAGCACCACTCTGGTATTTAGATATATGTAATGAGACCTCCTTTTCATCTATAGATCTGAATTCAAAGCCCAAATCTAATGATAAACAATAGACTCAAGGCTCAGATGTTATTAAAAACACAGAAAGCATGGCATCAGGTAGAATAGTGGAAAAGTGACATCCCAGGAAAGCAATAGGGCATCCTTGGGGGCACTGCAGTGGACTTTATAAAATGCTCCCAGGTACACATCTGACCATTGCTCCCTTACCTTGTCTGCTGAGCCTCCCCAAACTCCACCCACAACCCACTACCCCCAACTGTACACCACTACCATAGCCCTCACAGGTGAATGGAGCACCAATATGTGAGTACAGTGGGTTTCTGGTGAGTTTTGGAGGGCTCACAGTTTCCTCCACAAGTGTAACAAGTATGGGGGGGGGGGGGGAAGAAGCCTGGGTCCACCTGTCTGCAGTGCACTGCACCACTACTAGACTACTCCAGGGACCTGCATGCTATTCTAATGGACCTGATTATAACATCTGAGACTGGCAAGTAATATTTTTAATCACAGTTTCTTGGGGTGGGAGGGGGATAGTGACCACTGGGGGAGTAAGGGGAGGTGATCCCCGATTCCCTCCAGTGGTCATCTGGTCATTTGGGGTACCTTTTCTGTGGAGTAGAGGAATAGCCTAGTGGTTAGTGCAGCAGACTTTGATCCTGGGGAAGTGGGTTCAATTCCCACTACAGCTATTCATTATAAAAACAGGTCTCCCTTACTTTATACCACTGACAGTAAATTATGATTTTATTATGTGAAGTTAATTTTATAAATGTTTTTCCATGCATTAAAGCTTTTCTTTGCATACACTGAGGCCTTTTATTAAACTTCACGACAGCATATGATGCAAACCAAGACTGCACGTATTTGTACATACATACCATGGGAGGGAAATACTATACACGAGCGCCAGAAAAAATCAGTGCTAAGCGCTAGTCTATAAAAGATGTGTGCCCTTTCTAGAAAAACGCTTAGAGGCATATTTTCAAAGCACTTTGGGAGGCTAAGTTCCATAGGTTTCTATGGAACTTTGGGAGGCTAAGTGCTTTGAAAATGAGCCTCTTAGCGTCACTTTCTGTGTCCAACTCTGGGTGCTTGTTCTGCCCCTCTCACTGGGTGATTGGCATGCAGTTTAAGCCACAGTACATAACATCACTATGAGAAGACTCAGAACTCTTGAACCCAAATCTTCTTTAATGCAGTAATCAAACCAGGAAAAAAATAACTTACAGTTCAGATGTGCTGGATAAGAGTTTTTTTGCCTTGCAAACTGGGAGTGTGTTCCCCACCAGCTCTCCGTCAAGAGGCTGGGAGATGGCAGCAACACTCTGAATAATAATGCTGTGTATATTTTTACACTGGTGAAAACTTGATTAAGAGTCGCAGTAGCTTGAAGTGATCATACAGCAGAATACAGCATAAGCAGTTTCGGTTCATAGAGGAGGTATGCTGCAGACTAACTTTCCAGACCTGATGGAGAAGGAGGGGGGGGGGGACTAGCTCAGCATACACAGAGAACAAGGCAAACCAACAGAAAGTGTCTCATAACACAGTGTTTACCAAGACTGGTCCTGGAGTACCCCTTGCCAGTCAGGTTTTCAGGATATCCACAACGAATATGCACGAAAGAGATTTACATATAATGGAGGCAGTGTATGCAAATCAAGCTCATGCGTATTCATTGAGGTTCTCCTGAAAACCTGACTGGCAAGGGGTACTCCAGAAATGGACTTGGGAAACAATACCATAAGACACAGGGAACTGGATAGGATTACAGGGATTTGCAGTCTTATTAAGGGCAGGCTAAAAATAATAAATCTAATCTAATCTAGGCACCCTAGCCAGTCAGGTTTTCAGGATACTCACATTCATGAGAGAGATTAGAATGCAGTGGAGGTAGTGCATTCAAATCTCTCTCATGAATATTTATTGTGGGTATCCTGAAAACCTGACTGGCTGGGGTGCCTCCAGGACCAGGTTTGGGAACCACTAATATATAATATTATCGGCTTCCATTCAAGGGGATGGGGGCAGAACAGTGCTAGACTTCCACCTGCTGAAACCTGGTGTAAATCCTGGTACCTACGTTGGGAGTGGAGACCCCTTATCATCAATAATTGGTTGTTAGCATCCAATTATTGCTCATTAATGGCTCATTAGCCAATTAAGTTGAATAGACATCTCAGAAGTGTGTCCAAATCTGGGCACCATATATAAAATCCGTGGGCGTGCGTAGATGTTTCAGAAAATGTATTTAAGGCAGACTGTGCACTAGGAGTTGATAATGTTTGAGAATTAGTGAAATACAAAATTATAAAAATATAAAGCTGCAAAAGAAAAAATCTAAATAAAAAAAACTTAAGAAGACTGGTGACGATAGGAGAGTGGCTGCTTCAACTAACTAAAGCACCACAGCTCCGTTTGACTGAGGTCTTCAAGATGAAAAGTATATGATATATAAGCTTTTTTTATGTGTGGTATTTGGCTAGTATCTTTGCTCATATAAAACGTTGGAGCTGATACAATAATTATTGATTGTTAGCATCAATTAAACCAATTAGTTTGAGCAACCTATGTAGAATCGGGGATATAGAGTCTAGTGTTCAGAGGAGCCCTACCTGAAGCTGAGCTGAAGAGGCAACCACCTGAAGATGAAACCATAAGAACTACCCCACCCCGATGCAGAGCCCAGCTCGACATGCGATCGTGTTGGTGTTATGACTTATGAGGACCACGTCAATTAGTAGCTAAGTTTTGCTTCTTTTTCAAGTATATTTTGAAACACTGATTGTATGAACATCATTTTTTTGGACGGAAAGTAATATAACTTTTTTTTTTTTAATTTTCTATGATGGACTGATGATTACTTGAAGTCGAATCTCCAACAGTCTTGCTTATATGCTGATCCACTATGGATTACACACTCTCGTCCGAGAACCTTAATTCTACTTGGATAGTGATATGCTTGTTTGAAGAGTGTGATGTATATGGCTCTCATTGGGACTTTCTTTAATGCCTACAGGCTTCAACTAGATGCCTTTTTGGACTTTACTGGAGTCTGATTTCACATCAGGACACCTATGTTATTTTTTAAATTTAACTACAGTGATGACAGTTCTTCACTAGAAGTAAAAATAAAAAATAAACCACTAAGAGCATTATACTTTAAAGAAGTGGTGGGGGCAGGGGAGAGGGAGTTGTGGAGGAACTTGCAAGGTTTCTGTCTTCTCACTGAAGATTGATTCTAGCTCTTGTCCTTTACTCAGTAAAGGACCAGGGCAGACCATGACAGGAGAAAAAAAAAAAGGAATTTGATTTACTACTAACTACTACTAACTAACATTTCTAAAGCGCTACTAGGGTTACGCAGTGCTGTACAATTTAAACATAGAAGGACAGTCCCTGCTCAAAGAGCTTACAATCTAAAAGATTTGAGTTGTGTTGTTCTGAAAATCAGAAGGACCAGTGCTGAAATTTATCTGCTGAACGCCAGAGGGATGGTTTCACTGATGTGACAGGACAGCACCTAGGTCTTCATCCACTTGCCAAAGCCTTACCCTGCTTGCACACATTCTTAGAGGTTAATGGAATTCACTAAAGCGTTATATTGAGAGTACTGAACAGTGGTGCATACTAATTGGCTACTTTTGCTTTCTTGTGTTCTGGAGAATTTTATCGTGGTTCAGTAAAACTCAGTCTGCGAGTGCAGGGCTATCATGGGTTTGCATGCATCTTCTTTGGTTGAGTGGCAGCCATAAATGCTTATCTGATGGTTTACACACAAAATTATATACAAAATTCCGAAAATTACTAAAGGCCAACTTGTTCAAAAGCGCATACCCTCAACTGATCTATCCCAAATACCAGACAAGGAAACCGGCACCAGACATAGACAAAATGAGCTTTTCTATACCTGACTACTTCACCTAAACTGTCAACTACTGAACTTTAACGCTTTACCACTTGATTTCATCCCTGGAAAAAACTTTTACACTTGATTGCTTAACTTACTTTATCTAGTTTGACCTTTACTTTAATAACATTATGCATTTCTTGATCCGGAACTGGCGATCGCCATTACGTCACAATGTAAGCCACAATGAGCCTGCAAATAGGTGGGATAATGTGGGATACAAATGCAACAAATAAATAAATAAATAAAAGGAAGGACGGATGGGATAAGATCAGGGCTAGCCCGACCATCAGATGTGACTAGGCAGTTGCCTAGGGCATTAGCTTCCTGGGGTGGCAAAAGGGCAGCTGCAGTCAAAGCAAAACAATAGGTCCCGATAACCACACAAACTCAAAGAAACAACCCGAGGTATTTTTATCAGTAGCGTGTTTGGCATTTCTCCTGATGAAGGTTGCGAAACAGTGGGGTCCCTTGCTGTCGAGAAAACAATTAATATTGAGAACCGAAAATAGAATACCCACTTTGTAGATCGGTATGAGAAGCCAATACTGATCTGAAGAACTTCCTGGAAATGTGATTGTTTAGATGGAGGCAGCAACTTTGAACATCACTATCAAAATTGGACAGAATTGGACAGAATTCGATTGGGCAGAATTCGATTGGGCACGATTGTGGAGAAGCTACAAAACAACATTTCAATCTAAGTTACACATTTTTGAGCTTTTTTGATCATTGTCACATGATAAACGCCTGATAGTGCATTTGTGCGTGTTGTCCTCTATTTCCTTCAGTCTATTATTTTCTAAGGAAGTTTAATCAAGGATTCTGCAGTTTTTCAGATCCTTCAATACCCACAGTAGTGTGGACTAGTGACTTTGACTAAACTTTGATAGTGTACGCATCACCGTTTTCCGTTTTTTGGTCACAGAATCTTTTTCTCCCAGGAAAAATGTAATGTTAGGGAGTTTTTTGATTTTTGTCTATTAGATTGTAAGCTCTTTGAGCAGGGACTGTCTTTCTTCTATGTTTGTGCAGCGCTGCGTATGCCTTGTAGCGCTATAGAAATGCTAAATAGTAGTAGTAATAGTTATATTTATACAAAATTCACTAAAGGTCGAAGTTTCTAGTCCCACTACATAGTGAATAGAAGAGTGATATAGCTTTAGATTTATGATATAGTTTTATCAGTAGGGAATGTGGACAATTTTCAAATATCCCATTTACCCAGATTATTTTGGGAAAGGTGGTATTGGGGTAATCGTGATAGTTGAGGGGGGGGGGGGAGGACAAGGCTGAAGATGTTGCTCCGACGTGATGGATCTGAAGCAGAGATCTGTGGTGCCTCTAATTCATGATCAGTAGCAGCAGGCTTTGGTGGGTACCTCAGATCCGCTGTGAACAGGAAGCGCAGGTGTTTTGAGATCCTTTGCTGACTTTTGAAGCCTCAGCTTTCCATACAAAACAGAGCACGGCAGTAGCACAAAAGACCAGGGGGGGGGGTTGATTTCCTGTCCCGTGGCTTCCTTTCAGGCATCGGCTTGGCCAAGCGTAACTCAGCCTGCACCAGCATCGGGGCTTGTTGAGGTGTCAGTAGCTGATTAGCATAAAAGGTCCATTTATACTGGACTGCAGGGTGGCTTCCTCTTTGCAATTTACTGGAGGAAGTAGGGAGGGGAGGGGCAATATAAGAGGCAAATGGCTAACAGCTGTGATTAACCCCCCCCCCCCCCTCCCCGCTGCTCAGGTTCTGGGTACCTGAAGTGTGGCAGTGAGCCCTACCGCTGATCCAGATGGACTACAAGCATGGGATTCTGAGCTGGAGAACGAGGGATGGGATTTGATATACCGCCTTTTCCGTGGTTACAATCAAAGAGGTTTAGATATTATGTAACAGGTACATATTTTGTTCCAGGGGCAACAGAGGGTTAAATGATTTGCCCCGAATCACAAGGAGCTGCAGTGGGATGCCAACCCAGTTCCCCAGGTGCTCAGGCCACTGCACTAACCATCAAGCTATGCCTTCACTTTAGAAAACTGTTTTTTTGACATCTGCTTGATAATTGGCCTTGGATTAACAGAAAAAGGGCGACGCTAATATTTCATTAACCCAAAACAAAATGTGGACAGTGACATGTTGCTGTGATATCTCAAACCTGTACCAAACAGACAGCACAGTTCTCCTCCTCAAAGCCCTGCCCTCTTCACCCTTGGCTCTCATTCCTTGTTCTAGCCCTTCTTGCACACTCTACCTGCTATGGAGAAAGAGAGGCCTTCGTTGTCTTGGCAGAGTTCAGATGTACTTCCCGGCTGTCCTTACTACTGGAACACTTATCAGACTTCTTCTAACAACTATCATGTGCTTCCATCGCTATGATCCTTTATAAACCCATTTATTATACTATTAGATTTAAGATTTTATGACTTGTTTTTAAAGCCCTAAATTAATTTATTTCTCCCACTCTCTGTGCCACATAAAGGGAAAGGGAAATCGGACTTGATATACCACCTTCCTGAGGTTTTTGCAACTACATTCAAAGCAGTTTACATATATTCAGTTACTTATTTTGTACCAGGGGCAATGGAGGGTTAAGTGACTTGCCCAGAGTCACAAGGAGCTGCAGTGGGAATCGAACTCAGTTCCCCAGGATCAAAGTCTACTGCACTAACCACTAGGCTACTCCTCCACTAGCAACATTCCATGCAGAAGCCTGCCCTTGCAGATCAGCAACGCGGCCGCGCAGGCTTCTGTTTCTGTGAGTCTGACGTCCTGCACGTACGTAAACTCATATTCACAAGCTACAGCTTAGCATAGAGAAACTTAGCTTTCATTTAGCTGGCTTGATAACCCCACAATTCAACTGCTGATTTTCATTCAACGGGGCCCAAATCGTTTCACCCACTTCCGGGCTTAATCAGGAACCACCCAGTTTAAACATAATTACAGGGGTATTGATTTAGCTGACTAGGGACTTCTCTAGGAACGTGCAGCAATCATTCATTGTGAATATGAGTTTACTCAGTAATGTCTTGAAACTTATGCTTGAATAAGAACAGTTTCAGCAGGAAGCAAGTGGAAATTTTTACCCTACGAACGAGACTAGACCATGGACACAAAAATCTTACATAGATAACAGTGATCCATAGGTCAGACCTTGGTGGAAGCCTAGGTTTCTGAGGGTAAATTCCACGCTTTTGTTATTTGTTGTATGATCACTTTATACAACCCTTTGGTATTTGGATTGGCTGTTTTTTTTTCAGTTTTTGTTGTATTAGATTATGGAAGCAGAATTAACAGCCCATACTGTCTACTTGAATATTGTACAAAATATAACCCATTCTGTATGCCCTAGCTGGGGAGAAATATGCCCTATGAAGCATTATTATGATTTTTTAATCTATGAATGAATAACTCATCAACAATCTCAGGATTCAGTCTAGCTCTCCTGTCTTCCACAGTCCTTCCTGCAACAGAAGATGTCTTCTTAGAAGATGTGCCGGTAGCAGAATGTACAGGATCCCCCATGCAAATTTTGCTAGTTGTGGCCAGTATGTTTTTTCCAAAAAAAATCAAAATCTCGTTGTCTGCATTATTCAAACATAAATAACAATCCAGTTCATTAGCAGACTTCAAAGTAGAAAATGAAACGCGGACCAAGTTTGTCCCCGTCCCCACGGGCTCTGTCCCCATCCCTGCCCCGTCACTGTGGGATCTACTACTACTACTACTACTTAACATTTCTAGAGCGCTACTAGGGTTACGCAGCGCTGTACAAATTAACAATTAAGGACGGTCCCTGCTCGGAAGAGCTTACAATCTAAAGGACGAAATGTCAAGTTGGGGTAGTTAAGATTTCCTGAGAAGAGGTGTAGTGATTAGGTGCCGAAGGCGACATTGAAGAGGTGGGCTTTGAGCATTGATTTGAAGATGGGTAGGGAGGGGGCACGGCGTATGGGCTCAGGGAGTTTGTTCCAGGCATGGGGTGAGGCGAGACAGAAGGGGCGGAGCCTGGAGTTGGAGGTGGTGGAGAAGGGTACTGAAAGGAGGGATTTGTCTTGAGAGCGGAGGTTACGGGTAGGGACGTAAGGGGAGATGAGGGTAGAGAGGTAAGGAGGGGCTGCAGATCGAGTGCATTTGTAGGTGAGTAAGAGAAGCTTGAACTGTATGCGGTATCTGATTGGGAGCCAGTGGAGTGACTTGAGGAGAGGGGTGATATGAGTATATCGGTTAAGGCGGAAGATAAGACGTGCGGCAGAGTTCTGGATGGACTGAAGGAGGGATCTGTCCCTGTCCCCGTGGGATCTGTCCCCTCCCCACCCCATCCCCTCAGGCTTTGTCCCCGCTCCATCCCCGTGGGCTCTGTCCCCGTCATTACCCGTCCCCTATGTCATTCTCTATTCGTTACTCAGCAATCCCAAGGGCCAGTCTGTCTGCCTTTTCCCCGTTCACGCTAATGCGCTGGCCTTTTTCCATTCTTCACCTCTACTTACCACCACTGTTTTTCATTTTGGCATTAATACTAACTTTTAGTGATTGTTTTCATTATACGTAGTCCTGCTACCAGGCAAGCTTTGCTCATAACACAACCGAAAACCATCTCTTAATTATTATTGCTTCTTAATTGCATTAATTTCATTAATGAATTTCCCTGAGCGTTCCAACACTACATCTGATATATTCCCAAAAGGAATTAATTTATTCCAACCAAATTAGATACTTAAACATTATAGACCCCTCTTAATACAGGCACATTAATAAGGTGTCTAAATGTTAAACGTAGCACCTCAAAAATGAGAATACAACTCATTAAGACAGCAAACAGAAATCAAACTAGTTCTCTAATCCAATCAAAATAGTTCTTTCTCACTTCCCATTCACTATTTATTATTTAAAAGACGCTAATTAAAATTTAAAGTTATTGCTGTTTTCTCTTTCTGTATTATTCTGACTTAAATACCGAACTCATCATTGGTTTTACTTATCCCTCCTCCCCATTCCCCCTCTACTCATCCCATCCTTCTCTTCTCCATCTCCCCTTTATTATATCCTTCCTTACCCCTTTTCCCCCAACTTATATTATCCTATCCTGTCTACCCTATTTTATCCTAATCATACATTATCAAACTCAACTTATCATACATTATTCAAGCTCAACTTCATAATGTTTCACTACCGTTTTGAAATTTCTGTTATAAGACTTTGTATTTCGAATTACTATGTAAGCCGCATTGAGCCTGCATTGTGTGGGAAAGCGCGGGGTACAAATGTAATAAATAAATAAATAAAAATTTATGCACAATGTTGATTTCCGCAGTGATGCAACTGAAATGGCTTCATTTCACAGAGATACACTGGACAAAAAGAAACCAAAACAAAAACAAAACAAAACAATAAACATGAGAGCACACCACCAACCACAATCATGAGGCCTCCCCCTCTCACAGAATTCTCTCCCTTGTGCTTCCCTTTAGATCTCCCCCTCTTGAGGAGCAGCTAATGTCAGGAGTAGCTTAAATAGCTCCTCCCACAGTATCAATTAAAGAAGTAGTTTAAAATTAGTTTTATTTTACATCTTGGCCTGGAGAAGAATCTAAAATCCTCCACTCTCATCCCCACCAATTACCTGTACTTTGGTGCTTTGCTACGGACTAACTTGACTGTTTTGTGACTCACGTGAGGCTACAGTTTGGGTAGAGCTGCAGGCAAACATTGGTTAACCAAATTGCAGGAAGAATCTGGAATGCTCAGGATAGGCTGCAGTACTCACCACTGTCCTCAGCAGCAAGACAGAGGAGACACACTTTCTCAGCTCAGCAGGCAAACCATTCATTCATTTCTGAGAGGTCTATCTGTTCTGTAGGATGCTTAGGAGGCTGTGGTGATATAATTTCTTTCGGCTGGGCTTATAGAAGATATTTTTTTATTTTTTTTTCTTACATTTGTACCCCGCGCTTTCCCACTCATGGCAGGCTCAATGCGGCTTACATGGGGCAATGGAGGGTTAAGTGACTTGCCCAGAGTCACAAGGAGCTACCTGTGCCTAAAGTGGGAATCGAACTCAAGTTCCTCAGTTCCCCAGGACCAAAGTCCACCACCCTAACCACTAGGCCACTCCTCCACTCATATATAACATGAAACATAGGAAGAGGGGACCTGTAAGTTAGGCCTTCAATTTACTACAACTCTGTGGTCCTAGAATCTGCTGCAAAATCTGCCTGTCGAGGTGGAATAGATCTTTGGCCGCCCCCATTTCCCCTCAAACATACATGTATTTCACTGCTGCTTGGTCCCTCCTCAGCCACTGCTTTCTTTCTCCCTTCCCCATCTCCTTTCCTGCCACCATACATAGTAACATAGTACATGACGGCAGATAAAGACCTGTATGGTCCATCCGCTCTGCCCAACTAGATAAACTCATTTTACATGGTATGTGATACTCTATATGCATACCCCAGTTTGATTTGTCCTTGCCATTCTCAGGGCACAGACCGTAGAAGTCTGCCCACCACTATTCTTGTACTAAAAGTTCTGAAGCTAACGTCAAAACCCCTTAAAATTTACACTCCAGCTCATCCCTATCTATTCAGTCACGATCAAGGTGTAGAACGTAGAAGTCTGCCCAGAACCGGTTTGGCTTCCCAATTACCGGCATCGCCACCCAATCTCTGCTAAGATTCCGTGCATCCATTTATTTATTTGTTACATTTGTATCCCACATTTTCCCACCTATTTGCAGGCTCAATGTGGCCTACATAGCACCGAAAAGGCAATCGCCAGGTCCGGTAGAGGAACAAATACAATTAGATGCTAGGGTCGAATAAGGTAAGTTACAGGCACGTTAGGGGTCAAAGATAGGGAGGGGTAAATAGTGTCCAGTATGATCTTTGGTTTTGCTGTGTTGCTGAGTTGAGGTATTTATGTTGGGTCGGTGGGGTATGCCTTTCCTTCTAAACAGGATTCCTTTGTGTTTATCCCACGCATGTTTGTATTCCATTATTGTTTTCATCTCCACCACCTCCAGCGGGAGGGCATTCCTTGTATCTACCACCCTCTCCGTGAAAAAAATACTTCCTGACGTTACTCCTGAGTCTGCCCCCCTTCAACCTCAATTCATGTCCTCTAGTTCTACTGCCTTCCTGTCTCCGGAAAAGGTTTGTTTGCAGATTAATACCTTTCAAATATTTGAACGTCTGTATCATGTCACCCCTGCGTCTTCTTTCCTCCAAGGTATACATGTTCAGGTCGGCAACTCTCTCCTCGTACGGTTTGCAATGCAAATCCCATACCATTTTCGTAGCTTTTCTTTGCTTCAGTCTTTTTACATCTTTAGCAAAATACGGCCTCCAAAACTGAACACAATACCTGCTATTTATTTTCTTTCCAACTTAACACTGCCCTTCCCCCAGCCAGTACTCAATGCTCTTCTCCATCCCTCTATCCCAGTTGTAGGAGTCTCACTATACTGGATTCTTTGCTCTCTTCTCATAGCTGCTGGAGCTCCCGCTGATCCTCCTTTCCCGTTTCCAACCACACACTTCAGTTTTACGTCTTTTGTACAGAACTCCACATTCGGCAGTGGCAGCTAAGGATCAGCGAGAACAATACCCGAAAGGAGAATCAGAGAGCTGATGTGAAACTGGGTACTTGGGGGTAGTAGAGGGATACAAGATACACAGGCAGAGAAGAGAGCAAATATACGGAGGTAGAAAGGGAGGGAAGAAAGGAAGGAGAAGAGAAAAGACATTGAGGGAAAACTCTGGAAAGGGGCAGGGGTAATGGAACACCTTTGTGGTTGGAAGGGCCAAACAAACCAAATCTCCAGCCCTGCCTCCAAGCTCTCTGATCGTTGGTTCTCTGTTGGGTAAGCTATTGGTAGAGTCACAGCCCCATTGGCCTACCCCAATCTGCTGCCTATGGGGGGAGGGGAGCAGAGAAAGATAAGAAATAAGTAGTGGGAGAGAGAAGAGCTAAGAGGAACAAAGGAAGAGGAGAAAAAAAAAAGAATGTAGAGCCTGAAGCTACAAATATTGGGAAATAAATGAGGGACAAAGGAAGAGACAAGAGAAACTAGGAAAATGAAAAGAGGAGAGAGCAGAAAAGCGTTTTTGGGAGGGAAATGTCAGTTGTTTTTTTTTTATTACATTTGTACCCCGTGCTTTCCCACTCATGGTAAGCTCAATGCGGCTTAAATATTATATACGGGTACTTATTTGTACCTGGGGCAATGGAGGGTTAAGTGACTTGCCCAGAGTCACAAGGAGCTGCCTGTGCCTGAAGTGGGAATCCAACTCAGTTCCTCAGTTCCCCAGGACCAAAGTCCACCACCCTAACCACTAGGCCACTCCTCCACTGTTGCTACTATTTGAGATTCTAGAAATCGGCCCTTGCAGATCACCAATGTGGCCGCGCAGGCTTCTGCTTCTGTGAGTCTGACGCCCTGCACAAGCCTGCGCAGCCTTGTACATGGAATGTTGCTAGTGGAATAGCAACATTCCATGTAGAATCTCCAATAGTAGCAACATTCCATGTAGAATCTCCAATAGTATCTATTTTATTTTTGTTACATTTGTACCCCGCGCTTTCCCACTCATGGCAAGCTCAATGCGGCTTACATGGGGCAATGGAGGGTTAAGTGACTTGCCCAGAGTCACAAGGAGCTGCCTGTGCCGGGAATCCAACTGAGTTCCTCAGTTCCCCAGGACCAAAGTCCACCACCCTAACCACTAGGCCACTCCTCCACTGTTGCTACTATTTGAGATTCTATATGGAATGTTGCTATTCCACTAGAAGTCGGCCCTTGCAGATCACCAATGTGGCCGCCAGACTCACAGAAACAGAAGTCTGCGCAGCCTTCTACATGGAATGTTGCTAGTGGAATAGCAACATTCCATGTAGAATCTCCAATAGTAGCAACATTCCATGTAGAATCTCCAATAGTATCTATTTTATTTTTGTTACATTTGTACCCCGCGCTTTCCCACTCATGGCAGGCTCAATGCGGCTTACATGTGGCAACGGAGGGTTAAGTGACTTGCCCAGAGTCACAAGGAGCTGCCTGTGCCTGCAGTGGGAATCGAACCCAGTTCCCCAGGACCAAAGTCCACCACTCTAACCACTAGGCCACTCCTCCAGCTTTTTGCAACAGTGCCCTTTGGTCTAATGAACAATGCTTTACAAAGTACGAATAGAGAAAGGTAGAAAAAGAGAGACAGAAAAATCTGAAACCTAGGGAGACCGCATCATGCAGCTGGGAAGTCCAGCTCACATAATTTTGTTCAAGCAACAGGACCTGGAGGCCTCTGATCTCAAAAGGCTGGGAAGGGTGACCTACCAGAGCGGGGCGTCATGACTAAAAAAAACTGTATGGCCTTTGGCTTCCAAACAGGTTGGCAAAAGGCCTGGGAATGCTAATTGATTCATATACTGTGAGCAGAGAGGATGGCTGGCGAAAAGGGAACTCCGAGAAAAGTTGCACTGGCTCCCAATCAAAGAACGGATCATCTTCAAAGTCTGCACCTTAGTCCACAAGATCATATACGGCGTAGTCCCAGAATAAATGACAGACCTCATACTGACCAATAAGAAACAAAGTCAGATCATCAAGATCCTACCTAAACCTACACTACCCAAATTGCAAAGGACTGAAATACAAAACAACTTACGCAGCCGGCTTCTCCTACATAAGCGCACAACTATGGAATGGGCTCCCAAGAGCTGTGAAAACAATCCACGACCACTTGAACTTCAGGAAATCACTAAAAGCCAACATCTTCAAAATGGCCTACCTCAACGACCCCACGTAACCCTCTTCACCTACCAACACAGCATGACTATGATCGAACAGGACAACACGCAATCTTCATCCATTTCGACCCTCCACTTATACCTCATACGATCACTATACAACTTTGTGTTTGTTATCCACCGACTGGGCAAACGCCTCTGACGTATGTAAGCCACACTGAGCCTGCAAATAGGTGGGAAAATGTGGGGTACAAATGCAACAAATAAAATAAATAAACAAGATTAGCCAAATAGATGCACCAGGAGTACTATTTTATAGTGGACTCTGAAAGCAATGGGCCCACGGAGAGCAGTGAATACTGAGGTGACAGACATATTTACTTGCCTTAAAAAGTAATTTGGCAGCAGTGCTCTGAATCATCTGTAGGCAGTGAATTAGGATCAGATTAATGCGCGTTACAATATTCTAGAAGAAGGGCAAAGACAAGAATATGAATGTCTCTGAAATTAAAGAATGCTCAAAGTGTGTGAATTTCCCACATGGAAAAGAGTGAAGATTTTACAACAGTGGATACTTGATGGTTAAATGTCAAAAATGAGTTATAAGTACATAAAAGTATAGCCATACTGGGACAGACCGAAGGTCCAACAAGCCCAGCATCCTGTTTCCAACAGTGGCCAATCCAGGTCACATGTGCCTGACAAGATCTCAAAAAAATACAATACTTTTTATGCTG
The DNA here is from genome assembly GCF_901765095.1 of Microcaecilia unicolor. Lineage (NCBI taxonomy): Eukaryota > Metazoa > Chordata > Amphibia > Gymnophiona > Siphonopidae > Microcaecilia > Microcaecilia unicolor. The sequence continues at coordinate 502,218,979 of NC_044033.1, read as the reverse complement.
CTTATCCTAGAAATACAACAATAACTGGACAAAGTAAATATATTGCAATAAAAAAATCTATTGACTGAAGAGGTTATCTCATAGCATTCAGAATGTCCATGTGTGCCACTTGCTGTTATGGCTCACAGATCTGTGTTAATTTGTAATCATTGATCGCCTCCAGCCAACCAGTAGTACCAAATGGTGCTCATATATATAAGCTTAAGTGCCGCATTGTTTTTCAATGATTAAATGATTGAATGAAAACATAAACATAAATGTATTGGCACAAAAAAAACCAATGTGTACTACTGTTCAAAAAGTTCAAAAATTAAACATTATTGCAATAAATGAGCAAATAATGCACTAAATCCACTTAGCTTAAGAGCTCCGCACTCTATATATTGTCTTCTAGGGCTGGAGCTCATCGGGTTTCATCGTGGCATTGTGAAACCTTATTGGCAACTCCGATAACGTTGTAAGCAATATATTGCAATATATTTACTTTGTCCAGTTATTGTTGTGTATCTTTACAAATTATTGGAGGACAAGGCTAAGCCATTAATTGTATCTTTTTGTATTGTTGTATCCTAGAAATAAGCAGTGGATTTTCCCCAAGTCCATTTTAATAATGGTCTATGGACTTTTCCTTTAGGAAGCCATCCAAACCTTTTTTAAACCCCACTAAGCTAACTGTTTTTACTACATTCTCTGGCAAGAAATTCCAGATTCGTTTTAAATTTACTACATTGTAGCTTCATCGAATGCCTCCTAGTCCTAGTATTTTTGGAAAGCGTGACCAGACGCTTCACATCTACCCGTTCAACTCCACTCATTATTTTGTAGACCTCTATCATATCTCCCCTCAGCTGTCTTTTCTCCAAGTCGAAGAGCCCTAGCCGCTTCAGCCTTTCCTCATAGGGAAGTCGTCCCATACCCTTTATCATTTTTGTTGCCCTTCTCTGTACCTTTTCCGAATCCACTATATCTTTTTTGAGATGTGGTGACCAGTCAAGGCAATTACGCAATCCTTTTATGGATTGGCTGAATAAGGGAACTGCAGGTATTCTAGTAGTCAGCATCTCCTATTTGTTTTAAATGTACTACACTGTAGTTTCATCGCATGCCCCCTAATCCTACTATTTTTGGAAAGCGTGACCAGACGCTTCACATCTACCCGTTCAACTCCACTCATTATTTTGTAGACCTCTATCATATCTCCCCTCAGCTGTCTTTTCTCCAAGTCGAAGAGCCCTAGCCGCTTCAGCCTTTCCTCATAGGGAAGTCGTCCCATACCCTTTATCATTTTTGTTGCCCTTCTCTGTACCTTTTCCGAATCCACTATATCTTTTTTGAGATGTGGTGACCAGTCAAGGCAATTACGCAATCCTTTTATGGATTGGCTGAATAAGGGAACTGCAGGTATTCTAGTAGTCAGCATCTCCTATTTGTTTTAAATGTACTACACTGTAGTTTCATCGCATGCCCCCTAATCCTACTATTTTTGGAAAGCGTGACCAGACGCTTCACATCTACCCGTTCAACTCCACTCATTATTTTGTAGACCTCTATCATATCTCCCCTCAGCTGTCTTTTCTCCAAGTCGAAGAGCCCTAGCCGCTTCAGCCTTTCCTCATAGGGAAGTCGTCCCATACCCTTTATCATTTTTGTTGCCCTTCTCTGTACCTTTTCCGAATCCACTATATCTTTTTTGAGATGTGGTGACCAGTCAAGGCAATTACGCAATCCTTTTATGGATTGGCTGAATAAGGGAACTGCAGGTATTCTAGTAGTCAGCATCTCCTATTTGTTTTAAATGTACTACACTGTAGTTTCATCGCATGCCCCCTAATCCTACTATTTTTGGAAAGCGTGACCAGACGCTTCACATCTACCCGTTCAACTCCACTCATTATTTTGTAGACCTCTATCATATCTCCCCTCAGCTGTCTTTTCTCCAAGTCGAAGAGCCCTAGCCGCTTCAGCCTTTCCTCATAGGGAAGTCGTCCCATACCCTTTATCATTTTTGTTGCCCTTCTCTGTACCTTTTCCGAATCCACTATATCTTTTTTGAGATGTGGTGACCAGTCAAGGCAATTACGCAATCCTTTTATGGATTGGCTGAATAAGGGAACTGCAGGTATTCTAGTAGTCAGCATCTCCTCCATTTCAGCTGTATTAAGCTTAAGTCTATGCCTAGCAAGCCAATTAACATAGGTACCCAAGCAGGACTTCAAGCGACTGAGGTCAGGCGCAGAAGGTTATGTGGAGGGAGACAAAGAGGGGAATAATTGAACGGGGCGCTCAAGTTTTCCTGGGGCCATCCTCGCAGGACGGCTCCGTAAAGGGGCTGGGAAACCCGTATTATCAAAACAAGATGGGCGTCCATCTTTCGTTTTGATAATACGGTCGGGGACGCCCAAATTTCAACATTTAGGTCAACCTTAGAGATGGTCGATCTTAGAGATTGTCATCCCGGGTTTTCGGCGATAATGGAAACCGAGGACGCCCATCTCAAAAACGACCAAATCCAACTCATTTGGTCATGGGAGGAGCCAGCATTCGCAGTGCACTGGTCCCCTAACATGCCAGGATACCAACCGGGCACCCTAGGGGGCACTGTAGTGGACTAACTGATGCACTAACTGAACGGAAAAAGCCCTTCCCTTACCGATCCCTTAGCGATTCGGAAAGGAACGGGCATGCATGAAGGAAATCGCATGCAAATGAGCTGCTCGCTGTTAGCTCATTTGCACATAATTTCCTTCCTAAGGAGGGGAAGCCAGTGCAGAGCAGCCAAGCATTATGCGTGGCTGCTCTGCGCATGCCAAAGACGGCTTCATACACGCAAACAAGCTGCGTGTATAATAGCTGTCTACAACCTTAAAAAAACATAAGTCCAGGTGAAAACGTCCAAGTGCTCATCAGGGACATCTTTTTTTTGAGTATGGGTGAAGGACGTCCAAGTATTAGGCGCCTTTGCTATGCCTCCATCCCTGCGACAGGCAGTTGAGGACATCCAAAATGTGGATGTTTCTGTGAGAAGGATGTCCATGCCTTTCCTATGCCTCTGACACCCCCTTTATTTATTTAGATTTCAGATCACAAGTAGCAGCAGTGGGATTTGAACCGGCCACCTCTGGATTGCAAGACCAGTGCTCTAACCACTAGACCACTCCTCCACTCCACTCGCTTGAAATTTGGCCGTCCCTGTGGGTGGGGGGGGGGGCAGTTCAGGACGTCCAAAATGTCTGAAAGAAGGATGCCCACGCCTTCGCTATGCCTCCGCTGACATACACACACCTCCCCCCCTCAGGGACCTGCATACTGCTGCGACGGACCTGAGTATGATATTTGAGGCTGGCAAAAAAAGTTTTTTAAGTTGTTTTTTTCAGGGTGGGAGGGGGTTAGTCACCACTGGGGGTGTCGGGGGAGGTCATCCCCGATTCCCTCCGGTGGTCATCTGGTCAGTTCGGGCACCTTTTTGAGGCTTGGTTGTAAGAAAAAATGGACCAAGTAAAGTCGGTTAAGTGCTCGTCAGGGACGCCCTTCTTTTTTCCATTATCGCTCGAGGACGCCCATCTGTTAGGCACGCCCCAGTCCCACCTTCGCTACGCCTCCGACACCCCCCCCCCCCCCCCAGGAACTTTGGCTGTCCCCGTGACGGGAAGCAGTTGGGGACGCCCAAAATCGGCTTTCAATTATGCCGATTTGGGCGACCCTGAGAGAAGGACGCCCATCTCCCGATTTGTGTCGAAAGATGGGCGCCCTTGTATTTCGAAAATAAGCATGAAAGAGAACTGAGAGGGTATGAAGTGAGGAAAGTGAAATGAAAGGAATAAACGTAAGTAAAATAAAAAAGGCTAAATATGTGTGTGGTGGGGAGGGGAGAGTTATACAGCAGAAAGAAAATAATTTTTAAATAAAGAGAAAATCTAATCATAATTCAGGAAAACATGGCACAGAAACTGAACAAATGAGATACAGAATTTACTTTTTTTGGAACATCTACTTCTTTCAATCATTCCAATAAAAAAATAGTCCCACTTCTTCTCCAGAACACCCAGATCTCCCTTGGACCAGTAATGGAACCCAACATTTTATTCAGACCTTTCTGTGCCAACTAAGGCATTGTATTCCTAGTGCTGCCCTTCACCAAGCATACTCTGGCTGCATGTATGGTGACACTGTTACCTGCAATGCATTGTGGGAGAAACAGCTTTCTCAAGCCTTCAGATTTTAAGCAAATCTAACATATCTGAAAAGGACACTGAGAATTCCCAGGGTACATTCTGGAGATCTTTCACACAATAAGCATATATGCATAGAAACTAGAAGCAAACCAAACTAATTCAGTCACTATGAGGCGTATTTTCAAAGCACTTGCTTTCAAGGTTCCATAGAGGGGCATAATCGAACAGCGCCAGCCATCCTAGGGGCTGGCTCCGCAAAGGAGCGGAACCAACCGTATTTTCGAAATAGATGGTCGGCCATCTTTTCTTTCGATAATACGGTTGGGGCCGGCTAAATCTCAACATTAAGGTCAAATGTTGAGATCGCCGGGTTTAGAGATGGCCGGCTTCAGTTTTCAGCCATAATGGAAACGGGGCCCAGCCATCTCAAACCTGGCGAAATGCAAGCCCTTTGGTCGTGGGAGGAGCCAAAACTTGTAGTGCACTGGTCCCCCTCACATGCCAGGACACCAACCAGGCACCCGAGGGGGCACTGCAGTGGACTTCACAAATTGCTCCCAAGTGCATACCTCCCCTACCTTGGGTGCTGAGCCCCCCAAAATCCCCCCCAAAACCCACTCCCCACAACTCTACACCACTACCATAGCCCTTAGGGATCAAGGGGGGCACCTACATGTGGGTACAGTGGGTTTTGGGGGGTTTGGGAGGGCTCAAAATTTACCACCACAAGTGTAACAGGTAGGGGGGGATGGGCCTGGGTCCACCTGCCTGAAAGTGCACTGCACCCACTAAAAACTGCTCCAGGGACTTGCATACTGCTGTCATGGAGCTGGGTATGACATTTGAGGCTGGCAAAAGAAAATTTTGTTTTTATTTTTTTAGGGTGGGAGGGAGTTGGTGACCACTGGGGGAGTAAGGGGAGGTCATCCCCGATTCCCTCCGGTGGTCATCTGGGCAATTGGGGCACTTTTTTGAGACTTGGCCCTAAAAATAAATGGACCAAGTGCAGCCAGCAAAATGCTCGTCAGAGCCGGCCATCTTTTTTCCATTATCAGGCGATGCCTGCCATCGCGTAACCACGCCAATGTCCCGCCCCCATCCCTTCTGTACGCCTTGAAGTTTGCCCGGCTCCGCTACGGAAAGCAGTTGGCGCCGGCCAAAATTGGCTTTCGATTATACCGATTTGGCCGGGTTCAGGAGATCGCCAGCCATCTCTCGATTTGTGTCAGAAGATGGCCAGCGATCTCTTTCGAAAATAAGCTGGATAGTCACCCTATTTAGTAACCATTAAGAAAACTGTACAGTCCAATCTCTAGGTTTCACAGTAGAATTCAATTCTACTGTGTTATTTTCAAACAGCTAGATTAGCAGATATATGGATTTGGCAGGACATGGGGGGTTCCGTGTTGTGGGAAAAAAATGCAGAGCATTCCTCATGGAATTATTTCCTCTGAGGTGTCTCTATGGGGTGACTTCTACGGTCTACGCCCTGATCGTGACTGAATAGATATGGATAGGCTTGAGTGTAAATTTTAAGGGGCTTCGACGTTAGCTTCATAATTTTTAGTACAAGAAGAGTGTTGGCAGACTTCTACGGTCACCTATCTGTGGGTCCTTGACCAGAAGAGTACAAAAGAGGGGAGAGTTAATTTGAAATAAGCAATTCCCAAGCTAATATCGTTCAGTGTATCAATGCTTCTATCCTGCAGAAGCTGGAACTGCTGCTCCCAGAGAAATACGCTGGGCCAGTTTTGGGGACTTTATTTCTCTGAAACTTACATTCCAGTATAGCTCATTTTCATATACGTGTCTCTTCACTAGTTTTCCCCCATGCCAAATCTGGTCCCGTTCCATTAAATTTTGCTGAGTGTTATTCCACCCCCACCCCCCACTCCTCATTCCCAGGCCAACAGACATAGTAAATTCTTTATTCACAATTTTTCTAACAATCTTCTGAATCTGAACGAATGAAAGAGAAGGTTTTACAAAGAGAAATAAAAGTAATAACCCTTCTAGAAAATGCTCTGAATTCTTTTTTTGTTTTGCAATAAATCCCAGTTTAGATTGCACTGCACTTTTGGGCTTTCCGCTGTGTGTTAAGAGCGATCACAAACCACCAGATATTGGAATAATAATAAATTCTGGACTCTGGCAGGCAATTTTCATAGGCAGCCAGCACAGTGGGTCCTCAAGGACAGATACTGACTCTAAGCCCTTGGGCCCCCCGGCCCCTATGGCAGCTTGCCCCTGGGGCTGCTCTACTAGACAGACACAAACTCAGCTGACCCTGGAGATGGGAAGAGGTTGGTGGTGGCAAAAAGAGGAGTAACAATTCATGAAAACATAAAGCAAATATAAAGGTTCCCAGCCCTTTTTTTTTTGTTTTGTTACATTTGTACCCCGCGCTTTCCCACTCATGGCAGGCTCAATGCGACTTACATGGGGCAATGGAGGGTTAAGTGACTTGCCCAGAGTCACAAGGAGCTGCCTGTGCCTGAAGTGGGAATTGAACTCAGTTCCTCAGTTCCCCAGGACTCCAAAATGCTGACAATGAATTTTACAATCACAATCACCCTACAGCAATTGTAGAAAAACTCATAACTGAACTTCATACTTTTAAATATGAAACCTTTTTTGTAGGCAAATGGTTCTTCTGAGCTTGTGTGACGGTTCCTTCGTTTCCTTACCTTCCTACAACTTCACACACCCAGTCTCTAACTCTGCCCCCCCCCCTCCATCATCCCCACCATATCCCAACTGTGCCGACATTTTTGAAGCTGAGTACATAGATTGACTGACCCTCCTACTGACACTGGCAGCTCAGTCTGCTTCTGAGAGAGAGCAGCACCAGCAGCAAACCCCTTATTAACAACACTGTCACCACTAACAACGTTATCTCATTAAGAAAGATAAATGTACCACTGTTTGCATCTGCTGTCTTCCCTTTGCCCGCTTGCTGTCTCTCCACAGCAGCAAAGCATTAAAAGCAAAATCAAACTGAAACATGGGGGTAGGAGACTCGCCCACAGAGCCATTTGCTAAGATTTGCCCTGAACTGCTTCGCTGCATTTCTGTCAAATCTGTGTCGTCATGTGTGACCTAGAAAGAAACCAGCAAAAAAAAAAAAGCCCCAACAACAACAGAGAAAAACAACAGGACGCAGCAAAACAAAAGAACTCACAGGGGCAGGGTTGGCAGCAGATAGTAATCTGTTACGATTAAAAGTGTAATCGAATGATACAGCTGTTTTTTCGGTATGCTAAATCAGCAGGAACAATCGACCAATCAAAATGCGCCCTGGGTGACACGCATCCATCAACTTTTTCTCTGCACAGCCAGGAGATGTCGCTGTTACTTGGGTACATAAGTACATAAGTAATGCCATACTGGGAAAAGACCAAGGGTCCATCGAGCCCAGCATTTTGTCCACGACAGCGGCCAATCCAGGCCAAGGGCACCTGGCAAGCTTCCCAAACGTACAAACATTCTATACATGTTATTCCTGGGATTTTGGATTTTTCCAAGTCCGTTTAGTAGCGGTTTATGGACTTGTCCTTTAGGAAACCGTCCAACCCCTTTTTAAACTCTGCTAAGCTAACCGCCTTCACCACATTTTCCGGCAATGAATTCCAGAGTTTAATTACACGTTGGGTGAAGAAAACTTTTCTCCGATTTGTTTTAAATTTACTACACTGTAGTTTAATCGCATGCCCCCTAGTCCTAGTATTTTTGGAAAGCGTGAACAGACGCTTCACATCCACCTGTTCCACTCCACTCATTATTTTATATACCTCTATCATGTCTCCCCTCAGCCATCTCTTCTCCAAGCTGAATAGCCCTAGCCTCCTTAGTCTTTCTTCATAGGGAAGTCGTCCCATCCCCGCTATCATTTTAGTCGCCCTTCGCTGCACCTTTTCCAATTGTACTATATCTTTCTTGAGATGCGGCGACCAGAATTGAACACAATACTCAAGGTGCGGTCGCACCATGGAGCGATACAACGGCATTATAACATCCTCACACCTGTTTTCCATACCTTTCCTAATAATACCCAACATTCTATTCGCTTTCCTAGCCGCAGCAGCACACTGAGCAGAAGGTTTCAGTGTGTTATCGACGACGACACCCAGATCCCTTTCTTGGTCCGTAACTCCTAACGTGGAACCTTGCATGACGTAGCTATAATTCGGGTTCTTTTTTCCCACATGCATCACCTTGCACTTGCTCACATTAAACGTCATCTGCCATTTAGCCGCCCAGAAAAAGGAGGACAGATTGAGCCAGTCTGGGTTTTACTTCCATTGCTTTCAATGGAAGCAAAACCCGGACTGGATCAATGTGTCCTCCCTTTTTCTGGAGCCATATGGTAAACCTAGCACAAGTCCAACTGCTGTGTGGGCCGTATTTGAACTCTTACATTTTGGGGGAAAGTGAGGGCTTTCTCTCTCACCCAAGTAACAGACTTGTCAACTGAAGGTAGTAGTGGTATATTTATTTATTAATATATCTGCTTTATAACCCAAGTCTCAGGAAAGGCACAAAGCCGGGCGTAGCCAGACACTCAATTTTGGGTGGGCCTGGGCCCAAGATGGGTGGGCAGAACTCCGCCTTGTCCCACAAGTGACTTGGTCTCTCCCTCTCTCACCTGCATATCCTCCCCCCCCCCCCCCCCCGCATACCTTTTAAATAGATTTTCACCGGCAGCGAGCAGCAACTAATACACACTGCTCATGTGGCCCTATAGCGTGTATCAGACGCTACTTGCTGCAGGTGAAGATCTATTTACAAGGTATGCAGGAGGGACAGTTGTTGGGAGTTTTCGGCTAGTGGGGCATGGGAAGAATGCCTGCCGGCCACATCATAAGTGTGCTGCTACTGGATGGGCCTGAACCCAAAGTGGGTGGGCCTGGGCCCACCCTTGGCTACGCCACTGACCCTGACAACATTAGAAAACACCACATACACACAACCACTGGGCAAGTCCAATAGGCCCACCACACAAGTAGCCTGCAGAGCTCTCCCATCAGGGAAGCCCTGTCACGGCACTTGAGTGACATCTGCTGGCTGGCTCCATAGGCATTTGTACCCCCGTTTCACTGTGGTCTGTATCTCTGAAGCAGACTTTATTGTGACATCTGGGCCAGATAGAAAAAGGGTGGGGCAGGGGGGGCATTAACATGAGAACTAACCTGAAAGCTTGAAGGGAAGGGTCGTACCACTGTAGCTGGGGGGGGGGGGGGGGGGGGGAGGATAGACTCCAATTGCACTGACCTAAAAGATACACCTAAAGAAAAAAAAATATGCACTTTAATTACACTAAACACACAAAACTGGGAAATTCGTGGTGCTTAATGTTTTTGTGCCTAATTTGGGCTTTTGGTAAGGCAGAATTTAATGGAATGAAATGTGACACTAACATATCCTGTGTGGGATGCACTCCCCATTTCAGAAGGGTGTCATTACCTCTTGCAAATTAAGCCTGACACAACTGATCTACTGGGCCACCTCTGAGCAAGGTTACTCTCATACAATAAGAGGTACCTTCCATAATAAACAAAACAACTAAAGGCGGGGTTTCTGTGGTCTTACAAGCTCGGCAGCCACAAGATTGTTTTTTTTGGTGCTTTGAAGTTTTCACATCCTACAGATTCCCCAGTAAACAAAACAAAACAAAACACAACCACATTTTCTGGTCACTCAGAAATTACCATCCCCGAAAGGTACAGAAACTCTTGACTCCAGCCACAAAACAGACCTTGTTTCTGGTTGACCGAACTATGCAAATCAGTCGTGTGCTTAGGTGCTACATGTGATGAATATTCATGCCGAAGGGCCTAAAAACTCAAGCTGTCTGCAGCCCATGCTGAGAACTCCTTTGAGCCTTAAACATTTGGGCAGAATAAAACCATATCCTTAGCTTCAGTTTGGAGGAAAGACACGTAGAGAATTATTTTCAAAAGAACACCCAAGTCAGAATTGGGAAGTCCTACTTATAACATCCAAAAAACACCATCTCACAGCCATTACAAACAGGAAAAACATTGGGATAATCTGTTTGAAAATAACGTGAGAATGACAGTCTTGAGTTGTAAGTGTCCAAAATATGAACGCCACAAAAGCAGGCACAAAAACATCTGTCTGGCATCATTTGTACAAAACAAATGGCCACAGATGTCCCTGCAGAGCAGAGGGGCAGCCTAGTGGTCAGGGCCCAGGGAGGCGGGGCTGGTGGTTGGGAGGCGGGGATACTGCTGGGCAGACTTATACGGTCTGTGCCCTGAAGAGGACAGGTACAAATCAAGGTATACACAAAAAGTAGCACATATGAGTTTATCTTGGTGCGCAGACTGGATGGACCGTGCAGGTCTTTTTCTGCCGTCATCTACTATGTTACTATATATAATCAAGCATATTTTCAAAACACTTTGGAAGGCTAAGTTCCATAGGTTTCTATGGAACTTTGGGAGGCTAAGTGCTTTGAAAATAAGCCTCTAAGTGCTTTGAAAATGAGCCTGTATGTTACTTATCACTTCTATAGCGCTACAAGGCATATGCAGCGCTGTACATCATCCATAAGAAGACAGTCCCTGCTCAAAGAGCTTACAATCTAAGTAGGACAGACAAACAGACAGACAGAACAACTAAGAGGTAAGGGAACGGATAGGGAGCCAGTGAAGTGACTTGAGGAGAGGGCTAATGTGAGCAATGCGACTCTGGCGGAAAATGAGTCGCGCAGCAGAGTTTTGGACTGATTGAAGAGGAGAGAGGTGGTGAGAAGCAGGTTGCAGTAATCTAGGCGAGAGGTGATAAAGTGTGTGGATAAGGGTTCTGGGTAGAGTGTTCAGAGAGGAAGGGCCGGATTTTGCTGATGTTATAAAGAAAGAAACGACAGGTTTTGGCAATCTGCTGAATGTGAGCAGAGAAGGAGAGAGAGGAATCGAAGATTACCCCAAGGTTACGAGACTGAGCCAACGGATTTATTTTCTATTTTTTATTATTTATTTTCTATTATTTCACCTTAATTCCGTTATATGTTATTTTGAGCCCTCCAGGAACAGATAAAAACCTACTGTGCTTGCAGGTGTCTTATCAATTCAGGTTCAGTAGTTTTTTCTATGCTCCAGGAGGGCTCACATATTTGTACAGAAAAAAAAAAAAGAGTAAACGTGGGAGTTAGACCTGGGTCCCTCTGTTCAAAGTCCACGGCACTAACCACTAGGCTACTCCTTGCACTTGCTTGCTGCTCTGTTAGGAACGGTATCTGGAGCCCTTACCGCCCGCCACCCATTGAGGTGGCGGTAAGGGCTCCCACGCTAACCAGGCAGTGATTATCGTTACCGCTACAAAAATAGAAATTTTGGTAGCACCGGAAATGGCACGCACTGGCAGTGAGAACTACCGCCGGGCTCCTGCGGCAGTTTCGGACTGGTGTGTGGCAAGCCTGTTGACGTGCACCAACTCTTTTATTTATTTACTAGGAAAAAAGGCCCGTTTCTGACACATATGAAACGGGCGCTAGCAAGGTTTTCCTCGGAGTGTGTATGAGTGAGTGTGTGACAGAGAGAGAGTGAATGTGTGAGTGTGTGTGACAGAGAGAGTGAGACTGGGTGCGAGAGTGTGTGTGTGAGAATGAGAGTGTGTGCCAGGGGCCCCCCCTCCCTCCCAGTTCCAGCATGTAGATTTAGGCACAGAGGGCCATATTGTATAACAACGTGCATAAATTTTGGAACGCCCACGAAATGCCCAATTCCCCACCCATAACCACACCCCCTTCTGCCTGCGTTACAGAATACGCTTAGCAAGTTGAACATGTAAATTCTAATTATTGCTACTACTACTACTACTACTACTACTTAACATTTCTAGAGCGCTACTAGGGTTACGCAGCGCTGTACAAATTAACGAATAAGGACGGTCCCTGCTCAGAAGAGCTTACAATCTAAAGGACGAAATGTCAAGTTGGGGTAGATGAGATTTCCTGAGAAGAGATGTAATGATTAGGTGCCGAAGGCAACATTGAAGAGGTGGGCTTTGAGCAATGATTTGAAGATGGGTAAGGAGGGGGCCCGGCGTATGGGCTCAGGGAGTTTGTTCCAAGCATGGGGAGAGGCGAGGCAGAAAGGGCGAAGCCTAGAGTTGGCGGTGGTGGAGAAGGGTACTGAAAGGAGGGATTTGTCTTGAGAGCGGAGGTTACGGGTAGGGACGTAAGGGGAGATGAGGGTAGAGAGGTAAGGAGGGTCTGCAGATCGAGTGCATTTGTAGGTGAGTAGGAGAAGCTTGAACTGAATGAGGTATCTGATCAGAAGCCAGTGAAGTGACTTGAGGAGAAGGGTGATATGAGTATATCGGTTAAGGCGGAAGATAAGACGTGCGGCAGAGTTCTGAATGGACTGGGGGGATAGATGGCTAAGTGGGAGGCCGGTGAGGAGTAGGTTGCAGTAGTCAAGGCGAGAGGTAATGAGAGAGTGGATGAGAGTTCGGGTGGTGTGCTCGGAGAGGAAAGGGCGAATTTTGCTAATGTTATAGAGGAAGAAGCGACAGGTCTTGGCTATCTGCTGGATATGCGCAGAGAAGGAGAGGGAGGCGTCGAAGTTGACACCGAGGTTGCGGGCAGATGAGACGGGGACGATGAGGGTGTTATCAACTGAGATAGAGAGTGAAGGGAGAGGAGAAGTGGGTTTGGGTGGGAAAACAATAAGTTCAGTTTCAGGTGGCGGTTGGACATCCAGGCAGCAATGTCGGATAAGCAGGCCGATACCTTGGCCTGGGTTTCCGCAGTGATTTCTGGTGTGGAGAGATAAAGCTGGGTGTCGTCAGCATAAAAATGATTGCCAATTAGTGCTCATTATTGCTTGTTAAGGTCCGTTATCAATGCTAATTAGCTTGTAAAGCCAATTATGTTATGTACATTGTTACAGAATATGCCTGGATTTCGGCGCAGACATCTATGTGCGCTATATAGAATCGGGCGGTATGCCACTTGCACATGACCTTACAGAATAAGGGACCAGAATCAGTAAATGGCGCTCAAAATTGAGCACCAAAAATAATCGTCTCTAAGCGCGATTCTATAAAGGTGTGCGCCCTTTATACAATCACACCACCGATTCCCATGCCTAACTTTAGGTGCCAGATTTACGCCCGCTGAAACCTGGTGTAAATGCTGGCACCCAAGTTAGGCACACTGAGGCCATATTCTACAACTTTTCAGAACACCCGTGACATGCCCATGGCCACGCCTCCTTTTGATTTACATGCTAGTAAAGTTAGGCACCATGCCTTATAGAATAGCGCGCAGCCAGATGTGCATGCGAATTTTAATGAGTGCCAATTAACTTCAGTAAGGGCTTATCACACAAATTACGTGTACATACTCTGGGTGCGTGTGTCCAAATCTAGACGCCATATATAGAATCTAGGGGAAGGTGTTTTGCTGCTACTTACATAAGGGTACAGTTACCTGTGAAGTGCTGTATTATTCTTTACATGTACATGCTCAAGCATATAACAACATAAGAACAGCCATACTGAGTCAGGCCAATGGCCAATCGAGCCCAGTATCTTGTTTCCAGCAGTGGCCAATCCACAGTGTCACAAGTACCTGACAGAATCCCAATTAGTAACAACATTCCATGTAGAATCTCAAAGAGTAGCAAGATTCCGGAATCCCAAATAGTAGCAACATTCCATGTAGAATCTCAAAGAGTAGCAAGATTCCAGAATCCCAAATAGTAGCAACATTTCATGTAGAATCTCAAAGAGTAGCAAGATTCCTGAATCCCAAATAATAGCAACATTCCATGTAGAATCTCAAAGAGTAGCAAGATTCCAGAATCCCAAATAGTAGCAACATTCCATGCTACCAATCCCAGGGCAAGCAGTAGCTTCCCCATGTCTATCTCAATAACAGACTGTGGACATTTCCTCCAGGAACTTGTCCAAATCTATTTTAAAACCCAGATACGAAATCCATTTATATGTGTGCACCCAGTTATAGAACTGGCCAAAACATGCTTTATGCAGGGCACATTTGCATGCTTGGCTCACTCTGGATCACAACACTGAAGTGTATTAAAGATGTTATTCATGGATCTTTTGCATTTATAATATTTGTAGATTTCAATAGTGCAGTGTTTTGTTTTGTTTTCTTAGAAAGGTGAATGGGGTGGGAAAATGTGAACTACAGTTCCTGAGTGGAAGTATTCCAAGGCTGTAAGTAGACTACCCCCAGCCCCAACCCTACAATAGCAAGCAGTGTGGTGGTCAATTTTTTATAACTCCAAGGAAAAGAAAAAAAAAAGCAGACACAAAACATGTAGGCAAAACACACCAAAATGCATACACGACATACACCCACACATCAAACCCACACAAGCAGTGCACCAGCTTTTCCGCTTTCCGGACTCTTGCTCTTTAAGGCAAGTCATGATGTAACTTGGCATTCTGCCAACAAGGCACCTTCTGACTATTTCAATATTTCAAACACCAGACTCTGTACTCTAGTTCTCAACCACATACTTTAAGAGGGGGGGGGGGGGGGGGGGGGGGGGCTCTCTGTGCAGTTTTTTTTTTTTTCAGTGTAACTGTAAATGTATTGTGTAATCACTAGCTGTAGGAGACTGGGGCTTTAGAAAGAGCAGAACACCTCTTTGGCAATTCAGTCCAACATGATGTACTGCAGTGGCGTAGCTACGTGGGGCCGCGGGGGCCTGGGCCCCAGTAGATTTGGTGACGACCCTCTCAACCCCCCTCCCGCCGCCAACCCTCCCCCGCCACCATCGTCCGACGACAGAAACAGAACGAAGCCTTGCACGGGAAGAAGAGCACCTCGGGTGGCAGGGATTGGGTTCCCCCGCCAGCTAAGGTAGGCGACGGCCATGGCAGGGGAGTGTTGGCGGCGGGAGAGGGGGGTCGAGAGGGTCGTTGGCAGTGGGGGGACAAAGGTGGTGGTGGCGGCGGCAATGGCGGAGGGGGGTCATTGGCGCCGGGGAGCTAAAATGTGCCCCCTCACCTCGGGCTCTGTACCCCCCTCCTGTCGAAGTCTGGCTACGCCCCTGATGTACTGTAACAGGTGATACTGGGGTTTTGATGTTGTTGCAAGACAGTCTCCCATAGATGGAACTGCAGTGATGTCACAATAGGAATTCCATACCTGTATAATATTAACATTTAAGCTTGCTTTTTGGCTTGCTTGCTTGCTTGCTTATTTATTTAACAAGCTGAACTTTTATCATATAGCAGGTGATCAGTGTTCTTCTGAAATAATTTTAAAAAGTCTGCCCTAATCCTCCGGAAACATGGAACACAATGAACACTTTAGGCACTGCCTTCACCTCCGCAAAATTCCAGCTATTGAAGAACTATGCAAACACATCGGCCTACAGGATTTCTCCCATCTTTTCTTCTGCCCTAGTGTTTGTCCTCAGCTTAAATCTGGCTAAACTTATGCAAGCATCTCCTGCATTGTTCACTGTGGAGAGCCTGAAAACCAGACCTGTTGGGGAGATCCCCTGGCTTTGGTCTTTACTCCCAGTCCACAAATGGGTCACGTTTTCAGGATATCCCTAATGAGCATGCATTTCTTCTTATAAAGTAACTACCATAAATAAAAATAAATTCTTTATTCATACCATAAAGATATTTAGAACTTTTTTACAATATTCCAATATATTTCACCAAGTTCTCCTACTTTCTTATCTTACACATCCACAATAACATACCATCTTTCACAACCTACCACATTCATACTCTCCACCTTAACTCACACAGATTGATTCAAAAAGTACAGAAATGCCCCATACATATATTACTTATTGGGGTTTTTTTAATCACAGTGTTTTTTTGTAAAGTCATTTACTCCTAGTTTCTAAATATTTTTTTTGGTATTAATAAAGAATTTATATAAGGAGAGATAGTACATTTTAGTAACTAGTGAAATTTTAGGAATCTCATTGTAGTCGATTAATGAATATGCATGAGAGAGACCTGCATGCCTACTACCCCATTGTATGCAAATCTCCCTCATGCATATTCATTAGGGATATCCTGAAAACCTGACCCATTTGTGGACTGGGAGCGAAGACCAAAGCCAGTGAAGGCCCTCAAGCAATGGAGTGAAGACCTAGGTTTTAGGCTCCTCACTACCTCTCTACCCTCATCTCCCCCTATGTTCCCGCCCGTAACCTCCGCTCACAGGACAAATCCCTCCTTTCATACCCTTCTCCACCACTGCCAACTCCAGGCTCCGCTCATTCTGCCTTGCCTCACCCTATGCCTGGAACAATCTTCCTCAACCCCTACGCCAAGCCCCCTCCCTACCCATCTTCAAATCTCTGCTTAAAACTCACCTCTTCAATGCTGCCTTCGGCACCTAACCTTTCGAGAAATATTGTATGCCCTATCAGATTGACTCTACACTTGTCTTTTAGATTGTACACTTGTCTCTAGATTGTACACCTGTCTTTTAGATTGTACACTTGTCTTTAGATTGTACACCTGTCTTTTAGATTGTAAGCTCCTTGAGCAGGGACCGTCCTTCCATGTTAAATTGTACAGCGCTGCGTAACCCTAGTAGCGCTTTAGAAATGTTAAGTAGTAGTAGTAGGACCAGCCTGAAATCTTCCCCCTACAACCCCTGGAAACCAGTAATTCACTTACCCTCTAATTCTATAACCTTTGTACCTAAATGTAAGCGTTATTTGCATGCTAAGAGAACAGAGTTCTAAAACTTATGTAGACGAATGTCACATTCATATGTATAAGTGCTATCCACAAATTCTAGGGGCAGTCTGACCATATGGACAACTGGGCAGTACCCGAGGGCCCAGAGGCTCTCCCCCTCCCCCCTGTAACTACATCCTCCCCACCTTACAGGGCCCTGGTGGTCTAGTGGTCTCTTTGGGGGCAGGAAAGATCCCCACTCTTTCCTAGGGTTACCATATTGTGTCCTCTGAAAAAGAGGACGTGTCACGCCCCTGCCACGCCCCCACCATGCCCCTGCCCCACCCCACCACACCTCTTTCGGATCCTCTTCCCGCCCCCTATTCCCCTCCTCCTTGTCACATATTCCCCTCCCCTTACTTACTATCTAGCCCTGGTGGTCTAGTGACCTCTTCGGGGCAGGAAAGAGCCCCCTCTTTCCTGCCTGGAGCGCTGCCTCCCTTGCCTGCATCCTTCTCAGTCTCGGCTGGGGATTCAAAATGGCCGCCGAGAGTTGAACCGGCCTCGCGAGACTTCAACTCTCGTTGGCCATTTTGAATCCCCAGTCGAGACCGAGAAGGATGAAGGGCTAGGCAGCACTCCGGGCAGAAAAGAGGGGGCTCTTTCCTGCCCCAAAAAGGTCACTAGACCACCAGAGAAGATAGTAAGGAAGGGGAGGGGAGACCCACGGTGCCAATCGCTCGCTCGCCCGTACGTTGGTCCAGAAATCCGGACAAACGTGCGTGCGGGCAAAACCCGCCGGACGCCCCAGACATGCCCTCAAAAAGAGGACATGTCCGGGGAAATCCGGACGAATGGTAACCCTACTCTTTCCTGCCCACTGCTGCTACTTGCCCGGCGCCACTGCATTTTCAAAATGGCTGCTGAGACTTCCCTGCTTCAGTCTCGCGAGACTGCCGAGACCCACAAGGCTACCACAGAAAGTCTCAGCAGCCATTTTGAAAACACGGCGGCTTCAGGCATTCCTGCCCTTGAAGGGGCCATTAGACCACCAGGGTCCTTCAAGGTAGGACCAGGGAGGGCGCGCTAGTGTGCCGGGGGGGGGGGGGCAGGAGTGTGCGACGGGAGGGAGGCATAGCCAGTGCCCGGGAGGAGGCCCAATTGCCTTGGGGCCTACAGCACTGTCAGTCCGCCCCTGCCATAGTCTATAAATGGCACTACAAAGTTAGACATACCACTACTCAATTCCCCTATCCTTGTTCCTTCTCACCCAGTACTTTCCTCGCCCTTAATTGTCTTGTCTGTCTGTATTTTTAGATTGTAAGCTCTATCGAGCAGGGACTGTCTCTCTGTGTCAGGTGTTCAGCGCTGCGTGCGTCTAGTAGCGCTATACAAATGTTAATAATAATAATTGGATGTAGTTATAGCACAGGGCAAGTTACACACGTATCATAATTAAGTGCAAAGTGATGCACTTAGGGAATAGAAATCCATGGGAGACGTATGTGTTAGGCGGGGAGAGTCTGATAGGTACGGGCGGAGAGAGGGATCTTGGGGTGATAGTATCTGAGGTTTTGAAGGCGACGAAACAGTGTGACAAGGCAGTGGCCGTAGCTAGAAGGTTGTTACGCTGTATAGAGAGAGGTGTGACCAGCAGAAGAAAGGGGGTGTTGATGCCCCTGTATAAGTCGTTGGTGAGGCCCCACCTGGAGTATTGTGTTCAGTTTTGGAGGCCGTATCTTGTTAAGGATGTAAAAAGAATTGAAGCGGTGCAAAGAAAAGCTACGAGAATGGTATGGGATTTGCGTTACAAGACGTATGAGGAGAGACTTGCTGAACTAAACATGTATACTCTGGAGGAAAGGAGAAACAGGGGTGATATGATACAGACGTTCAAATATTTGAAAAGTATTAATCCGCAAATGAAACTTTTCTGGAGATGGGAAGGCGGTAGAACGAGAGGACATGAAATGAGATTGAAGGGGGGCAGACTCAAGAAAAATGACAGGAAGTATTTTTTCACGGAGAGAGTAGTGGATGCTTGGAATGCCCTCCCGTGGGAGGTGGTGGAAATGAAAACAGTAACGGAATTCAAACATGCGTGGGATAAGCATAAAGGAATCCTGTGCCGAAGGAATGGATCCTCAGGAGCTTAGTCAAGATCGGGAGGCGGGGCTGGTGGTTGGGAGGCGGGGATAGGGCTGGGCAGACTTATACGGTCTGTGCCAGAGCCGGTGGTTGGGAGGTGGGGCTGGTGGTTGGGAGGTGGGGATAGTGCTGGGCAGACTTATACGGTCTGTGCCCTGAAGAGCACAGGTACAAATCAAAGTAGGGTATACACAAAAAGCAGCAAATATGAGTTATCTTGTTGGGCAGACTGGATGGACCGTGCAGGTCTTTTTCTGCTACTTCTACCATTTACATTGGCCATAGACAGAAGTGGTCACGCTTAAAGTCTGGTATGTAACTGTGGACTTACGCTTATGTTCTAGAACCGATTTGACATGCACACTTCCTGTTACAGAATACATTTTTTGCACCTAGTTTTTAGCAACCTATATAGAATTTACTACTACTAATCATTTCTATAGCGCTACTAGAGGTACACAGCGCTGTACACATTATATGCAGGTACTTTCTCTGTCCCTACATAAGTACATAATTATTGCCATACTGGGACAGACCAAAGGTCCATAAAGCACAGCATCCTGTTTCCAACAGTGGCCAGTCCAGGTCACAAATACCTGGCAAGATCCCGAAAAAGTACAAAAGCATTTTATGCTGCTTATCCTAGAAATAGTGGATTTTCCCCAAGTCCAATTTAATAATGGTCTATGGACTTTTCCTTTAGGAAGCTGTCCAAACCTTTTTTAAACTCTGCTAAGCTAACCACTTTTACCAAATTCTCTGGCAACGAATTCCAGAGTTTAATTACATGTTGAGTGAAGAAAATTTTTCTCCGATTCATTTTAAATTTACTACTTTGTAGCTTCATCGCATGCCCCCTAGTCCTAGTATTTTTGGAAAGCGTAAGCAGATGCTTCACGTCTACCTGTTCAACTCCACTCATTATTTTATAGACTTCTATCAAATCTCCCTTCAGCCACCTTTTCTCCAAGCTGAAGAGCCCTAGCCGCTTTAGTCTTTCCTCACAGGGAAGTTGTCCAATTCCCTTTTGTCACCCTTCTCTGCACCTTTTCTAATTCCACTATATCTTTTTTGAGATGTGGCAACCAGAACTGAACACAATATTTGAGGTGTGGTTGCACCATGGAGCAATATAAAGGCATTATAACATCCTAGAGGGCTCACAATTTAAGTTTTTGTACCTGGGGCAATGGAGGGTTAAGTGACTACCTAAGGTCACAAGGACCTGCAGTGGGAATTGAACCCAGGTTGCCAGGATCAAAGCCCACTGCACTAACCATTAGGCCACTCCTCCCCTATGCATTCATACAGTAGTATTCCATAATGTGAGCCTGCAAGATGCATAGGGCATAACTGCAAGGGTGTGTACAGTTTAACCATACTGTCTTCTCTGGGGACGCCAAAGTTTATTGAGGGCATATGTGCTGAAACTCCTCCTCCCCACAACTTTCAGTTTCAGTCTGAGCATGCATGCCAGTGGGGTGGGGGACAGAAATGAGCAATAAAACATGCGTGGGGTAAACATAAAGGAATCCTGCTCAGAAGGAAGGGATCCCCAGAAGCTTAGCTGATGATGAGAGGCAGGGCTGGTGGTTGGGAGGTTGGGATACTGCTGGGCAGATTTATACGGTCTGTGCCAGAGCCAGTGGTGGGAGGTGGGGCTGGTGGTTGGGAGGTGGGGATAGTACTGGGCAGACTTATACGGTCTGTGCCAGAGCCAGTGGTGGGAGGCGGGGCGGGGATAGTGCTTGGCAGACTTATACGGTCTGTGCCAGAGCCGGTGGTGGGAGGCGGGGCGGGTGGTTGGGGGGTGGGGATAGTGCTTGGCAGACTTATACGATCTGTGCCAGAGCCGGTGGTGGGAGGCGGGGTGGGTGGTTAGGGGGCGGGGATAGTGCTTGGCAGACTTATACGGTCTGTGCCAGAGCCGGTGGTGGGAGGCGGGGCGGGTGGTTGGGAGGTGGGGATAGTGCTGGGCAGACTTATACGGTCTGTGCCCTGAAAAAGACAGGTACAAGTCAAGGTAAGGTATACACAAAAAATGGCACATGTGAGTTTATCTTGTTGGGCAGACTGGATGGACCGTGCAGGTCTTTTTCTGCCGTCATCTACTATGTTACTCTGTAATTCAGACAGTGCACCTTTGAACAGATGCTACCTGAGGCCAGAAGCAAGCAACTGATGCCACTTCATCTTGGTTTTGTGCCATTGCTCTAGCCGGATCACTGGACAGCTTGTGGCTCGGATTTTGTGCAGTGTTTTAGTTGAATTCCTTAGTGCCAGTTCCCAGAGATCTCTCAGATGTGTTACAGAAAGCTATAAATAAAAAATGTATATTCAAAAGGCAAGTAAGTAGGGAAAGCCACTGTCCCAGGACAACAATTAATAGTTGGCAGATCACATAGCAACCACTATGCAAGCTGTAGGGTTCAGTCAGTAGGTTTCACAGTGAAAGGAGCAATTCCCTAACTGCTATGTTTCAGTATATCAATGTTTCTATGCTACAGAAGCTGGAACTGCTTCTCCCACCCAAATACATTGGGCCATTTTGGTGGGGAAGCTGAATTAATTGGAACCCCCCACTCTGATCTGGCCCTTTTTTTTTTGAACATGATACTTCTTTTAACCAGTATTACACCCGTGCCAAATTGGGTCCCATTCCTTTACATTTTCTGAGAGCTATTTTGCTCCCAGACAGACATCCTTGAGCCTTACGTTTAATTTCTTTCCAACATATATTAGGTTGGAAGAATTAAAAAGCGGGAGACAAAACAGAAAAGGCCATACGAAATAAAAGAAAAAAAAATAAAAATGAAACCAAGAGGAACCTGAAACTATTTCTACTCTTGGCTGGAAAAATGCGGCAGAGGTGAGGCTATAATGAGAGTGCACAGGTGTATGGGGTTGAGGGGGAACGGGGTGCACAGAGAAGACCACACCTCCCTACAGAAAAGCATGTGCCCAAGAGCTAAGGAGTTAACTGGACTCATCCAAGGCAGGTCTCTCAACAGAAGGTACTTTCAAAATGTTTCATTCTCCTACTGCGATCTCCAAGCCAAATATAACTATAATAATCATTTGTGGAATCTTAGAGGCTTCCTCGTATTCATTAATTGTTTCCATGTAATATTTATTTTCTTGCCCAATGCATATTCAAAAGACTGTTCTCTTGCAGGTGCCTGCATGCTTCAGGCTCCAGAGCCATTTTAATGACCTGATGTGGAGCAGGGACCCTGGCTGCTTTGTGAGGTTGCTGAGGAGAAGTAGCCACAGGAGCTCTTGAAATTGCAGGCGATTTCCTGCCAACAGAGTCCTTTTTCAAAAGAAAGTGTGGACAAAAGAGGCTGCCTGCTGAAATAAGTAATTTTCTGCCACTTCTGGCTCTGCTTTTCAGCTGCATGACTTTGGGCTGTATTTCCGCATACGTCTTTCTACGGTTACAATCAAAGTGGTTTACATATTATATACAGGGCAATGGAGGATTAAGTGACTTGCTCAGAGTCCCAAGGAGCTGTAGTGGGAATCAAACCCAGATCCCCCCCCCTCCCTGGGTCTCACACTACTGCTCTGCTACCCATTCTTTCTGGACCACAACCCAGTCAGTTTGGCTTCCTGTGCCTCAAGTTACCCGCTCACAATTAGGTAATAACAGTATCACTACACTCACTCACACTCCCTCTTCTCTCTTTCACTTGGCACCTTCCAGACAAACCAAGTGCTGAAGTGCTGAGACCAACTCCCCTAAAGTGTTTGCAGTTAGGCAGCTGTAGATCTCCAGAGCTCTCTGCTCCACACCAGTGGACAAGGCAGGATGTGAAAAGCATGCCTGTGTATGGATTCTCCAGCACTTTTTGCAGCGATTCCCAAACCTGGTCCTGGAGGCACCCCAGCCATCCAGGTTCTCAGAATATCCACAATGAATATTCATGAATATGCATGCCCTGCCTCCACCGCATGCCAACCTATCTCATGATTATTCATTGTGGATATCCTGAAAACCTGACTGGATGGGGTGCCTCCAAGATCAGGTTTGGGAATAGAGACCTGCACGGGAACGGAATTTGCGGGAATCCTGCAGGAATCTCCTCTGGGGTTGCGGGGTTCCCACGGAGACGGAAGCAGTTCCTGCGGGGGTTCCTGTGGAAGTAGAAACATAGAAACATGTCGGCAGATAAAGGCCATATGACCCACCCAGTCTGCCCATCCTCTGTAACCCCCAATTCTACCTGTTCCTAAGCGACCCCACATGCTTATCCCATGCCTTTTTAAATTCTGGAACAGTCCTCGACTCCACCACCTCCACCGGGAGGCCATTCCACGCCTCCACCACCCTTTCTGTGAAATTATACTTCCTTATGTTACTCCTAAGCCTATTCCCTCTTAACTTTGTCATATGCCCCCTCATTCCAGAGCTCTCCTTCATTTGAAAAAGGCTCTCTTCCTGTACATAAATGCCCTTGTCTCTCCCTCCTCTCTTCTAGCGTATACATGTTGAGGTTCATAAGCCTGTCCCTATAATTTTTGCATTCAAGACCACTTACTAATTTCGTAGCCGCCCTCTGGACTGACTCCATCCTGTTTATATCTTTCCGTAGGTGCGGTCTCCAGAACTGCACGCAATACTTCAAATGAGGCCTCACCAGAGACTTATACAACGGCACTATCACCTCCTTTTTCCTGCTGGTCATGCCTCTCTTTATGCACCCAAGCATCCTTCTGGCTTTGGCTGTCGCTTTTTCTACCCGTTTGAAAGCTTTAAGATTGTCAGACACAAGCACCCCCAAGTCCCGCTCTTCCTTCACACACTGAAGCACTACACCCCTGTACTGTACCGTTCCCTCGGATTTTTGCGACCCAAGTGCATGACCTTGCATTTTTTTGGATCAAACCTTAGTTGTCAAATATCAGTCCATTCCTCTAGCTTCGCTAGGTCCTTCCTCATGTCATTCACACCCTCCTGGGTGTCCACCCTGTTGCAGAGTTTAGTATCATCTGCAAAGAGACAAACCTTACCAGACAGCCCTTCCGCAATATCGCTCACAAAGACGTTAAAAAGAGCCGGCCCTAGGACCGATCCCTGCGGTACTCCACTGACGACATCCTTTTCTTCAGAGCAAGCTCCATTTACCACCACCCTCTGTCTCCTACCATTCAACCAATTTTTTACCCAATCAGTTACTCTAGGTCCCATACCGAGGGCACTCAATTTATTTATCAGTCGCCTGTGTGGAACCCTGTCAAAGGCTTTGCTGAAATCCAAGTATACCACATCAAGCGCCCCTCCCACATCCAACTGTTTGGTCACCCAGTCGAAGAAGACAGTCAGATTCGTCAGACACGACCTGCCATTAGTGAAGCCATGCTGCCTCGGGTCCCGCATTCCATGTAGTTCAATAGAAATCAAACAAAATAAAACATGGAAAAGAAAATAAGATGATACCTTTTTTATTGGACATAACTTAATACATTTCTTGATTAGCTTTCGAAGGTTGCCCTTCTTCATCAGATCGGAAATAAAGAAGGGCAACCTTCAAAAGCTAATCAAGAAATGTATTAAGTTATGTCCAATAAAAAAGGTATCATCTTATTTTCTTTTCCATGTTTTATTTGGTTTGATTTCTATAGATTCTACATGGAATGTTGCTATTCCACTAGCAACATTCCATGTAGAAGTCGGCCCTTGCGGATCACCAATGTGGCCGCGCAGGCTTCTGCTTCTGTGAGTCTGACGTCCTGCACGTACGTGCAGGACGTCAGACTCACAGAAACAGAAGCCTGCGCAGCCTTCTACATGGAATGTTGCTAGTGGAATAGCAACATTCCATGTAGAATCTCCAATGGTATCTATTTTACTGTCATAGTAATGCTTGAATGTTTTCACTTATATACACTGTCAGCTAGCACATTTGCTTATTTCCGATCTGATGAAGAAGGGCAACCTTCGAAAGCTAATCAAGAAATGTATTAAGTTATGTCCAATAAAAAAGGTATCATCTTATTTTCTTTTCCATGTTTTATTTGGTTTGATTTCTATAGATTCTACATGGAATGTTGCTATTCCACTAGCAACATTCCATGTAGAAGTCGGCCCTTGCGGATCACCAATGTGGCCGCGCAGGCTTCTGCTTCTGTGAGTCTGACGTCCTGCACGTACGTGCAGGACGTCAGACTCACAGAAACAGAAGCCTGCGCAGCCTTCTACATGGAATGTTGCTAGTGGAATAGCAACATTCCATGTAGAATCTCCAATAGTAGCAACATTCCATGTAGAATCTCCAATGGTATCTATTTTACTGTCATAGTAATGCTTGAATGTTTTCACTTATATACACTGTCAGCTAGCACATTTGCTTATTTCCGATCTGATGAAGAAGGGCAAACTTCGAAAGCTAATCAAGAAATGTATTAAGTTATGTCCAATAAAAAAGGTATCATCTTATTTTCTTTTCCATGTTTTATTTGGTTTGATTTCTATTGATAACCTTAAGAGTGGACTAACATGGCTACCACACTCCTCTACTTAACATGTAGTTCAAGAAATGTCACAATCCTCCTCTTTAGAAGCGTTTCCATTGTAAGCTGTACCTGCACCAGCCTCTCACCTACCAAGTACCTTGAGTGCCATCTCCTCCTCCTCTTTGCTTTAACAATGCAGATGTAGAAAGTCTTCCATTAACCCTCTCTGCTCCTGGGCTGATGCACAGGCCTCAGCTCTGACACAGGGAGGAGCATTAGAGGTCACTTGACCCACTGATGCATGCATGTGGCGACCTCTCAGCACACAGTGCCAGTGAATCAGAGACGAGCCTTACGTGTGTGCACCAAAGTGTTCCAACTCCCAACTTCCATTTCTTCCTTGTCTGCAGTGCTGCAGCTCAAACCAAGAGACAGAGAGCCGACCAGAATGTTTTTTTTAGGTACCATTAAATTCTCGCGGGGATGGGTGGGGACAGGTAAGATTCCAGTGGGGACAGGTGCGGATGGGTAACATTCCAGCGGGGATGGGCTCCGCCCATTCTGCCTCGCCTCACCCTATGCCTGGAATAAACTTCCTGAGCCCATACGCCAAGCCCCCTCCCTACCCATCTTCAAATCCCTACTCAAAACCCACCTCTTCAATGTTGCTTTCGGCACCTAACCTTTATACCTTTCAGGTAATCTAGACTGCCCCAATTTGACTACCCCTACTTGACTGACTGTACATATGTCCTTTAGACTGTAAGCTCTTTGAGCAGGGACTGTCCTTCTATGTTAAATTGTACAGAGCTGCGTAACCCTAGTAGCGCTTTAGAAATGTTAAATAGTAGTAGTAGTAGTAATGGTCGGGGATGGGTTAGATTTCTGTCCCCATGCAACTCTCTGTTTGGACAACACTGATCTATTGCACATGACTTCACCCTTGTCTGACCAAGATAATTTTCAATAGGGTAGGGCCAGAGCCAGGCTGCATCTTCCCTTCCAAGATTGAACCCTACTAGTAATCTTCACAGTTGTGGTTCCTTTTATGAGTAGACTGAACCAAACAATAAGCTCCCCCTTCCCCGCCATCACTATTCTCTCTGACCTCAGCTGGAGTCTTCCAACAGCATTACTGTCAGTGGGGGGGGGGGGGGGGGGGGGGGGGGATGCTTCAATATTGTGTTTTCAATCGTTAGGAACAGGCACATTCCCTGGAGACCTGCAGAGCCTTCCTCTCCCTCACTATTAAAAATGCGATAGTGAAACAGAACTCCCCACTGGCAGAACTGTAGATGGAGGACCCCTGCTCAGCTTAGAGGGAACAGTTCCCCCCACCAAATCACCATTTTTAATTATAGAATTGAAAAGGTTTATTTACAGCCAACGATGACTGTGGTAAGAAAGACCTCTACAAACTGTTAATCATTTTCTTTAGTCCCATGTCAAGGGGTTTTCCACCCTCATGGCTAATTACTGTTTATCATCTCGCACTGACACCTCATCCTACCTCAGGTACACAGGTGTAAAACCTGTCACCTTTGGTGCTGGGGTGTTACAGGTTCTTCTTAAGAGGAGACAATGCCTTGCAGGTTTAACACCTAAAATTACAAAATTCAAAGCTCGACTCTTAACTGAAACATCCAGGAAAGGAAAGACAGTAGTAGGAAGCTCAGGGGCAGCTCTCATGCCAAAGACAATGGCACTTCCTGCCAGGTAATCTGATACTATTTGGTATCTGGAAATGTGCCTGATGGCGCAAGTCTCCTGGGCCCTGAAGCTCAGAAGCGAACGTGGTCACTATAGGCCATTAGTGCCAAACTAGCGCCCACATTAGTGAACGCAGAATGCGAAGAGGCTCTACCACAGGAAACAATGAGTGCACCAATGATTAACACAAGCAGCATGCTAATGTAGTCAAACGGATGTTAATGAGGTCACTTCCTATTCCCTCCCAATGCTCAGAGAACAGAGCAGAACACAAAACCACCTTACCGCTGAAAAAGTAACTTGGAGCAGGCGTTAGGGTGTTTGAATAGATTTCTGACGATTCTTTCTTTAAAATCCGTCAGTTTGTTCTTTAATTTCAAAGCAAAAGGAAATCCGTGAAAGCCCCAAGCGCCAACAGTGAGAAACAGATGTGTGAAAGTCCAAGCATACCCGAAAGCAGACACTGGCACCTGTTTCCTGTATTTAAATGGGAAAATTAGTTCTTACCTGTTAATTTTCTTTTCATTTGTCCCGAAAGATCAATCCAGAGACTTGTGGGTTATGTCCGTCTACCAGCAGATGGAGATAGAAGGAACACCAGACCTCTGCCATATAGGGACCTTGGCAGCAGCCTCACTTCCAGTATTGTCGATATCCAAGCAGTGAAGAACTCAAACTAGATCTTCAGAACCTCTAACGCTTTCAAAATCAGAAAGGACAACTCCTCTCTATGGAACACGGAGTCCTCCCGTCATCTGGGGGACAACTCCTCATCCTGTTAAGGGATCCTCCAAAGAACACCCTAAAGTGACCGACAAGCAGCCCTCAGAACCCACGCCTGAGAGCAGGGAGACCTCCTCCATCTCCCTGGAGAGATCCAGGTGCATCTGCTTCAGGCCTGGAACCACTGCCCCCCCCCCCCCCCCCCCCCGCAGAAGCCTCCACCTGGAGGGGATGGGATGACAGAGGCCTTTTCAATAAAAAAAGCTCTGTGCATTAAAAGCACAAATTCGGGGAAGAAAGGGACCTCCAAAGGTTCCCCCCCTCCCCCAGATCCCATCTTGGCAAGGCTCCCCCCCAGTCTGGACACCACGGGAAATGTCTCCTCTCCCCGCGGGAGCAGCTGATCCAACACCAAAACATCGATGCAGATTGGCACATCCAAAATGGAGGCCACAAACCCACAAGAAACTGTCAGGTCTCCGGAGTCCACCAAAACTGATCTGGCAGGTCTCTGATGCATTGGAGCATGGAGAGGAAGGGACGCTGGTCTAGGAAAGAGGGAAGGGGGAAACAGAAGAGCAGGCCACACAGACACCCAATGATGCTCTCCGGCTCCAACACCAGGAGTAGCATTTTATTGCTTAAACCAGCACATACATGCTTTTCAAAATCCCGAACACACTGTACTCACCACCTCAGGGGAAACTGCAGCAAAGGCAGAGCAGCACTTTCTGACCACACAAGTCAGTCTTCAACAGCCCAAGCAAACAGGTCACCCCCCTCCCCCACAAGGCCTTTGCCACCTAATCCTGTTTCTTTCTTTCTTTTCTTTTTTTAAACTCCCCAGTACTGTGGTTTATTTTTGTTTTAATTTTTGAAGAGGCAGGAGATTACAGCCCAACCCAAACTAGGGAGCTCACAGCAGGGAGAAGAAGGGTGGAGGGACCTTGGTCCACTAAGAGGAACTTAATTGAAAGGGGTGCCCAAGTTTTCCTGAGGACGTCCTCGCAGGACATCCCGGCGAAGGGGCGGGGAAACCCGTATTATCGAAACAAGATGGGCGTCCATCTTTCGTTTCGATAATACGGTCGGGGACGTCCAATCGCGAAATTTAGGTCCGACCTTAGAGATGGTCGTCCCTGATTTTCGGCGATAATGGAAACTAAGGACGCCCATCTCAGAAACGACCAAATGCAAGCCATTTGGTCTTAGGAGGAGCCAGCATTCGTAGTGCACTGGTCCCCCTCACATGCCAGGACACCAACCGGGCACCCTAGGGGACACTGCAGTGGACTTCATAAATTGCTCCCAGGTGCATAGCTCCCTTACCTTGTGTGCTGAGCCCCCCAACCCCCCACCAAAACCCACTCCCCACAACTGTACACCACTACCATAGCCCTAAAGGGGTGAAAGGGGGGCACCTAAAGGTGGGTACAGTGGGTTTCTGGTGGGTTTTGAAGGGCTCACATTTACCACCACAAGTGTAACAGGTAGGGGGGGATGGGCCTGGGTCCGCCTGCCTGAAGCGCACTGCACCCACTAAAACTGCTCCAGGGACCTGCATACTGCTGTCATGGACCTGGGTATGACATTTGAGGCTGGCATAGAGGCTGGCAAACAATATTTAAAAAGTTTTTTTTTTTAGGGTGGGAGGGGGTTGGTGACCACTGGGGAAGTAAGGGGAGGTCATCCCCGATTGCCTCCGGTGATCGTCTGGTCAGTTCAGGCACCTTTTTGAGGCTTGGTCGTAACAAAAAATGGACCAAGTAAAGCCGCCCAAGTGCTCGTCAGGGACGTCTTTTTTCCATTATCGGTCAAGGACACCCATGTGTTAGGCACGCCCCAGTCCCGCCTTCGCTACGCTTCCAACTCGCCCCCATGAACTTTGGTCGTCCCCGCGATGGAAAGCAATTGAGGACGCCCAAAATCGGCTTTCGATTATGCCGATTTGGGCGACCCTGGGAGGACGCCCATCTCCCGATTTCTGTCGAAAGATAGGCATCCTTCTCTTTCGAAAATAAGCATGTAAGTGCACCCCCAAGGCCCCACAGACCCACTCAACCCCACTGCTCGACCGTCACGAAGGCCAGGAGCCTGAATCAATCCAGAGCCGCCGAGGGTAATGTCCGACCACCCGCTAGATAGAGAGAATACTGCAAGTGAAGCTGCTGATAGGGTCCATATACGGCAGAGCTCTGTTGTTCTCTCTATCTCCACCTACTGGTGGACGGACATAACCCACAAGTCTCTGGGTTGATCTGAGGGATGCTATGGAAATAGATGCAATATGTGCTTCACGATCGGGTTTGCCTGCTGCATGTGTACAGGAGCTCGTCTTACCACAAAACTCTTCTGTGCATATGCCAAGCATGTCCCCCCCTGTTTTCACTTTAACAGCGCACATATGATTTGCATACCATTTTCTTTTGAGCATTGGTGACCTAATTTTCAGAGCTGTTCCGGCGGTATAGTTTCTGCACTGTTGGTTTACCACGGGAATTGGTGGCATAAGATGACTTGGTAGTCAAATAGATGTAAATGAGTCCCTCCCGATACTCAGTGACAAGTGCACAAACAAATCCTGCTCTTACCGCTGGAAACATAACGCCAGCTCAGAGGTGTTTGAAGAGAGGATTTTCACGGTGCTGAAAATTTTACATCACTCATTGGCAGTGTTGCCAGCTTTAAAAACTTTTCCCCGCCCAAGGCCAGCCCAAAACCAAATGCCCCGCCTCCGATGTCATCAACCCCGCCTCCAACGTCATCAACCCCACCTCCGATGCTGCCCAAAACCCGCAGCCTTCAAAAATTTCCCAACTGGGTGGGAAAACCGCCCACCTGGTAAGCAGCAAAACAGGCTGCCTTCAGCCAGCCCCTGGGTCTTCCCTCTGCCGCATACCACCCACAGGAAATTGCATCAGAGGAGGCAGGGTCCACCAGAGAGAAGACCCAGGGAGGAAGAGCTGGCTAAAGGCAATCTGTCATACTGCTGTTACCACCAGTGACCACCATAAACTTTACAGGACTGAAGGGGTGGGGGTGGGGAGGAAGGTTAACCTGTAGACCAGGTGAGATCAGAGGCTGGGTATTTTGGTGTCCTGGGCCAGAGCCTCATCTGGTCCAATGGTTAAGCCAGTCCTGGTGGCAGAGCACAGACAGACAAAGCTGCTGTCTATCTTGCCCTTCCATTCCTATGCCCCAATGTGTCCTCCACTTTAACAAACTCTGGAGTTCAGTGCAATTTCTCCTACCCCTAACCATTCTGGCATGCAAACTCCCTATATCATAGGGCCAAGTCATCTCTTCAGAAAATGTTCCCTTGGTTATCAGGAATCCCCCTGCTGTTGGCAGAATGCCCTCTGTTTCTCTCGCTGCTTTTCTTTTGATTCAGAGGGATTTTTTGTGCCTGTTTTTTAAAAAAATAATTGTTCACATATTACTACGACTCAACATTTCTAAAGCACTACCAGACTTACGCAGCGCTGTACAGTCAAACATGAAGAGAGACAGTCCCTGCTCAAAAGAGCTTACAATCTAAAGGACATAACAACAGAGCCAATCAAATTAGGACAGCATAGTACATCTGATTACACAATAGTTCATAGGGACAGACTAATAGATCTAAACAGCTAAAGACAATTAAGGAATGCAAATGCATAATACAGACAGATTGGTAGTGGTATTGAATAGAGGAGTAATGGTTAGGTTAAGTGCCAACCATTTTGTCTGTCTATATATGTTTTCTGAGGCATTTCAACTACAGTGACAATGTTCATGTATTATCAGGGGGTTTTTTGAGGGGCTACTTGGGGGTACTGAGTACCGGCACCTTTTCCATTGTCTGCTAAAATTGACCCATGGACTCCCAAGTTTTAGTGAAAGATCTCAGGCTCTACACACAAATTCAGTCTTGTCATAGATTCTGTGACTGGTTGAAGGGGGGTCTGGCTATTATGGGGTGGGTCCCTCAGTTATCACCCCACTCCTGAAGGGTGTCCTAGCATTTGAGTACTACCTGCACCTTTTTTGCTAGAAGAAACACACTGTGTATTTTTGATATTAAAAAATTCTGTTTGGACTGGAGAAAGCTGAGGGGTGGGGGGGGGGGGGGGTGTTTGCTCCCAAAAAATAGTCAAGTTATTTTTTTTTTCATTAACAATCTTTATTCCGTGGACTGACATGGCAACCACACTTTATAAAAAGCTTTAAAACAAAATGTTTTCTCTTAACAGCTTGGCTGTAGCCCAAAGCCGAGACAGGGGGGAGAGGCAAGGGGAGACACGCGTTTCCCAACTATCTAAAGCTTTAGTTGGGTTCTTCTCAGCCCTGGCTCCTCCCCCTGCTGTAACCAGACATTACCTTATACAAGAATAAATCTGCTGCATTCCTCTGTCTAGCTGCCTCCCAGCACATTTCCTACATTCAAACCTCCTCCCCCTTCTTTTTTTTTTTTTTAATTTCACTCATTCCAGTGTGTGTGTGTGTGTGTGTGAGTAACTGATCTCACATGACTCAACAAATCCATCTGCCTGGAGCAGGCCAAGTTCAGAACCTTCCCAGGAGGAGGTGGAGAAGGGAGGGAGCCTCTGTCCTCTCCCTGGCTCCGATTACCCACCTTTCCTCCCGCCTATCAGGGCTGACGGATTTGGCTAAAAATAAAAGGAAGCGGGCTGTGAAAAGTAGATGAATGACCTCAGCGGCTCCTCAGATAACCCAGGCCCTGTGAGCAGCACTACCCAAAACTGAGAGCTCTCCCAGAACACAACTGAGGGAGGGGGGGAACGCCACAAAAACACACACACACACACACACACACATGCAATTCCTGGGCTTGCAAACTCTGTGCCTGCAGCCAAGGCCACATCTTACTGAGAAATCGGGGCTCAAGTTTAAAATAGAAGGAAACAGCCCGCCCCGTCATCTTAAAGTGTGTGCTTTACTTTGAACAGCTTTGGTCCTAAGGTTCTACCATTAAAGGGAAAGGGAAATGGGACCTGATATACCGCCTTGCTGAGGTTTTTGCAACTACATTCAAAGCAGTTTACATATATTCAGGTACTTATTTTGTACCAGGGGCAAATGGAAGCTTAAGTGATTTGCCTGGCCCAGAGTCACAAGGAGCTGCAGTGAGCGCCCAAACCCGCACAGCTGCAGCGAAAAAGAAGCCCAATTTCCCGCAGCCCGCAGCCTTCGAAAATTTCCCACATCCTCACTTAAAAACCAGCCCAATTGGGTGGGAAACCGACCCATCTAGCAACTTTGCTCAGCTCCCCAGGATCCAAGTCCACTGCACTAACCACTAGGCTACTCCACTCATTCCACCAATAACAGCCAACCTCATCAGTGATGTCACAATGGCTTGATTGCCTGATACTTGGCTCACTTCTCATATTGTGATGTCATAAGGGAAAGGAAAATGGGACTTTATATACCGCCTTTCTGAGGTTTTTGCAACTACATTCAAAGCGGTTTACATATATTCAGGTACGTATTTTGTACCAGGGGCAATGGAAGCTTAAGTGATTTGCCTGGCCCAGAGTCACAAGGAGCTGCAGTGAGCGCCCAAACCCGCACAGCTGCAGCGAAAAAGAAGCCCAATTTCCCGCAGCCTGCAGCCTTCGAAAATTTCCCGCATCCTCGCTTAAAAACCAGCCCAATTGGGTGGGAAACCGACCCATCTAGCAACTTTGCTCAGCTCCCCAGGATCCAAGTCCACTGCACTAACCACTAGGCTACTCCACTCATTCCACCAATAACAGCCAACCTCATCAGTGATGTCACAATGGCTTGATTGCCTGATACTTGGCTCACTTCTCATATTGTGATGTCATAAGGGAAAGGGAAATGGGACTTGATATACCGCCTTTCTGAGGTTTTTGCAACTACATTCAAAGCGGTTTACATATATTCAGGTACGTATTTTGTACCAGGGGCAATGGAAGCTTAAGTGATTTGCCTGGCCCAGAGTCACAAGGAGCTGCAGTGAGCGCCCAAACCCGCACAGCTGCAGCGAAAAAGAAGCCCAATTTCCCGCAGCCCGCAGCCTTCGAAAATTTCCCGCATCCTCGCTTAAAAACCAGCCCAATTGGGTGGGAAACCGACCCATCTAGCAACTTTGCTCAGCTCCCCAGGATCCAAGTCCACTGCACTAACCACTAGGCTACTCCACTCATTCCACCAATAACAGCCAACCTCATCAGTGATGTCACAATGGCTTGATTGCCTGATACTTGGCTCACTTCTCATATTGTGATGTCATAAGGGAAAGGGAAATGGGACTTGATATACCGCTTTTCTGAGGTTTTTGCAACTACATTCAAAGCGGTTTACATATATTCAGGTACGTATTTTGTACCAGGGGCAATGGAGGGTTAAGTGACTTGCCCAGAGTCACAAGGAGCTGCAGTGGGAATCAAACTCAGTTCCCCAGGATCAAAGTCCAGTGCACTAACCACTAGGCTACGCCTCCACTCCTAATTTTTCTAGGTGTAAAATTAACATAAGCGAGAAACTTTAAAATCTAACAGACTCTTTTACTAAATGGTGCTAGTTTTGCATTTAGCAAGTAAGAGCAAAAATTAAGGGCCCTGTTTACTATGCCACACTAGCTTTTTTTTAGTGCGTGCTAAAAATTAGCTCACGCTAACCGTATAGATGCCCGTAGGAATATTATTGTGCTAATGTTTAGCAAGCGATAAAAACGCTAATGTACCTCTAGAGCGACTTAGGAAACAGGGACCTAAAAGTGCAAAAGCTGTGCCCATAATTGCTTGCTACTGCACGTCCTCTGCAATTACCACAGAAAACTTCACATGGTCGCAATTAGCACGGAGCTACTTCGCACTTTCTATTGAGGCAGCGCTAAGTAAACCTGCGCTCACAGCATAAGTGACAGCGTGCGGTAACGACTAAGCTCTAACTAGTATGCAGTCCATGTCTACTCTCTGCCTAGCTCCTGTCCTCCATAACAAGTAGTTTACGCATGAATTTGCACACTTAAGGGTTACCATATGGCTCCAGAAAAAGGAGGACAGATTGAGCCAGTCTGGGTTTTACTTCCATTGCTTTCAATGGAAGCAAAACCCGGACCGGATCAATGTGTCCTTTTTCTGGAGCCATATGGTAACCCTAATCTCACTATGCTAACAGTGGACGTACTTGTGCAGTACCAGTTAATGTATGTTAAGTCGCGCATTAACAGCTTTACACACCTTAGTAAAAGGCTCCCTGTCTGTGGATGCCCAGTACCTGCAGCAGGTAGTAAGCACTTCAGCCAAGCAATGACACAGCCTGTACTACTACTACCAGTAATCATTTGCATTTATACCCTGCCTTTCCAAATCACGCTTAATGTAGCTTACAGCTTAAAAGCCCTGTGTCTGCAAACCATTTGCCATATGTTTGGCTCTTCAGCTATCCCAGCGAGAACGGGTATACCAACTTGCCATCTGGTTTCCATCCATACAGTGTGTCCCTCCTCCGCCAAAGCAACCTGTCCCCTTCCGTCTCATTCAGCACCTTCAAAGCACATTCTCTCTCCCCCACCCCAAATTCCAGCAGGCCTTTACTATAAGAGCCGAGTGTCCAACCTCCCCCTCCTCCTGCCGCTTCTGAGAAAGGGCACTGGATATGCCACATGATCCCCTGACATGACAGATTAAAAATAGCGGATCCAGGGGCTACTCCGACACCGTTCACACACATACACACTTCATATTCTAAGAACTGAGCTTCCAGAAAGTGAGGGGGGAAAAAATGGCTTCCGCATGAGATCAGCACCACGCCCCCAACTTGGCAACAACTCTTGGCTAAAGAATCAAAGGGGCCTAAGCATGTACTAAAGCTTTTCCCTTATTATTGGGGAAAATGCTTCGTATACAGGGCCTAAATGGTCAGGGTACTGACCAGGGCCGGCTCAAGGGATCCTAGCACCTGGAACCAACTTTTTATTTGGCCACAGGGGCATGGGCCCCCCACAGATTAAGCCCTGGCCCCCTCTAACTCTGGAACCTCCTCCCGCCGCTGACCCCCCTCCCCTGCCGCCGCAAGGGACCTTTGCTGGCGGGGGTCCCCAACCCCCGCCAGCCAAAGTCTTCTGCGGCTGCAGCTCCTTGTGACTCTGGGCAAGTCACTTAACCCTCCATTGCCCCAGGTACAAAATAAGTACCTGAATATATGTAAACTGCTTTGAATGTAGTTGCAAAAACCTCAAAAGGCGGTATATCAAGTCCCATTTCCCTTTCCCCCTTTCCCTTATGACATCACAATATCAGAAGTGAGCCAAGTATCAGGCAATCAAGCCATTGTGACATCACTGATGAGGTTGGCTCTTATTGGTGGAATGAGTGGAGGCGTAGCCTAGTGGTTAGTGCAGTGGACCTTGATCCTGGGGAACTGAGTTCAATTCCCACTGCAGCTCCTTGTGACTCTGGGCAAGTCACTTAACCCTCCATTGCCCCAGGTACAAAATAAGTACCTGAATCTATGTAAACCGCTTTGAATGTAGTTGCAAAAACCTCAGAAAGGCGGTATATCAAGTCCCATTTCCCTTTCCCCCTTTCCCTTATGACATCACAATATGAGAAGTGAGCCAAGTATCAGGCAATCAAGCCATTGTGACATCACTGATGAGGTTGGCTCTTATTGGTGGAATGAGTGGAGGCGTAGCCTAGTGGTTAGTGCAGTGGACCTTGATCCTGGGGAACTGAGTTCAATTCCCACTGCAGCTCCTTGTGACTCTGGGCAAGTCACTTAACCCTCCATTGCCCCAGGTACAAAATAAGTACCTGAATCTATGTAACCGCTTTGAATGTAGTTGCAAAAACCTCAGAAAGGCGGTATATCAAGTCCCATTTCCCTTTCCCCCTTTCCCTTATGACATCACCATATGAGAAGTGAGCCAAGTATCAGGCAATCAAGCCATTGTGACATCACTGATGAGGTTGGCTCTTATTGGTGGAATGAGTGGAGGCGTAGCCTAGTGGTTAGTGCAGTGGACCTTGATCCTGGGGAACTGAGTTCGATTCCCACTGCAGCTCCTTGTGACTCTGGGCAAGTCACTTAACCCTCCATTGCCCCAGGTACAAAATAAGTACCTGAATATATGTAAACTGCTTTGAATGTAATTGCAAAAACCTCAAAAGGCGGTATATCAAGTCCCATTCCCCCTTCTTCAGCGCCGGTCGACTCCGGCGCCTTTGCTGATGATCTGTTTCTGACTCCTGATGTCCTGCATGCAAGTCCTGCACGGGGCTACATACAGGACGTGCACGCACGAGTCAGGACGTCAGAAACAGATCATCATCAAAGAAGACTTCGGCTGGCGGGGGTTGGGGACCCCCGTCAGCAAAGGTACCTGGCGGCGGCAGCGACAGGGGAGGGTCGGCGGCTGCGGGATCCAAAATGGCTGGCAGGCGGGTGGGCGGGCTAAACTGTGCCCCCCCCCACCTCGGGCTCTGGACCCCCCTCCCGCCGAGGTCGGGCTACGCCTATTTGGCGCCCTTCCATCGTTACGCCCCCCCATTGGCACGTTCCTCCACCCCCACCCCGGCCTACCTTTAAAGGTAGTTTTCCCCTCCTGAACACCGACAGCATTTCATCTAACGCTAACCGCATCAGCTCCTGTGTCTTCCCTCTGTGGCGCCCCTATGGAAACAGAAAGTTATGTCAAAGAAGGGGCCGGGGCACAGCAGAAGGCAGATGCTGGAGCTGATGCGGGTGGTATTAGGTGAAATACTGTCTGTGTTTGGGAGGGGAACTGACTTTATAGGTAGACGGGGGAAAGTGGCCTGAGACAGAAAGAGGAAGAGGGTTGCCAGCTCTTCTTTTTCCTCTGCACACGCAACACCGCCAGGTAAGCTCTGGGCCAGCTTAAACTACAGGACCAGTGGACTGGCGCAAGCATTTGGCATCCTTTATTTCCGGCACCCTGGGTCACAGCCTCATTTGGTCCATAGGTTAAGCAGGCCCTGGAACCGTCATGCAAATGCTCAGACCTTTGCTTCCTATTAAAAAATGGGACGAAACCAGGGTTTCTTATAGGCATGTGCGGCCAAAAATTTTTATTTTCTTTTAGTTTCCTGGATTTTTCATTGTATTTGTGCCTTTGGCAGCCCTGGGGCTTCCCTCTGGTGGATCCTGCTTCCTCTGATGCAGAAG
Source organism: Microcaecilia unicolor (assembly GCF_901765095.1). NCBI lineage: Eukaryota > Metazoa > Chordata > Amphibia > Gymnophiona > Siphonopidae > Microcaecilia > Microcaecilia unicolor. The sequence goes on along the minus strand of NC_044033.1, from coordinate 502,180,952 downwards.
TGTGCCCTGTTATTCCCACCGCTTTAAATGTAGTTGCAAAACCCACCGAAAGGCAGTATATTAAGTCCCATTCCCCCATTTCCTATCTGCTAATTTTGGAGACTTAACACAAATATAGGAATGTGCAGAGCCTGGGGGGAATTTCTGCTGTGAACATAAGAACATAAGAACATAAGCACCACCACACTGGGACAGACCAAAGGTCCATCAAGCCAAGTATCCTGTTTCCAACAGTGGCCAATCCAGGTCACAAGTACCTGGAAAAATACCAAAAAGAGTAAAACATATTTTATGCAGCTTATCCCAAGAGTAAGCAGTCCCCCTTAATAATGTTTATGGACTTTTCTTTTAGGAACTTGTCCAAACTTTTTTAAAACCCTGTTAAGCTAACTGAAAAATGGAGAATTTACAGGAATGTGGATTTAGCTCACATTTATTTTCCGTAATAGCTCAAGGTGAATTACAATGAAGTATAGTAATATAGTAAACTAGCAAAAAAGGCCCGTTTCTTTGAGAGATGAAACGGGCGCTAGCAAGGTTTTTGTGTCCAGCGAGCGTCCTGTTCCACAGCCCCCCCCCTTGCAGGCACCCATGGCCAGGGACCCAGCTGTCCCCAACTCCCCTCCAGGCAGGCACCTGTCCGCTGCTGTCGCTGGCGCTCCATCCCCCGGCCCCCCCTGCAGCCACCCATGGCCAGGGATCCAGCTGTCCCCCAACCCCCCCTGCAGGCAGGCACCTGTCCGCTGGTGTCGCTCCATCCCCCGGCCCCCCCTGCAGCCACCCATGGCCAGGGATCCAGCTGTCCCCCAACCCCCCTCCAGGGACCTGTCCGCTGCTGTCGTTGGCGCTCCGCGATGCGGTGTGCATGTGAAAAATGTCCGGCGAGGGGCAGGGGGAGATGGCGTTTCGTGGAGTGTGTTTGCTCCGCCCTCGTCGTCATCACGTTGTGACGCGAGGGCGGGGCACACACTCTTCGGCAAACCGGATATCTATCTCGCCCCCTTCAAAGTTCCGGTTGGAGGCTTCATAGAACGTTGGAGGTGCCTTTTATATATAGAGATGATGGTCGATAAAGACCTGTATGGTCCATCGAGTCTGTCCGCTGCAGGCTATATCCTCTATGCCCTGTTTAAAACATGAGGGTCATTTAACTTTTGCTTTGATGTCATCCTTTTTCTATGTAGGGGTCCTCTGTGTTTACCCTCCACGTTTTTAAAAGTTTGTCAGGACTATGCCCCCCGGGAGGGTATCCCAGGCATCCACTACCCTAAAGTATTTCCTGATGTTATTCCTAAGTCTACCACCCTGCAACCTCAATTCATGTTCTTCTAGTTTCACCACTAATATAATTTAAAAGATCAAAAGTCTCCATGCGGCCTAGAAACGTCTTGAAAGTCCAGTTAAAATATGTTAAACAAATTAGAAAAGTCTGAAGGAAAAGCAAGTACCTGCTAGGGTGGCTGAATAGCACTATGAAAGAGAAAGGGTTATTAAAACCTAAATCAACAACAACAACAACCATTTCTAAAGCGCTACTAGGGTTACGCAGCGCTGTACAATTCAAACATAGAAGGACAGTCCCTGCTCAAAGAGCTTACAATCTAAAATGGCATCCTTCAAGAAAACAGAAAGCAGGACCTAATGAAGCAAACAGGAAGATACAAACACTGGCAAACTCAGATGTTAAACGTTCATAAAACATGATCTGAACTGGCTACGGTGTTGGGTATCCTGCTCTAGGCAGTGATGAGATGTGAATGTGTGGACAGCTTTGTAAATCTCCACTACGGAGGCTGACCTCAAGTGGGCTACCGACACAGCCATGGCTCTGACATTTTGAGCCTTGACATGACCCTCCAGAGTCAGCTCAGACTGGGCACAAGTAAAGGAGATGCAATCTGCTAGCCAATCAGAAATGGTGCATTTGGAAACGGCTACCCCCATCTGGTTTGGGTCAAAAGAAATTAAAAGCTGGGTGGGCTGTCTATGGGGCTTTAGTCTGCTCCAGATAGAAGGCTAACCTTGCTTCCAATCTAAGGTATGCAGTACACTCTCGCCAGGATGGGCATGTGGTTTTGGAAAAAAAAATGTTGGCAGGACGATTGACTGGTTAAGATGGAACTCCGACACTACCTTAGGAAGGAACTTAGGGTGCGTGCAGAGAACTACTTTTATTGTGATGAAACTTAGTGTGAGGTGGATCAGGTCAAATACTTCAGATGACAGGAATCAAGCAGCTCAAAAGCAGCTTTCATCAGCTGGGTGAGGACAACGCTGAGATCCCGTAACAGCTGGAGGTACGACAGGGGGCTTTGTTAATAACAAATCTCACATGAAGTGAAGAACTAGAGGCTGTACAGAAATGGGCTTACCTCCTACACGGTGATGATAAGCATTAATTGCACTTAGATGAACCTTTACAGCAGAGGCGTAGCCAGACCTTAAGGTGGGAGGGGGCCAGAGCCCAAGGTGTGTGGGGGGGGGGGGGGGGGGGGGGAACATTTTGGTCGCTGCCCCACCTCCGCCACTGTAATATCTTGGCTAGCGGGGGTCCCCAACCTCCGCCAGCTGAAGACTTTGTCCAGCACTGGTCTCAGGTGCCGCCGCATTGCCTGTTCTGCTCTCTCTTCCCCTCACGTCCGGCACGTTCCTTTTAGTGAAACTTTCACTAAAAGGAGCATGCCCGACTTGAGGGGCAGAGAGAGCAGGGCAGGCTATGCGGCAGCGCTGCCACAGACCTATGCTGGATGAAGTCTTCAGCTGGGGAGTTGGGGACCCCTGCCAGCCAACCAGGGGCCTAGAGCAAATTTAGGGGGCCCAGGCCCCCGTGGCCCCACCTAGCTACGCCACTGCTTTACAGAATTGGTTTTTCAAACCAGATTCAGAAAGCTGCAGGAGGTATTTAAGCAGTTTTTGTGTAGGGCAGATCAGGGGATCTAAGGCCTTGTCCTCACATCAGGCAGCAAACCTCTTCCACTTAAATGAGTAGCACGTGTAACCCGAGTCTCAACGACCAGCTCACTTCTCCCTCACAGACCCGGGTCACAAACAGAAAGAATCCTTTATTTTTTCACTTTTCACCACTCACTGTCTAGTCTTCCTTATTCGAGCTTGAGCACAAGCCGGTGCCGGATAAGAATCCAGAAGGCCATACGATATCAAGCTGGGTTCCTCTTTTACTTACAGTAATCCCAACATTTCTGGAGTCAACTCTTCACTCTCTCCAAAAATACTTGGCACAACCAAGGATTGTCTTTGATGCAAACTTTACTAAACTCCACAATGGCAGTAAATCCAAACTTCAAACTTTCTTATATACAGTCAGCATTTGGTTTAAGAGGTTTTTGGTTCAATCCAGCCAAGACTTTGTAATACAGCTTTATCCACTACTTAACGTTTCTCTTTTTCGCAATCCAAACTTATGTACAAATATACAGCTTCTCTAGTCCATCACCCATCCCTTTGGGCTGCATAATTCTAGGCTGTGCTAATCAGTGGCGTTCCTAGGGGGGCTGGCACCCAGGGCGGATCGCTGATGCGCCCCGCCCCCCCCCCAATGCAGCGCGGACCCCCCCCCCCCGGCAAAACGACACCCCCGTGAAGGAACCCCCTCCCCCCGCCGGGTGCACGCCGCCGGGGGGGTGCCGCGCACGCCTTTCCTCTGTTGTTCGATGCTTCTTCTCTGCCCCGGAACAGGAAGTAACCTGTTCCGGGGCAGAGAAGAAGCATCAAACAACGGAGGGCATGCGCGTGCGGCACCCCACCGGCGGCGTGCACCCGGGGCGGACCGCACCCACCGCCCCCCCTAGGAATGTCACTGGTGCTAATATCTTTAGTTGTCACCAATGAACTCCTTCAGAATCAGACCTCCTGGTCTGTCCTTTCCTCCAGAGCTGCACCTCAAGGAGCTGTATCCTCTGGCTTTGAACATCCCTGTTCCTGCTCATGAGCTGGGCTCCCCTTGCCCACCTAGAGAACTCCTCTCAACCAGTTACTGCCTTTGGCTGACAATAACTCTCCTTTAAATCAGCCTTTGGTTATCTGGCCTTTCCAGGATACCCCCTCTTCTCCTAGGGTCCTGGCAAGTGGTAAAGGTCACCAAAGACCATGTGCTCTACCCTCTAGCTCTGAATAATGTTCAGAAAAATTAGTATCTTGGAGATTAGTCTGCACAGGTGATCACACAGAAAAAGCCAAGCCAAGTCTCACTCACCCACGGAGCTCAAATTAGGCCACCGATCCCCAGATCTTTTCCCAGGTCTTGAAAGAATTTTGCCTAATAGCAGCTAGCTTCTCCGGTTGATATACAGTGTAAAGTCGAGATCTCCAATTAGCTAAAAGTAGGACCCCTGGTGTCTTCCAAGCAGCCGCTAAGGTAAGCTTAGCCACATGCAGTAATTGGCGAACCAACAAAGTCTAATATTTCCGAAGTCCTGGGATCGCTCTATTAGGAAAACAAATTTTTAAATTTCTTAAAATGTACTTATTTGGAGAGACGTTTGGATGAGCCCATTTAAGAGGTCATCTACCGCTGTTAAGTTTTCTGTTTTATGTGACTATCCTATACTTTTATAATATTGTAACCTTCCTTTCTTCGATGTTCATACATTATTTTATGAACCGTGAACCGCCTTGATGGCATGACCCTAAGGCAGTATATCAAAGACGGAACTTGAACTTCAACCAGGTAAATAAGTGTATAGGTGCTTAGGTAGGAGAACCTATGCCAGACAGAGAGCTCATGTGTGCGCCTAAGTTCCAGTGGTACATGTGTCACTTACAGTATTTTGTTAGTACACGAGGGCCCTGCCCATAGTCAGCAACGCCTGGCAAAGATGCGAGTTTATCTTTGCCATACAAACAGCAACTGCAAACTTGGTTGTCGGAACTGTTTACAACCCTGAAGAAGCCGTTTTTCGGTGAAACGGGTCCCGTTGTTTTTTTTATACAGCAGACAATTTCTGTTGGCGTCATTTGAATATATCTACACTATAGGCGCTTTAAAAACTGATGCTGAACTGTTAAATGTTTAAAAGATTTGGAAGAAAATGTAAAAAAAAACCCCATATATTTCTATCTACAAGAGTGTGGAAAAGCACTGAATAAATTTGGACACTTCCTTTGCATTATATTGGGAGATTTGTTTGCTTTTTGAGATTTACAACAGAGTCAATTCCATGTCAAATGGGTGGTCCCTGCACGACCATCACGGATTTCAATGAAATTTTCTGTGAACATTCATACATGTCCCCAATGAACACTGGTAAAGTTTTACATTCGCCGATGCAATACTTGCTGAGATATAGAGGCATATTTTCAAAGCACTTAGCCTCCCAAAGTTCCATAGAAACCTATGGAACTTAGCCTCCCAAAGTGCTTTGAAAATATGCCTCTTAGTAATCTGTTTGACCCCATACTGCAGCCTTCTATGGTATGACTCCGAGATTTGAGACACTTTGAGGCATATTTTCAAAGCACTTTGGGAGGCTAAGTTCCATAGGTTTCTATGGAACTTTGGGAGGCTAAGTGCTTTGAAAATGAGCCTCTGTATCTCCAGCAATATTTTGTTGAGAGAAACAAAACTTGGCCATCTTGTACAACTTTTTGCGCTCTATTAAACAAAATAATAAAAAAAAATCTTCATGAGCGATTTTCATGAAGAAAACTTGGAGCAAACTTGGTCCAAAACATTTGTGGCACGAAAAAATTGTAAAGTTTGGCTTTTTATATCTTTGGAATTAAAGGTGTGATAAACGTGAAACTTTGCACACAACAACTTATCAACACAAGGTTTTCGAATATAAAATTTCATTCTCCTAATATTTTCCATTAGTTCACAAACTGAGTGTAAAGTTGATGATTTTTGCAAAAACGGTATTTTTAGCCCACTTTTACAAAAAAAAAAAAGACCTTCTGGAAACTCTTTTTAATCATTCTCATTAGAAAGAGCATGTTTCAAAACCCTTAAAAAAGTAGGGTTGGTTTTTCATCGCTGGCATATAAGGCCCTAGAAATAGGGACAAAGTTGAGGACGCTGCTATCGCAACATCACATGCATTCTATTTTTTTTGTTTTATACAGACATTATTAGTACCTAAATTGCGTTGGTCCATGGTGACATCCGTGATGGTCGAGCAGGACACTTCTCTGAAATCATATCACTTGACATGGATTGACCCAACAATAAAACCGTGAAGGAGAAAGGAACTCCATAATGCCAACAGGAAAAGAGCAGAGAGAACAGGCAGAGAAAAGAGGAGGAAGGCTTAAACGCTAAGGCCAGCTACGGACAGTCTGCTCACCAAATTCTAAGGTGAAATGTTTTTACTGCAGTCTTGATTTTGGGCCAAGACTGTTCAGGATGTAGGGGTAAAGGGAGAGGTTTGGGAGAAGGTGCTCTGACGTGTGGACTCAACTCAACGCCTAGTGGAAGATGGGATAGAGAGGTGAGAGTTGTGGAAATTACCTGGGGCAGGGAAGGGACATGCAATATGATAAATGGAGTCAGATGCAAAGGGGCAATTGAGAATAACACCTTAAAAGTTAGGGCTAAGATCGTGTACTGAATCCTGAATGCTAGAAGTCAACAATGGTGCATTATTGGTAGTTTACAAAAGGCTCCACATTCAGCAAGCCTGTTGTAAAATAACTTGCTCACTGTAAATGCCTTGACTTGGATGCCCCTTTTTCTACCTAGACACCCTATGCAAAAAAAAAACTTCAGAAGTACAAAGAGCTACTGTTTGCCCCCCCCCCCCCCCCAAAAAAAACCCATGGCTTAAGAAAGATAGGAAGAAAAGAAATCAGTTGCGGGGGGGGGGGGGGGGGGTCAAACACTTACAGCTGCCTCTGTGGTGTCTGCTTATTTCTCTGGCGGGGGGGGGGGGAGGAGGGGGTTCAGTTCTGGACATATCACATGGGGGCACCTGCTACATTACAAGCTCCTCTTCGTCCCTTAGGGCTGTCTGTATGCTTTGACTAAGCTCTCAGCTTCTAATGGAAAACTTTTGGGTCTTTTGCCCCGAGGATAAAAACAGAAATCAAAGTCTTTATTGTCAACAAAAATGAAAAGAGGAAGCAGTTACCATGAATCAGCCTTTATTTCTGCATCTCCATAAATCTCTCAGTCCCCCATAGGTCTCTCCCTCTCTGTGCCTTCATTCCACCACCCACGCTCCCTTTAAAGATCCCATCCCAGGCCGGCTAACAAACGCACATGCTGAACAATGGTCCCTTTCAATCCACACAGCCTTCTGCAGGAATGAGCTCCAACGTCATGGGAAAAATGAAGAAAGGCACCCTGCCTATATCCGTAGAAAACTGTTCACAATACAGAGACGAGAGGGGGGGGGGGGGGGAGAGAGGAAAGCTCGGAGCAAAATCGCTTACATCATGTAAAACCCTGCAGAAAATGAAGGAAACTTAATTATCAACAGTCACTGGGCTCAACTAGCCCCCCCCCCCCCCCCCCCTCCACTTCATAAGGAAATACTTCTTTTTATTTGCTGAGTCTACAGAAGCCTGACTGATGTGATGATACAATAAAAAAAAAAAAACCATGACCCAGAAGACCTGCTTTAAGAATAAAAGGCTGAAATCCTTCGGTACTGTGCAGGGGATAGTACTGAAAGAATTTTTACAAAAAAAAAAAAAAAAAAGCAGCCGTTGCCATAGATCCCAACAGATGCCGCTGAATCGACGTCATCGTTTTCAATTAGAATTCACAGGCCGGCCTATGGAAAATGTAAGATTACCATTACAAAGCTTTTGCTACCAGTCTGCGGAAGGAGAAAACTGTCTTTTCTTTTCTGCGACGACGGCGGCGGCGGTGGGGTTGAGGGTGGGGTAAGATAAGGGGAACGGAGAATTTGCATAAACAACGCCAGTATTATTACTGTGTGTACATCCAAAAACATACGCGTTTCTAAATCAAAGCTAAACAAATATCCCGAGCTGCTAAGGATATCATACGATCAAATACAATCCAAACAACAATGATATCCACAATAGTATGATAGTAACTAATAAATCTTTTTTAAATAGGAGGAAATATTTATTTTATTTTTGTTACATTTGTACCCCACGCTTTCCCACTCATGGCAGGCTCAATGTGGCTTACATGGGGCAATGGAGGGTTAAGTGACTTGCCCAGAGTCACAAGGAGCTGCCTGTGCCTGAAGTGGGAATCAAACTCAGTTCCTCAGTTCCCCAGGACCAAAGTCCACCACCCTAACCACTAGGCCACTCCTCCACTGTTGCTACTATTTGAGATTCTGCATGGAATGTTGCTATTCCACTAGCAACATTCCATGTAGAAGTCGGCCATTGCAGATCACCAATGTGGCCGCGCAGGCTTCTGCTTCTGTGAGTCTGACACGTCAGACTCACAGAAACAGAAGCCTGCGCAGCCTTCTACATGGAATGTTGCTAGTGGAATAGCAACATTCCATGTAGAATCTCCAATAGTAGCAACATTCCATGTAGAATCTCCAATAGTATCTATTTTCTTTTTGTTACATTTGTACCCCGCGCTTTCCCACTCATGGCAGGCTCAATGCGGCTTACATGGGGCAATGGAGGGTTAAGTGATTTGCCCAGAGTCACAAGGAGCTGCCTGTGCCTGAAGTGGGAATCGAACTCAGTTCCTCAATAGGCTCAAATAGGAGGTTTTTTTGCCCGTGATGATTCAGTGGATCTCCTTTAAGTTGTATCATTCAACGACGGAGTTCTCCCTGTATATTTGAGGCTTTTTCCTCCTATTTAAAAAAGATTTATTAGTTACTATCCTACTATTGTGGATATCAATGTTGTTTGGTTTCTAAATCAAAGCCCATCCATCCACCCTCCACTGCTTCTCAAGGTACCGTTACTCTGCTAATGAAAAGAAATGAAAGAGACTGTACCCATCGGCTACATGGCCAACTGACTATTGCGGGGAACAAGCATCATCAAAGTCAGTTCTACCAAGAATGCCATGAATCTTATTTCCAACAAGGGGAAAAAATAAAAAAAAGAGAATGTTCCAAGTCTACTACTACTACTACTATTTAGCATTTCTGTAGCGCTACAAGGCGTACGCAGCGCTGCACAAACATAGGAGAAAGACAGTCCCTGCTCAAAGAGCTATGTAATAAAAGTGAGCCAAGTATAGGACAATCAAGCCATTGTGACATCACTGATGAGGTTGGCTCTTATTGGTGGCCTGAGGCATTATGACATCACAATATTAGCTCTGGTTACAAGAGACTACTACTACTACTATTTATCACTTCTATAGCGCTACAAGGCATACGCAGCGCTGCACAAACATAGAGGAAAGACAGTCCCTGCTCAAAGAGCTTACAATCTAATAGACAAGAAATAAAGTAAGCAAATCAAATCAATGTGCACGGGAAGGAGGAGAGGAGGGTAGGTGGAGGCGAGTGGTTACAAGTGGTTACGAGTCAAAAGCAATGTTAAAGAGGTGGGCTTTCAGTCTAGATTTAAAGGTGGCCAAGGATGGGGCAAGACGTAGGGGCTCAGGAAGTTTATTCCAGGCGTAGGGTGCAGCGAGACAGAAGGCGCGAAGTCTGGAGTTGGCAGTAGTGGAGAAGGGAACAGATAAGAAGGATTTATCCATGGAGCGGAGTGCACGGGAAGGGGTGTAGGGAAGGACGAGTGTGGAGAGATACTGGGGAGCAGCAGAGTGAGTACATTTATAAGTTAGTAGAAGAAGTTTGAACAGGATGCGAAAACGGATAGGGAGCCAGTGAAGGGTCTTGAGGAGAGGGGTAGTATGAGTATGTTCCAAGTCATATTCAAACCAGACGGTTGCCAAATACAGAGCTAACAGTATGTGGTCCATTTCTCTTATTTCCTTTGCCTCTACCGTGAAATCTCGGGCAATCTTATTCAAGGGTTTATAAGGTCAGAATGTATCCTCTCCATTCAAGGACAGCACAACCTTGATCCATAGAGAAATACCATTGGGTGGGGGGAGGTCTATAGTCATCTTTCTCTCATCTAAGGCATTTTTTTTCTCTTTTTACACAATCCAGGATTCTGCAGCTTGAAAAGTGAACTAACTCAGCAGGAATACTACTATGTGTATGGGCAGGGCTTTTTTTTTGAGGGGGTACTCGGGGGTACTGAGTACCGGCACCTTTTCCACTCTCTGCTAAACTTGACCCACGGTTCTCGTATTTTAATGAAAGAGCTCAGGTTCTACATATACAAATTCTGCCTTGTCATAGATTCTATGACCGGTTGCAGGGGCCCTGGCTATTGTAGGGTGGGTCCCTCAATGATCACTCCACCCCTGATGGGTGGCCTGGCATTTGAGTACTGGCACCTTTTTTGCTAGACAAAATGCACTGGGTATGGGTCATGCATTTGACATACTGCCTTTCTATGGTACAACTAAAGTGGTCTACATATTATATACATGTACTTTCTCTGTCCCTATTGGGCTCATAATCTAAGCCACAATACCAAGGGTAATGAACATGATAAAGGGGATGGGGACAACTTCCCTCTGAGGAAAGGTTAAAGAGGCTAGGGATCTTCAGTTTGGAGAAGAAACGACTGAGGGTCAGATGCACAAAGCTTACCATGCTATTAACGTTTGCTTTAGACTGGTTCTAGCCAGTCTAAAGCAAACGCTTATGTAGCTAGTAATGCACAAAGGGGTTTTCCGTGGCTCCAACGTGTGCCGTTAGCAGCCACTGAGAACACCATGCAAATGTATTACAGTGAGCCTATTAGTATTCTAATGAGCTCATTCGTAGTCTAATGCGTATTCCAGGGGATGCACAGCTCCAGAGCAGCCCTAATTTAAGGAGCAAATTTTACGGCTGCTCTGGAGCTGTCAGCCAGGAGAGAAGCACAAGCAGGAAGTTATATAGGCTGCCTGCTTGTGCTTCCTACCTCTCAACTCCTGGCGCTCCCTCCTCCCCCCCCCCCCCCCCCCCCGAATTAAAAAAAAAAGTTTCCCTGGTGGTCCACAATGGACCACAACACCCCTCTGCATCTTGTTTTCTTTATTTCCCTGGTGGTCAAGTGGACCCTGACCCCCCCCCCCCCCAATCTTTTTTAAAAACTTTTCCTGGTGGTCCAGTGGACCATGACTCCCCGTGACCCCGGAACCTTTTTAAAAAATTTTCCCTGGTGGTCCAGTGGACCAAACCCCTTCCCCTGTGGAGGCATACACCTCTGCCTCCCACACCCACCCCTCCCTGTACCTTTACAACAAGGTGGAGACAGGAGGGCAGGAGCACCGGCTCCTCCCTCCTGCTTCGGGCCTGCCCAGAACAAAGTGGCGGCACCCACCTTATGTGGTGTTTAGCCCTGCCCAATGCATCCCAGAATGCACTGGGCAGGGCCTTGGTGCCGTCATTTTGTTCTGTGTGGGCCTGAGGCAGGAGCCGTTGCTCCTGCCCTACTGCCTCCACCTTGTTGTTCAGCTCTGTGACATCCGAGGGCTTCCTTGCATGACTAACACCAAACATGGACCCCCCCCCTCTTCTTTAGCCACTCTCTAGCACATTTACTTGTATATTTAGGGTTGTCATCTTGCTGCATGATCTTTTTGCAGCTCAATGTCAGCTCATGAATAGATGGCCTGACATTCTCATCTAGACATTTGTGATATTTATTAGCTCAAGGTGAGTTACATTCAGGTACAGTAGGTATTTGTTTGTCCCCAGAACATAGTAACATAGTAGATGACGGCAGAAAAAGACCTGCATGGTCCATCCAGTCTGCCCAACAAGATAAACTCATATGTGCTACTTTTGTGTATACCTTACCTTGATTTGTACCTGTCCTTTTCAGGGCACAGACCGTATAAATCTGCCCAGCACTATCCCCGCCTCCCGCCACCAGCTCTGCCACCCAATCTCGGCTAAGCTCCTTAGGATCCATTCCTTCTGAACAGGATTCCTTTATGTTTATCCCACGCGTGCTTGAATTCTGTTACCGTTTTCATTTCCACCATCTCCCGCGGGAGGGCATTACAAGCATCCACTACTCTCTCCGTGAAAAAATACTTCCTGTCATATTACTCCTGGTTCTGCCCCCCTTCAATCTCATTTCATGTCCTCTCGTTCTACCTCCTTTGCATCTCTGGAAAAGGTTCGTTTGCGGATTAATACTTTTCAAATATTTGAACGTCTGTATCATATCACCCCTGTTTCTCCTTTCCTCCAGAGTATACATGTTTAGCTCAGCAAGTCTCTCCTCATACGTCTTGTAACCCATATCCCATACCATTCTCGTAGCTTTTCTTTGCACCGCTTCAATTCTTTTTATATCCTTAACAAGATAAGGCCTCCAAAACTGAACACAATACTCCAGGTGGGGCCTCACCAACGACTTATACAGGGGCATCAACACCCCCTTTCTTCTGCTGGTCACACCTCACTCTATACAGCCTAACAACCTTCTAGCTATGGCCACCGCCTTGTCACACTGTTTCGTCGCCTTCAGATCCTCAGATACTATCACCCCAAGACCCCTCTCCCCATCCGTTCCTATCAGACTCTCCCCGCTTAACACATACGTCTCCCGAGGATTTCTATTCCCTAAGTGCATCACTTTGCATTTCTTCACATTGAATTTTAATTGCCAAACCTTAGACCATTCTTCTAGCTTCCTCAGATCCTTTTTCATGTTTTCCACTCCCTCCTGGGTGTTCACTCTGTTACAGATCTTAGTATCATCCGCAAATAGGCAAACTTTACCTTCTAACCCTTCGGCAATGTCACTCACAAATATATTGGGCTTACAGTCTAACCTCCCCTCTTTACAAAGCCGCGCTGGTGGCTGCCATGTAGCAGTACCAACACAGCTCATTCAAAGTGAATGGCCTGTGTCGGCATTAACACACAAACAGGGGGGTAAGTTTTTACCTGAGGTAATGGAGGTATAAGTGACCTAGCCATGGCCACAAGAGGAGTCAGTGGGATTTGAACCCTGGTAACTCTAGTTCACCCCCTGCTGCACTAAACATTAGGCTACTCCTATATTAAGCAGAATACATGGCTCCATCAATAACAGCAAACAGTCCAGGTCCTGATGCAACAAAGCTGCTCCATACCAAGACACCTTCAACAGCATGGTTGGCAATCAGGATGAGGTCCTTACTATGGGACACAACGTTTCATCTTTACCAGTGTGTGGATCTTGTGGGTCATCCAGATGCTCTCTGGTGAACCTGAGGCAGGAAGCAATATTCTTTTTAGAGAGCAGTTGTTTCTTCCTAGCTTCCTCCCGTATGCCCTATTCCCATTCATTTCCTGATGGTTGACACATGAACCTTCACATCAGCCACTGTGAGACAGACCTACAGACTTTGTGATTTCAAGAATGATATTCCGATTTGCCCTTTATTAAAATTTTAATATACTGCTCCATCTAACTGGCGGACCTGAGCAGTGTACATAAGATAAAAGGATGAGCAAAGTAGGAAAGGCAGGCCAATGTTTGACAGGAAAGGTAAACAACACTCAAACTAATTAAACAAGGGTTAAGAGAAGGGGAAGGCAAATGGGACTTGATATATCACCTTCCTGAGGTTTTTGCAACTACATTCAAAGCAGTTTACATATATTCAGTTACTTATTTTGTACCAGGGGCAATGGAGGGTTAAGTGACTTGCCCAGAGTCACAAGGAGCTGCAGTGGGAATCGAACTCAGTTCCCCAGGATCAAGGTCCACTGCACTAACCACTAGGCTACTCCTCCACTCATTCCACCAATAAGAGCCAACCTCATCAGTGATGTCACAATGGCTTAATTGCCCAATACTTGGCTCACTTCTGATATTGTGATGTCATAAGGGAAAGGGGGAAAGAGAAACGGGACTTGATATACCGCCTTTCTGAGGTTTTTGCAACTACATTCAAAGCGGTTTACATATATTCAGGTACTTATTTTGTACCAGGGGCAGTGGAGGGTTAAGTGACTTGCCCAGAGTCACAAGGAGCTGCAGTGGGAATCGAACTCAGTTCCCCAGGATCAAGGTCCACTGCACTAACCACTAGGTTACTCCTCCACTCAAGGACAAGAAGAGAGGTGGGGCGCTAATTTGGGGAGGGAAAGAAAAAAAGGAAGAAGGGTAGTAGGAGATCAGTGACAACCCTGTAAATAAGTTGGTTATCAGGTGATAAGTGCTATAAGCAGGGCCACCGAGAGGAGGGGGGGGGCAAAATTCCCCGGGCCACCAAGGGGGGCCCAGCGCCGAGGTCTCTCTCTCTCCAGCTCCTGACGGGACCCGAGTGATCGTGGCCCGACAGGAGCACGAGAGAGAAAATCCCGGCGCCGGGCCCTCCTTGGAGGCTGGGGAGCATTCGGAGCTTCTTCTAGTGTTGCTCTTCTGCCCATTGCTGAGCAGTTGCTTTTCCTCTCAGACACGCCTACTCGGTTTTGAAACCGAGAACGCCCTGAGAGGAAGAGCAGCCGCAGGGGCAGTCAGTCAGCGCTGGAGGAAGACGTCTTCTGTTGGCGGGGCCTCGAGATCCCCGCCTGGCAAGGTATTTCAATCTTCAATCCTGTTGCGGCAGCGATCGTGGGGGGGGGGGGGGGGGGGCAGCAGACGACGATATGGAGGGGGGCGGCCACAGCTCTGCCCCGGGCCCGGTTCAGTCTCTCAACGACCCTGGCTATAAGCTTGGTTGAAGAGCCAGGTTTTTATTGCAACTTTACTACTACTACTACTACTATTATTTAGCATTTCTATAGCGCTACAAGGCGTACGCAGCGCTGCACAAACATAGAAGAAAGACAGTCCCTGCTCAAAGAGCTTACAATCTAATAGACAAAAAATAAATAAAGTAAGCAAATAAATCAATTAATGTGAACGGGAAGGAAGAGAGAAGGGTAGGTGGAGGCGAGTGGTTACAAGTGGTTACGAGTCAAAAGCAATGTTAAAGAGGTGGGCTTTCAGTCTAGATTTAAAGGTGGCCAAGGATGGGGCAAGACGTAGGGGCTCAGGAAGTTTATTCCAGGCGTAGGGTGCAGCGAGACAGAAGGCGCGAAGTCTGGAGTTGGCAGTAGTGGAGAAGGGAACAGATAAGAAGGATTTATCCATGGAGCGGAGTGCATGGGAAGGGGTGTAGGGAAGGACGAGTGTGGAGAGATACTGGGGAGCAGCAGAGTGAGTACATTTATAGGTTAGTAGAAGAAGTTTGAACAGGATGCGAAAACGGATAGGGAGCGAGTGAAGCGACTTGAGGAGAGGGGTAGTATGAGTAAAGCGACCCTGGCGGAAGACGAGACGGGCAGCAGAGTTTTGAACCGATTGGAGAGGGGAGAGGTGACTAAGTGGGAGGCCAGCAAGAAGCAGATTGTAACTTTAAAGTTTTCAAATGATCTTGGCAAGATGATCGCTCCCAGAAAGAATCAGCGTAGTCTTCAGCTTTTTCTATTTGTAGATCGATAGCAGATGGAAAGAGCCCCGGATATTTAGAAATGGTCTTGTAACCCTGGCCAGACAGTAATGAGCATATGCTACTCCTTTTCAGTGGTCCTCTGAAATGTCTTAATTGTAACTTTTAAGGTGAAGACCAAACCCAACATCTTTTTGAAACTTTATACCCGACAGGATGCCCAAAATCAATCATGCAATTTACTCTGCAGGGTGGTTTACTTATTACCCAATTAATTACATGCTTGATTCTAATTAGCCAATTCACTGTGCTAAGAAAATTAAGGATTCATTTACTGTCACACTCCAGTTTTGAATTTGTCTTACTGTTCCTATTTTGTGAACTTATTACGAATTAAGAAAATTGTTTAATTTATGCCTTTTTTTACTGCACAAAAAAATTCTGGTTTCAATTAAACAAGGGTGCCACAGTAAGAACTTGTCATTTTCATTATAGGGCTCTTTTACTAAGCTGCACTTAAATACTGGCTTAGCGAGCCCTTACACAGCTCTTTCCCCTACACTAAATCATTTCTTGTGCGGCCATGAAAAAGCCTTCTCTGTATTTGTTTCATTTATGACTGTGTGCTGTTACTATTAGTGTGTGGCCATGAAAAAAAAATTAACGTCCGCCCTGCTCCGCAGAGGTGGTCGGTTCAAATCCCGTAGCTGCTCTTTGTGATCTTGGGCAAGTCACTTAACCCTCCATTGCCTCAGGTACAAACTTAGATTGTGAGCCCTCCTGGGACAGAGAAATATCCAGAGTACCTGAATGGAACTCACCTTGAGCTACTACCGAGAAAAGTGTGAGCAAAATCCAAATAAATAAACACGGGAGCCCTTACCATCTCTATCTCTTATATCGGAGACAGTAAGTGCTCTTTACTGGTTACCGTTTCCATGCCCCACCTCTCCTCCCATTCTCCATCCCTAACACGCTACACTCAAAAAAATTACAAAACAAAATAAATACCAAATACCATAAGTAACACAGGACGTTTTATCATGTCCTCAGTTACGCACGGGTTAACACCTAATACACCTTAGTAACAAGGCCTCTATGTTCGGGGTTTATAAACTTTCTCAGCACCTTATCTGTTCTGCCAATGATGGGGGGAAGGGCGCACAAGGAAGGAGAAGGTGCTTGCCTATACAGGGCAAGGTATAATGTCAAAAGGGGGTCCACAAATGCTTTTATTTATTATGATTTATTTACCGCTTTTTTGAAGGAATTCACTCAAAGCACTGTATTTAAACCCCGACACATAGCATTTATCCCACACAAGTTATTACATGCAATTTTAGTGAAACTCACCCAGAAATACACTATTTCTCCGAGGACAAGCAGGCCTTCCTTATTCTCAACATCTGGGTGACGTCATCCAATGGAGTCCGGTGAGAATGCTGACTAGTGAGATGACTGTAGAAGTTTCTAGCATGCGCTGGTGCCTTCCTGCCTGATGCATGAGTGTGGGTCCTTTAATCTTCACTTTTCTGCGGAGCAGGGAGGACATGTCATATTCTCCTTACTGTGAATTTTTTTCTCTGCTATTGCAATGCTTTCCCGTGCGAGGACTTTTGTCAATACTTTTTTTCTTAATCTTTATTTTATTTTGTTTCTTCTTAGTTTTTTTTTTTTAGTATTTTCGGCTCTTCAAGTTTCCTTTCTTTTTTTGCGAGTTGCTAGACCTGCTTAGGCTGGAGCACCAACCTCAATCTGAACACTGCCCCTTTTTATAGTTCACAATTGAAGAGCTTGATTTGGCCACCATACTTTATTCAATGTCTATGAAGACCCCCAGTAGCTTTAAAAGGTACACCCAATGTAATTAGGTGATTTCCGTGTCAGACCCGCACTCTTGGTGCACCTGGTGCTTTGGGCCTGACCATGAGCCTAACTCTTATTCTCTCTGTTGCAAATGCAGTTGAGGACACAGAGGGCAGGTCCAGCAAGAGAGACGTTTTGGCTCCTCAAAGGCTGACTAAACAACACTGGCACCAGAAGCATTGACTTTGACAGCTACTCAAACTTTGACCACTACTGGGAGTGCACCAGCATCGAGGAGGTCTCCGCTTATCTCAACATCGGGCACTAAAAGTAGGCCCCAGGACTGGTCAGCATTGGACCGACATTTCGTCCTCATAAGCACCAAAGGATTGTGATGCTGAGCATCGGGAAAAGCACAAGAAGCAAAAACACTGGTCCTCTTCAACGCACAGTGCTGGGAGTGCCGGGGCATTGGCATCACTGGTACCCAAGAAGCACCGGCAACTGGAGGATTGCTCCTCCTCCTTGGTAGCGGAGCCAACATGTAGGTCCCACTTCCGGTTAGACACCAACTCCTTCTCAGGCTGCCCCGTCCCAGCTCCCCCACCTTTGCTGATGCCTTCCTTCAATGAGTGATACCAAGCCATGCTGAGGGAGCAGCTGGCCCAGATGCTGCAATTTCACTCCGCTCAGACATCAAGGGTGTTTGTGTCAACTGTAGATCAGCCCTACATTCTTCCTGATGCTCCTTCCATACCTGTGGAAAGATCCTCAGCATAGGCATCTCAAAGGGTGTCAACGTCAATATCGACCCATGCAGTATTGCTCTCAACATCGGGGAAGGAAGTGTCCCTGGAGTCTGAGGGTCAGACTGTACCTTGATGCCCTTCGGGGTATGGATGTTGTTCCACCAAGCCAGGGCAGGCACAGACTCAATCTTTTCAGTCTGAGTATGGTGAGGAGTCTAACTGGGACTGCTCATGCGACTCAGAAGAAGACCCTCATTATCTCCTGGAAGAGGATAAGGTTCCTTCTGATTTCTCCCCAACTTGAGAGATGTACATCTCCACCTGAGGGTCTCTATTTCACCAATTTTGTCATTTAAGTTGGAGACGGAGGAAGAGCCCAGGGCAGAGATGTTACCTGTTTTGGACTATGAGTCGATTCCTAAGGAAGGGGTCACAGTACCACTGCACCCTATCCTTAAAGATGCATTGATGAAGAACTGTGAATCTTCCCTCTCATTGCAGGTCACACCTAAGAAGGAGAGATATGATTGAGGTCTACAAAATTCTGAGTTGTGTAGAACGAGTAGAAGTGAATCGATTTTTTACTCTTTTAAAAAGTACAAAGACTAGAGGATACTCAATGAACTTACAAGGAACCTTTTAAAACAAATAGGAGAAAATATTTTTTCACTCAACGAGCAGTTAAGCTCTGGAACTCATTGCCAGAGGATATTGTAACAGTGGTTAGCATATCTGGATTTTAAAAAGTTTGGACAAGTTCCTGGAGGAAAGTTCATAGTCTGCTATTGAGACAGACATGGGGAAGCTGCTTGCCCTTGGATCATCATCATGGAATGTTGCTACTATTTGAGTTTCTGCCAGGTACATGTGACCTGGATTGGCAACTGTTGGAAACAGAATACTGGGCTAGATGGACCACTGGTCTGACCCACTATGGCTATTCTTATGTTCTTATCGTATCTAGACGACTCCCGGATTCAAGAGGGCCCAGCTGCCTCACCACTCTCTGGTTGTCAACTCTGTCCCCAAATGAACTAGGAGCTCCAGGACTCATTCCTCAGCTCCCCCAGGTACAGAGGCTCGGATATTAGATTTGTTTGGAAGATTTATCAGGCTTGAATGCTTACTGCCCTCATCCAGTCATATCAACTCTATATGATCATTTACTTGAAATCTTAGTCTTGCGGATTTTCTCCCTCTGGAGCAAGCTGAAGAGCTTCACCAGTTGGCCAGTAAGAAGTTGGAGTGTAGGAAGTATCTGGTTAGAGACACTCCGATTCTTTTCATATTGCATCCAGACTCTTCGCCATGGGTGTAGGGATATGCTGACTCTCAGGGTCGTGCATCTCTGACCTAGACCTAGTGGTTCAGGAGAGCTTGGCGAATGTTCCTTGCCAAGGAGACAATCTTTTGGGGAAAAAGGTGGAGGAGGTCACTGACCTCATAAAGAAACATACCGATACTACTGATACCATCCAATCCCTGTCTCGGCAACTTCCAGCTGCAGTCTCCTCTTCTAGGAGGTTTTCAAATGGACTTAGGTGGCGACCCTACTACTCTCAAAGGTGTAGATTTCCTCTGCTTTCTTGCTCTGCCCAGCAATGCCAAGCTCAGCGCTCACAGGCTCGTCAGTCCCGTCCTCAGAAGTCTCAGTCCAAGCAAGGGGCAAACTTTTGACTGGCACCAGAACAGCATAGCAGCAGTCCAAGCAACCATCCCGGACAGCCTACTGGAAAGAGAGGAGGCTGAATTTTTTTCCAGCATAGATGGCCCCATGAAACCTTCAACCGGTGGGTTCTTCAAATAGTCCATCTCAGTTATGCCCTGCATTGGCATCACAGACCACCACATTGTCCACAAAGAACATTGGCCATCAGCTCTCAGCACAAGCAGATACTTGTAGAGGAAATGTCTGCCCTTCTACAGGCCAATGTCACTGAACCTGTGCCATCAGGGCAAGAAGTGATTCTATTCCAGGTACTTCCTTGTGCCCAAAAAAACAGGGGGGGGGGGGGGTTCGCCCCATCCTACACCTAAGGGCCCTGAACAAATTCCTAGTCGAAGAAAAGTTCAGGATGATTTCCCTGGGCACCCTATTTCCCATGATTCAGGAAAAAGATTGGCTATGCTCTCTGAATGTAAAAGATGCCTACACCCACATTTTGATACTTCCCAGTCACAGGAAGTATCTCAGATTCCGAATAGGGAAACACCACTACCAGTACCGTGTTCTGCCATTTGGCTTTGCATCAGCTCCCAGGGTACTCTCCAAGTGTCTAGCGGTACATGCAGCATGTTTGCGCAGGCTGGGAGTATATGTGTTTCACTATCTGGATGATTGGTTAGTCAAGAGCACATCATAGGAGGGAGTGACAGAATCAATGTACCTATTTGGGTGCTGGAGCTACTAGGGTTCATGATAAACTAACCCAAGCCCACCTTTTCTCAGTTCACTGATTGGAGTACATAGGAGACCTGCTCGATACATTGCAGGCCTGGGGTTTTCTTCCAGAAGCGACAGCAGAGACTTTGATAACACTTGCCTCACAGGTCCAAAGCAGCAAGCAGGTCACGGTTCAGTAAATGTTGAGATTAAAGGGCCACATGGCCTTAACAATGCATGTCAATCCCACTGCATGTCTCCATTTGATAGAGGCCCAGTGGACCACAGCCTCCCAGTGGTTTCAGGTGGCTGGGAATCTAGCAGATGTAATCCAGATTCCTCCAAAGTTGACTCATGCCCTTCTCTGGTGGACAATTCGGACAAATTTGACTGTGGGACACCATTCCAAATTCCACCTCCTCAGAACATGTTACCAACAGATGCATCCAACTTGGGACAGGGAGCTCATGTGGATGAGCTTCATACGCATGGACCTTGGTCTGTTCAGGAAACGACTTACCATATCAACTTCCTCGAGCTCAGGGCTACGTGGAACACTCTAAAGGTTTTCAAAGATCACACCAAATTATTCTCATTCAAATGGACAACCCACCACAAACCCACTGTACTCACATCTAGGTGCCACCCTTCACCCGTAAGGGCTATGGTAGTGGTGTACAGTTGTGGGTAGTGGGTTTTGGGGGGGGGGGGGGGGGGGCTCAGCACACAAGGTAAGGGAGCTATGTTCCTGGGAGCAATTTATGAAGTCCACTGCAGTGCCCCCTAGGATGCCTGCTTGGTGTCCTGGCATGTCAGGGGGTCAAGTGCACTACAAATGCTGGCTCCTCCCACGACCAAAGGGCTTGCATTTGGTAGTTTCTGAGATGGGAATCCTTTGTTTCCATTATCGCCGACAATCAGAAACGACCAAGTCTAGGGATGACCATCTCTAAGGACGACCAAAATTTGGCAATTTGGGCGTCCCCGACCGTGTTATCAAAACGAAAGATGGACGTCCATCGTTTTCGATACTACGGGTTTCCCCGCCCCTCCATCAGGACGTTTTGCGAGGATGTCCTCAACAAAACTTGGGTGTCCCTTTCGATTGTGCCCCTCTATGTCTTTCTCGTCACATTGTCTCTCTCTCCACACCCATCTATTTTATAGATGAATTAAAGCTTTCTTTTCAAATGCCTTTTGCAACATATAATTCTAAGATTTCTAATTTGCAAGGGTTCATAGCTCTACTCTCTGACCTTTTAAGCCTATAAACGTTCTCTCACTGTAGATTTCTGCAACAAGTTTCCTGTGGTTTTTTTTTTTTTTATAATATTTTACATCTGATGACTAATACCAAGCCAGAGAGCTCTCTTGGCAGCACACTGTTTTTCTTTGTAAGCAGTAAGCTTCCTGAATGTTTCTCTTTAAATCTGGGTTCAGTTCACTGAAATTCCGCATTCAGGAACGCAATAAGTAGAAAGAAGAAGGTACTGCCTTCAAAAGCTAATCAAAAAATGTATTAAGTTGGTCCAACAAAAAAGATATCATTTTATCTTCTCTTTTCTTTGTTTTACTTGGACTAACAGAGCTACTACACCATTTTATCCAAGCATTCATGAAGCAAGTTCGGTAAATAGATATTCCGCACAATGGGTGAATAAAAACACATCTCCTCCACTCCCATTTCCTGTGGATTGCACTACTGAGCGTAAGTTCACATTTTCTAAGCACGTAAAAGTGAGTGTGTGTTCCACAGGCAAGTATCATCAAGAATGCTGCTGGGCCGACCTCCACCGAGTGATAGCCGACGAGTGATGGCGTAAAGGTGTGCTGTGCAAGTCCTAATTCTAGAAAGTTACATGCCCAAATTTCTGCCTAGCGGCAAATCTGTCTAGAATAAGGCCAGTTGCATGTGTAACTTAGGGGGAGGGGTCTTTTACAAAGTGGTGGTAAGCCCAACATGGGCTTACCGCTCGCTAATCCGGAACTAACACTGGCCTAACACAGTCACAGGTGGTAGTTCCGGCTGGAGCGTGCGTCATTTCCAGCGCTATGGATTTTTTTTTTCCGTAGTGCAGCGCTAACCCAGCAGTAATTGAGGCACACTTTACAGAATACGCTTAGGCTTTTTTTTTTCATTTTGGCACCAATGTTTTAGGCATGATATATAGAATCTAGACCTTAGCGTGCAAAAGCTATAGGGGCCCTTTTACTAAGCCGTGGCAAAAAAAGTGGCCTGCGGCAGTGCGAGCACATCTTTTGGGCACATGCCGGCCCAGTGTTTACCACCCCATGGAAAAAGGGCCTTTTTCAAGGGGCCTGAAAATGGACGTGTGGCAAATTAAAAACCAGCGCACGTCCATTTTCGGCCTGAGACCTTACCTCCACCCACTGACTTAGCGATAAGGTCTCAAGTGCTACTCGGTCGGTAAGCATGCAGTGTGCGCCCTACTGCCGTTTACCATCGGGTAAGCGCCACGCGGTAGAAAATAGAAAATATTTTCTACTGCGTGTTTTTGGCATGCACCAAATTGGGCAATAATACCAATTTGGTGTGCACTGGACACGCGCAGGCTCTAACGCGCCATTGTGAAAGGACCCCGTAGTGCATAACTGCAAGGAGGCGTGCACATGGAATGGCAGATGAAGTTCAACGTTGACAAGTGCAAAGTGATGCATGTGGGAAGGAGGAACCCTAATTACAGCTATGTCGTGCAAAGTTCCGCTTTAGGAGCTACAGACCAAGAAAGGGATCTAGGAGTCATCGTGGATAGGACGTTGAAATCTTCAGCTCAATGTGCTGTGCTAAGAAGGCGAACAGAATGTTGAGTATTATTAGAAAAGAGATGGAAAACAAGCATGAGGATGTTATAATGTCGTTATATCGCTCCATGGTGCGACCGCACCTGAAGTATTGTGATCAGTTCTGGTTGCCTCATCTCAAAAAAGATATAAAGGAATTAGAGAAGGTGCAGAGAAGGGCGACAATAATGATAAAATGGATGGGACGACTACCCTATGAGGAGAGGTTAAGACGGCTAGGACTCTAGCCTGGAGAAAAGGCGGCTGAGGGGTGATATGATAGAGGTCTACAAAATAATGAGTGGGGTAGAGCGGACAGAGGTGAAGCGTTTGTTTACACTTTCTAACAATAATAGAACCAGGGGACACAAGATGAAATTAGCTGCGTATGCCTGGTAGCGCTATACAAATGTTATTAGTAGTAGTAGTAGTAGAATGTGGTAGGTTTAAAACAAATCGGAGAAAGTTTTTCTTTACTCAGCACGTAGTTAAGACTCTGGAACTCATTGCCGCAGAAGGTAGTGACGGCAGCTGGCCTTGCTAAGTTTAAAGGGGGTCTGGACAGATTCCTGAAGGAAAAGTCCATTGATCATTATTAAATTTGGGGTTTTTGCCAGGTTCTTGGGGCCTGGATTGGCCGCTGTCGGAGACAGAGTGCTGGGCTTGATGGACCTTTGGTCTTTTCCCAGCGTGGCAGTGCTTATGTACTTATGATCAACGTCGTGCAAGGATACTGTTAGTTCCGTGCACAACTGCAATATTTTAGTCATGGTCATTAATACCAGCCATTGACATGGCGTAAGCGGCCACACCTAAACGTTGCTGTATAAATGCCAACTTACTCTGTGGCCCTTTCACAAAGGCACATAAGGGCCTACGCACATCCAGCGCACGCCAAATCGGAATTACCACCCATCTACCACGTGCCCCGGGCGGTACTTCTGAATTTGGCACGAGCCAAAAACACGTGGTAGAAAATATTTTTTTTATTTTCTACCGCATGGCGCTTACCCGACAGTAAACAGCAGTGGGTGCGCGCTGCTTGCCTACCACCCAGGTAGCACGTGAGACCTTACCGCTAAGTCAATGGGTGGAGGTAAAGTCTCAGGCCGAAAATGGACGTGTGCAGGTTTTTATTTTGCCGCACGTTCATTTTCCGGCCCCTTAAAAATAGGCCCTTTTTCTAGGACATGGTAAAAACTAGGCCAGTGCAAGCCCAAAAGACACGCTCGCACTGCCGCAGGCCACTTTTTGCCGCGGCTTAGTAAAAGGACCCCTCTATGACAGCAATTAGACATGTAATCGCCAATATAGAATTTGTATTTATCGTTCAGCACCATAGCACCTAAATTTCAGTGACTTTTTCAGATTTACCCCCTTAGGGTGTATGCTCTCAGTGGCAGAGACCCACTTACTATATACCTGAGCTGAAAATCACCTTGAGCACAGGTTTGTAAGGGTGAGTAATTAAATCCTCATTCAAATCCAAAGTAAGATAGCTCCACACACCAGTTTAGGACTTTAAAAATCCCCATAAATCGAGATCTACCCAGGTCTTGCAGGCCGCTTTACAGCAGAGGTCTGCAGGTATAACTTATCCCAGCACTGCTGGAAGCTCAGTTCAGACAGCTGCAGGGGTGTCAGGTTGATTGTGTGTTCATTTAAAATGTCATAAAGCACAAGCAGATCCTGGATTTAGCAACAGAGCTTCTCTTTCTGTGCCCCAGAAGGCATATGTAAAAAATAAAAAAAAATCATCTTTGCTGAACTGGGCCGAAAGATCCTATAAACAAATACTGCAAAACCGCTGAGCCCTTAAAACAAATACCAGAGGGTAAACACTATGCAGCCAGTTGTTGTCAGATTCCTGCCCAGCTGGGACTGAGCCACTTGCACAGCCAAACCGGTTACTGCTCTTAACTGGGAAGGGGAAGTGTGGCACCTGAAGGGTGCTTATTATTTACCAGATGCAAGGGCTTTCAAAAGCTTTTTCCCAGGCCTAGCAATTTTCTCCTGCTCCTTGAAGGATTCCAATTCAACCGGAACCGGCCATTACTGGGTAACAGTCCCAGAAGCCTTCATTTGCAATTGCTTCTGGTTGTCCTCCCTTCCCTCATTTTACACACACCCCCCCCCCCTTCCGCAGCTTAACATAGGCAATGCAGCAGGGCACAATTAACCCTTTGGAGAGCTCTAGCAAAAAAAAAAAAAAAAAAACAACCCACACACACAGGGCCCTCCATCACAACAGATACACTCACAGACTGGGCCCCATGTAATTCAGCCTGCAGAGGAAATCCATTACAGGGAAAGCAGTAGATAAGAGGCACTGAAAGGGAATGCACAAGGCATGCATACGTCAGACTTCTAGGGGTAGTGGAAGTTTTGGACCCTTCCTCCCCCCCCCCCCCCCCCCCCCAACTCGTGCCAGCAACTACCAGGGCAAAAATCTGCCATGGGAGCCATTGAATTCGTAATTCTGATTAAATGATTTAGGCCCCTCCTAAACATTTGGGCCCTAGGCATGAGTTTAGTTTGCCTATGCCCTAATCCTGACCTGCACGGCAGTGATGGTCCTCAGCCAGAAGCTAGTACAGACCATTGACTGGTATGCCTGCATCCTGAATGTGGACACTAGGTGTCACCACTCAGTGATGACCGAGATTCCCTTTCCCCTCACACACAAGCTCTGACTTCCCCCAGTCCTAGTCAGCCCAGGAAACAGAAGCCAAGTCCACTAAACTGGCCCTAAAATACCTTTAATTTAGATCCCTTGCTTCTAAGTAGCACCTGAAGAATAGGGTATCAGGTCTACAGAAGTTCAGGAGGACATTTATATTACCACATGTAAAAACAATCAAAGACTGGGCAAGCCAGACTGTTTATTAATTGATGACATCACATAGAAAGCCTCAGTTTATTTTGCCGATTATTGCTCTCTCTATGGCACCTCCACAGTGCTACTTTATATACCTGCTGCAGACATTATGTGTATGATTTCGATCATCTTTTTATGCCTTTTGTTCTTGTAACAAGAGTCAACAGAGCTCCCGCTTTCCTTTATGGCCTTTTCTGCTGGTTAGCAGTATTATTATTATTAGCATTTGTATAGCGCTACCAGACGCACGCGGCGCTGAACATCTGACACAAAGAGACAGTCCCTGCTCAAAAGAGCTTACAATCTAAATAACAGTACCACTAATATTCAGGAGACATTGTACTGCTCACTCACAGAATAGTAGAACAGAGTGCAGGAAGTGGAGGCCACAGAAAGACCATCCTGGGTGTTAAGGAATAGAGCAGAGGGGGCAACCTTTATGCACAGAGAGCCACATGAACGTCAGTACTACTCAGTGGCGTAGCCACAGGTGGGCCTGGGTGGGCCAGAGCCCACCCACTTAGGGTTCAGGCCCACCCAACAGTAGCACATGTTTAGTGGTAGCTGGTAGGGATCCCAAGCTCTGCCAGCTGAAGACTTCTCCCTGATGGTAACGAAAACGCTACTTTCCAAGATACCGGCACCTGCGCATTCTCAGTTTTCAGCGCATGCCTGCTGCAGACTACCAAGGTGGAGAGAAGCATTTTCCCACCAGCTGAGATATTTTTTTGGTGCCCACCCACTTCTTGCCTAGGCCCACCCAAAATCTGCTGTCTGGCTACGCCCTTGGTACTACTCCCAGCAGGCCGCAACGTCAGAATTGGAAATGCATAGAGCTCCATCCGTAGACCTTCTGTGATAAATAAATAAGTAAAAATTGAAATAAAAATGATGGAAACAAACTGCTAAAGTGGCTATTCTGAAAATATTTGCAAAATACTGTATTTCAAATTGCCAGAAATCTGGTTAATGATGTTTTCTGTGTATACTTCACAAGATCTCACTGTTCCGAAGCTCCTGGCTTCCAGCACTGCACAGGCATGAAATGCACCCGATTGTGAAAGGATTAGGCTGCTGTTTTTCATACTGCAAGACCTTGAATTCTACAAGGCCATGAGGTACAAATATGCACACTGTTGCGGGACAGAACGCGACTTACCAAAGCTTTCGACTCTAGGGACAAAGCATGGCAGATGAGCTTTCAAATAAATGCGCTGTGGCCGTGCCAAGTCAGAAATGCCCCTGCGTGAGTCACCTGTAGTTTCCTCACAGGTTTGTAGTCTGCTGAGCTCCACTAATTTATTCCAGACCAGCACGTGGGCAGGCTGTTTACCGTGACAGAGTCCCAATTAAGCAACCAAATAATCGGAGAACAAACTAAATGTGAGGTCACAACGGAATAATGCATATCACCAAGCTAGAGAAGATTTTTAAAAATGACTCGAACATCTGTACCCTATTTCCGAACTGCCTTTGTACTTGGAAAAGACCCAAAGGAGGGATACAACAAGTAATAAGTAGAATAAAAATGACCAACATACAGAACAAAAAAATATATACATAAGTACATAAGCACTGCCACGCTGGGAAAAGACCAAAGGTCCATCAAGCCAGCACTCTGTCTCCGACAGCGGCCGATCCAGGCCCCAAGAACCTGGCAAAAACCCCAAATTTAATAACGATCGATGGACTTTTCCTTCAGGAATCTGTCCAGACCCCCTTTAAAACTCAGCAAGGCCAGCTGCCGTCACTACCTTCTCCGGCAATGAGTTCCAGAGTCTGAGTAAAGAAAAACTTTCTCCGATTTGTTTTAAACCTACCACATTCTAATTTCATCTTGTGTCCCCTGGTTCTATTATTGTTAGAAAGCGTAAACAAACGCTTCACATCTGTCCGCTCTACCCCGCCCATTATTTTGTACACCTCTATCATATCACCCCTCAGCCACCTTTTCTCCAGGCTAAAGAGTCCTAGCTGTCTTAACCTCTCCTCATAAGGTAGTCGTCCCATCCCTTTTATCATTTTCGTCGCCCTTCTCTGCACCATCTCCAATTCCTTTATATCTTTTTTGACCAGAACTGAACACAATACTCCAGGTGCGGTCGCACCAATACTCCAATACCTAGCAGGCTTCAAGGAGGTCCCAGGAAAAAAAGCATTTCCCATAAAACGAAGAGCTGAAGGAGAAGGGGGCATCATATGAGGCTGAACTGACAGACAGGAGGAGGTCATAGGAACCAGAGCAAAAGAAGAATTCAAGGATGCATTAGACGGGCACAAAAAAAACTTATGCCCTGATGATCAAAGGTAAATGCGGGTACTAGAGGCCACTAGCGTCCACACATTACACCTTCCCACCTACGATCAGAGGGGTCTGGTGCGGCAAACAGCGCCTGTTAAATTAAATTAGATTTAAATGAGCTTTGCGGTATTCTGCCCCTATGATCAGAGAACAGCACTCTGATCGAAGGGGCAGAATAACGCCTTATCCCTACGCCAGCTCAGAGCTGGCATTAGGGTTAAGGCTTCCTCTGTTCCCGCCCCCCAACTCCCTGTCCAAGGCAGCCTGGGCTTTCACCGTGTCCTGGGGGTCCACTGGACCCCTGAATCCCCCATCCCACACCCAAAATATAATCCCTAGTGGCCCAGTGGGCTACAAATCCATCCCCCCCCCCACCCGCCTGGTGGTCTAGCGGGCCCGCCTGCCCCACCCCGTACCTCTGCAATGGAGGAGGGAGTAGCACTCCCTCCTCTTCCAGGGCCGCATCCAAAATGGCGATGCACTGAGCGGGGCTTCCCTACCATACAAGAGAACCCAGACTTGTCAAACAAGTGCGGGAGGCACAATCCTCCCTTACATTCCCCGGATGATCAACGCTAATAACACACTTAAATTTGCATGTTATTAATCATTGGGGAGTTTAATTCCTCATGCTGTTCCTGTGCTATTTTTAGGGTGCTGTTTTGGAACAGCATAGGGAATTGATCATCGGGGCATTAGTGAGGTCTTATTAGTGAGTGTCTTGTCTGTCTGTATTATTTAGATTGGAAGCTCTTCTGAGCAGGGACTGTCTCTTTATATCAGGTGTTCAGCGCTGCGTGCGTCTGGCAGCGCTATACAAATGCTAATAATAATAATGGGGGGGGGGGAGAGACCACAGATTGAAGACCTGTGATAGTACTTTAGATTTTCTACCTACATCTTGTCTGTTTCTCTCATGGGAAATGTAGCTCAGTCACCTTCACCACAACAGACTTCTGATGGCAACACTGCACTGTGCTGAACCAAGAAGGTAATGAGCAGATCAAGGAAGACTAGGGAGTCAGGCACCCAATGTAAGAGGAAGAAGCAGACGAAGCAAGCAGTGGGGAAGTCAAGGTGAGACTGGGCAGACAGACAATGGGAGTCCTGAGAAAGAAATGGGGAAGCAGGCCGCCAGCACATCAGCGCATGAGGGTGAAGGAAGTAACTGAGAAGTGGCAAGTGAGTGCCTCGAAACGGGATTAGGGGTGCAGGCAGCAAGCACTTGAAGCAGAAGGAAATAGGGCCGCCGAGAGTGGGGGGCAAGATTCCTCTGGGCCCAGACTACAAGGGGGGCCTCGGCACCGGGTCTGTCTCTCTCCTGCTCCTGATGACCCGGGTGATCGCATCCCACAGGAGCAGGAGAGAGAAAACTCTGACGCTGGGCCCCAGGCCCCCCCCCCCTAGAGGCTGGTGAGGAGCAGACACAGGGTTTTGGGGCCTCTGGTTTAGCTGTTGGGGGTCCCTAAGCCCCGCCAGCAGAAGCCTCCCTCCAGCGCTGTTCTCCGATGCATTGACTGCCTGTGGCTGCTTTTCCCCTCGTGCCATGAGTAGAAAGCAGCCGCAGGGCAGGCAATGTGGCGGAGAACAGCGATGGAGGAAGGATTCTGCTGGGCGGGGCTTGGGAACCCACGCCATCTAAGGTATGTGGAGTTGTGGCAGGGGGGCAGGGAGGTGGGGCAAAATGTGCCCCCACACTTTGGGCTTCGCCCCCCCCCCCTAATTTGTTTGGTCTGGCTACGCAGCGGTCATGGAGTAAGGGAGGGGGGCCCGGCAGAGACGGCCCTACCCCGGGCTTGGCTCAGTCTCGGCGGCCCTGGGAGGAAAGCAGCAAGTGTCTCTGGAGATTGAATCAGTGAGGCAGACAGTGAGCTGACTTATCAAGAAGTCTGAATTCTTTCTGAAACCCCGATAGCAGGGGCGTAGCCAGACTTCGGTGGGAGGGCGGTCCAGAGCCCGAGGTGAGGGGGCACATTTTAGCCCCCCCCCAGCGCCGCCGACCCCCCCCCGGCCATTGCTGACCCCCCAATTGCCAACTCGCCGCCACTTTTCACAACCTCCTGCCCTCTCGACACCCCCCCCCCCCCCCCCGCCGTCGCCTACCTTCGGTTTTGCTGGCGGGGGACAACGTACAACGTGCAGGACGTCAGCATGCAACAGAACGAAGACTTTTTTGACTGCAGGACGTCGGCTGGCGGGGATTGGGCTCCCCCGCCAGCAAAACCGAAGGTAGGCGACGGCGGGGGGGGGGGTCGAGAGGGTCGTCGGGAGGGGGGTCCAGGAGGAAATCTACGGGGGCCCAGGCCCCCTCAAGCCCCACGTAGCTACACCACTGCCCGACAGTACAGATAAACTGCTGAAAACAACTTTCTGTATGCTTATTAATAGAAATCAAACAAAATAAAACATGGAAAAGAAAATCAGATGATACCTTTTTTATTGGACATAACAATACATTTCTTGATTAGCTTTCGAAGGTTGCCCTTCTTCGTCAGATCGGAAAGAAGCAAATGTGCTAGCTGACAGTGTATATAAGTGAAAACATTCAAGCATTACTATGACAGTCTGACAGAAATGTATTAAGTTATGTCCAATAAAAAAGGTATCATCTTATTTTCTTTTCCATGTTTTATTTTGTTTGATTTCTATTGATAACCTTAAGAGTGGACTAACACAGCTACCACACTCCTGTATGCTTATGAAACTCAGTGTTTCTCCTGGAAAGGACCCATGTGAATGCTTGATTCCTAGAGTGGCAGGGAATTCCAGGGCTTGCCTTGAAGGCCCCTGACTCTGTAAAAGCCATTCTGAGCTTATAGTTGCTCTCTTGCTTGTCTGGCTGCTATATTGGAATAAACATTCTTCTACCTCTGCTCCTCCCTTCCATCTGTCCAGCCTGTCACAGAGAAGCCCTGCCCTACTACAAATGGATTTTTCTCCTACTCCTATTACTGCTTGAAAGCTATAACCAGCCCTCCGCATTCCTGTGTAACAAGCCTACAATGAGAAGAGCTTTTGTGTTGACAGATACTGGAACCTCCACAAAAGCAATGGAAATGGAGAATGCAGCGTTTTGACATTTGTTACCCTAGTCTATATAATAAAAGGGCAGTCAGGCACACACACACACATACAGATGATAAGACGGCTGAGAGGAGATATGATAGAGGTCTATAAAATAATGAGTGGAGTGGAATGGTTAGATGTGAATCGTTTTGTTTACTCTTTCCAAAAATACTAGGACTAGGTGGCATGCGATGAAGCTACAAAGTAGTAAATTTAATACGAACCGGAGAAAAGTTTTCATCACTCAGCGTGTAATTAAACTCTGGAATTCGTTGCCAGAGATTGCGGTAAAGGCGGTTAGCTTAGCGGGGTTAAAAAAAGGTCTGGATGGCTTCCTAAAGGAAAAGTCCATAGACCATTACTAATTTGACTTGGAGAACATCCACTGCTTATTTCTGGGTTAAGCAGCATAAAATGTTTTGAACTTTTTTGGGATCTTGCCAGGTATTTGTGACCTGGATTGGCCACTGTTGGAAACATGCCAATATAAACTATTTAATCTTGAACTAGAGAAACAAACAGCACCCCCCCCCCCAAAAAAAGCTGTCAACAAAAACAACAAAATAAATGTAAAAGCAGTATCCTCGTCCTCCACTCTCTATCTCAGTTGATAACACCCTCATCCACCCCGTCCCATCTGCCAGCAACCTCGGAGTCATCTTCGATTCCTCCCACTCCTTCTCTGCGCATATCCAACAGACTGCCAAGACCCGTCGCTTCTTCCTCTTCAACATCAGCAAAATTCGCCCTTTCCTATCTGAGCACACCACACGAACTCTCGTCCACGCTCTCATTACCTCTCGCCTTGACTACTGCAACTTACTCCTCACCGGCCTCCCACTCAGCCACCTATCCCCCCTTCAATCCGTTCAGAACGCTGCCGCACGTCTTATATTCCGCCAGAACCGATATACTCATATCACCCCTCTCCTCAAGTCACTTCACTGGCTTCCGATCAGATACCGCATACAATTCAAGATTCTCCTCCTTACCTACAAATGCACCCGGTCTGCGGCTCCTCACTACCTCTCTACCCTCATCTCCCCCTATGTTCCCGCCCGGAACCTCCGCTCACAGGACAAATCCCTCCTATCAGTACCCTTCTCCACCACTGCCAACTCCAGGCTCCGCTCATTCTGCCTTGCCTCACCCTATGCTTGGAACAATCTTCCTCAACCCCTACGTCAAGCCCCCTCCCTACCCATCTTCAAATCTCTGCTTAAAACTCACCTCTTCAAGGCTGCTTTCGGCACCTAACCTTTCGTGAAATATAGTATGCCCCTATCAGATGGACTCTACACTTGTCTTTAGATTGTTTAGATTGTCTTTAGATTGTACACCTGTCTTTTAGATTGTAAGCTCCTTGAGCAGGGACTGTCCTTCTATGTTAAATTGTACAGCGCTGTGTGACCCTGGTAGCGCTTTAGAAATGTTAATTAGTAGTAGTATCAATTAAAGAAAGAACACGGAAGTCTATGATGAAGAACCAGAAGGAAAAGTCTTTTTTTTTTCCATCTCAAAACCTCCACGGTTCCAAAACATTTGAAGGGGGACTGCTGTGCCTTCTAAAAGATTAAATCATGGCTTCTACTTTTTTTTACAGACCCATTAACAGATTGCAGAACAGAGGGACTGTGAGGAAAGAGATGCCAACAGTGTTGCAGTGTGAAGTGTCTGAACACCAGGACCCGTCTTCCAGCTTAACTGAGATGTCTTCCTTCATGCCTGAGGTACTATCCAGCACCTAAAAACACCACAGGAACTGGACAGCAGAGCTGTTCCACTGGTGGAAAATTCCACATTGTTTTAGGAACCGAATGCATCCTGGAGCACAACAGATTTTTTTGTAAATACTTTTCCATGATCAGGGTTCTGGTTAAAATATATTCGCCCCTTTTCTTTTCCAGACATTCATGCTGATAAATGCATGTGTCTTATTTAAAGAACAAAAAAAAAAAAACCCCAAAAAATAGAGCGCAGCTATTTAGTGAGAGTGACGAGCTGTTTCTGAAAGTCTGGCTGCACTTTTGTTTCCCTGCTGTTCACTTCCGCTTGTTACTCATCCATCTGTCACACACCTAAGGGAGCTTTCCATCACCCTCCTACAGCAGAATCTCAAGGATCAGCCATAATGAATCCAAACATCCGATTACAAACACCGCAGACTGGTGCAGAAGTTCACCCAAGTTCAGCTGAAAATCTTTCTAAATTTAGGCACCTAATTTAAGGGTCCTTTTACTAAGCTGCAGAAAGAATTGGCTTTACAGCGTCCTTATGCGGGTCTTATCCGTGTGCTAAGGCCATTTTTACTGCAGTCACAAAAACACAGTTTTTCTATTATTTTCATTAATGGCCATGCGCTGTTACTGCACGGCCATGTTTAAAAAAATCACTGCGTGAGCATTTATTGCCAACTATTTAACGCAGGAACGCCCACTCCGATTTCTTAAAGAAAAAAATAAATAATTACCATGCAGATAGTGCACGCAAATACCTAAACTAAAACAGAACGCCTTAGCGTGCCCCGCATCAGGCTTAATTTTGCTGCGTTAAGGGGCCCTTTTACTAAGGCATGTAGGCACCTACGCGCGTCCAACACGTGTCAATTTGGAACTACAGCCCGGCTATTGCCTGCCCCGGGCGGTAATTCCATTTTTTACACAAGTCCGATATGCGCGGCAGAAAATATATTTTTTTATTTTCTACCGCATGGCGCTAACCGGGCAGTAATCAGCAGTGTACGCGTGCTGACGATTACCACTAAGTCAACGGGTGGCGGTAAGGTCTCAGGCCCAAAATGGACGCGCCCCAATTTTTAATTTTGATGCACGTCCATTTTCGTCCAAAAACAAAAGGCCTTTTTTTTTTTTTTACAGGCGTGCTAGAAAATGGACCTGGGTGCGTCCAAAATACACACCTACACCAGCACAGGCCATTTTTCGGCGCACCTTAGTAAAAGGACCCCTAAGTGCGTTAGTGCCTAACACAGCTTGGAAAAAGGACCACCTTCAGTAGTGGTCCAAGAAAGCAAAGGGGCAGACGGTCTGCAAACTCCAAGACGGAAAATCAACAAAGCATATCGTGATGAAAAAATGTAATTTATTAATAGATATATTAAAAATTATATACAGTACAGCCCGACACAGGCCGTGTTTCGCCCAGCAGGGCTGCTTCAGGGGCTACACAATGATCCTCTACTGTCAAAATATGGTAGATTTGATGAAACCAAATGTACTGAAGACCGCAGTTGTGAATCTTCTATTTTGACAGTAGAGGATCATTGTGTAGCCCCTGAAGCAGCCCTGCTGGGCGAAACACGGCCTGTGTCGGGCTGTACTGTATATAATTTTTAATATATCTATTAATAAATTACATTTTTTCATCACGATCTGCTTTGTTGATTTTCCATCTTCAGTAGTGAACATTTTCTGAAAACAGATTACCATGACCTCTTCAAAAGGTCACCAGCAGAAGCGGTACCAGCAGGGCCAGCATTAGGGGGTGGCAAACAGAGCAATGGCCCCAAACCTCCCTCAAGCTAAAGGAAGCATAGGCTGAAGGCCAGTGGCGTACCAAGGGGGACGGGACGGTGGGGGGCGGTCCGCCCCGGGTGCACGCCGCTGGGGGAGGTGCCGCGCGCCTTTCGGCTCCGCTCGTTCCCTGCTCCCTCTGCCCCGGAACAGGTTACTTCCTGTTCCGGGGCAGAGGGAGCAGGGAACGAGCGGAGCCGACAGACGCGCGGCATCCCCCCCCCCCCCCCAGCAGGTAAAAATGCACCCGGGGGGTGTCCTTTCGCTGGAGGGGGGAGGTGTCCGTCCTTTTGCCCGGGGAGGTGTCCTTTCGCTGGGGTGGGGGGGGGTCGTGCTGCACCCGGCGGGGGGGCACATCGGCGATCCGCCCCGGGTGACAGCCACCCTAGGAACGCCACTGCTGAAGGCCAGCACTTGGGCCCCCTCCTCAGTTTCTGCCCCGGGCCCCTGAATGTCTAACACCAGCCCTGGGTACCAGAAGGATTTGCACCCCTTTAGCAAGCCAAGCGAGGGAGAAAAGCGGCCACAAAGGAAGAATAGACGTGTGAGGCTTTTCAGAAGGGGGCAAGGTGGGAAGAACTGGGAGGGGGGAAAAAAAGCTACAGTAGGAGGTGACAGCAGACTGGATGAAAAAGAGGCTGGAGGGACAGAAGAGGAAAACAGAATTTTGCGGGATGGAAGAGGATAACAGCTTGACATTAAAAAGGCCAATGATGCAAACGGAGGCTGCTCAAGGCACACTTGTGTTCTGTAGCGTGACAGGAGGCAGCTTCTCTGCAGCCATCTTATTTTTAGCTTCCTCCGCTTGATACCTTATGTCAGATCTGAATTACAAGGATGCAAAGCATCTGCCTGTCTCTATGGAGGCACAATAAAATGTCAAAAATTATTTCAATTGACAAAAAAAAAATGTTAAGAATCCATGTTTCAAAAGGAAAGGTTTGTTTCTCACGCCAGCAAAATGCCAGCATTCAGGCTGTGGCGGGATCTTAACAGACCACACTGAGGGGCTGGATGTAAGCAAAACCTTAACGGCAAAAATCTGTTCCATATGAGGAACTGTAAAATTATGTCCTTAAGAAGTGAGCCTGCTGCGTGTTTCTCGTAAGCTCAATTCGCTGTTTATGGACGTGCTTTGCTTCATGCATTGATTAGTTCCATGAGTTTAAAATCTTCCCAAACAAGGTTGCAAAACCAGGGCAGGCCTATAATACTTTGTCGTTGTCACTGGCCAGGGGTTGCACATTTTCAGCAGCCACAATAACTGGGGTAACATAAGTACATAAGTATTGCCATACTGGGAAAGACCAAAGGTCCATCAAGCCCAGCATCCTGTTTCCAACAGTGGCCAATCCAGGTCACAAATACCCGGCAAGATCCCAAAAATGTACTAAACATTTTATACTGCTTATCCCAGAAATAGTGGATTTTCCCCAAGTCCATTTAATAACGGTCTATGGACTTTTCCTTTAGGAAGCCACCCAAACCTTTTTAAAACTCCGCTAAGCTAACCGCCTTTACCACATTCTCTGGCAACGAATTCCAGAGTTTAATTACACATTGAGTGAAGAAAACTTTTCTCCGATTCGTTTTAAATTTACTACATGGTCACATCATCGCAGCAGAAGAAAGATTGGTGAGTGCTGATCTATGATCCTGCTCTAATAGTGGCAGTAACCATGGCTCATTTCTGACAGGACTCTTTCCAGAAATTTGATTGTCTAGCCCAGCAGTCTCCTCTTGCAACTTTGGCCTTCCATCTCAAACAGAATCATCCTCTCTTGAGTCACACTCCCATCAGCTCTCATTCACAACTGTCACGGGAATTTTCTCATATTTTATAGGTTTTCCCCTGCCAATTCCCTCCAGTCATCAAGGCAGTGGTGAGCTGGCTGCTACAAACCTTAGTTCCCTCTGAAGCCCGACCACCTTGGACCTTATATCTGATCACTAGGTGTCACTGTTGAACAATGACTAGAACTTTCCACCAGGGACTGTACCTTAGCAGCAAGTCCAAACCCAGCCAACAAAGGAAATGTTAGAGACCTGATCTAGGAACCAAACCCCAGTTCTCCACCTGGCATCAAGT
This sequence comes from Microcaecilia unicolor, assembly GCF_901765095.1. NCBI lineage: Eukaryota > Metazoa > Chordata > Amphibia > Gymnophiona > Siphonopidae > Microcaecilia > Microcaecilia unicolor. The sequence goes on along the minus strand of NC_044033.1, from coordinate 502,143,983 downwards.
GGATCTACCACATACATGCCACCAGCCTCTATAGGCACACAACTTTGGAACTCACTACCCAAAGACCTGAAACTCGCAGAAAACTAGCTACAATTCAGAAAAAAAAAACTGAAAACACATCTTTTCAAGAAGTCTTTCCCCCCTGGATCTGCCTAATCCCACACCACCATCAGAAATGGAAAACAATAATATTAACCTCTCTCACAATATGCTAATATATCAACCTAAGCGTTTATTGTACTTCTTAGACTTCTACAAATCTAAATTTTGCAACTGCCTTTTTAGCAATATGTAAGCCACACGGTAGGAAAATGTGAGATACAAATGCAATAAAATAAATATTTTAATGAAATGTGTGGAGTATTTTTGTTAGAGCAAACAAAGGGCTCTTGAACAGTATTGCACTAGCTAAAGAAAGGGAATCACTAAGGGACCCTTTTATAAAGGCACGGGAGGGCTAACGCGCAGGTCGAACTTGCTCAATCAGCAGCGCGTGTGCCCAGCGGCAATTCTGATTTTGGCGCACGCCAAATCCCACGGTAGAACATAATTTTCTATTTTCTACCACGGAGGCGTTTCTGGTGGTAACAGGCAGCAGGCCAAAGTTGGTGCAAACTGCATGGTTACCACATGGGTAGCACGTAAGCCCTCACCGCTAGATCAATGGGTGGCGGAAAGGGCTCAGACCGTAAACGGGAGCGCTAGTTTTAATACTAGCGCAGGCCCATTCAAAAATAGCCTTTTTCCCAGCTGCAGTAAAAGATATGGCCCAGCATGCACCTAAAAGACGTGCCCACACTACTGCCAGGGCCGCCGAGAGGGAGGGATAAGGGGGACAAAATTCCCCAGGCCCGGGCCTCTGGGGGGGGCCCGGCGCCACCGCCGCAGTCCGGCCCGCCCGCGCTCGCTCCCTGGCATTGAATTTAAGCGCCTCACCTTCAAAAGCGCAGCAAGCAGCGGCAGACCACTCCTTCCTTCCGTGTCCCGCCCTCGCCTGACGTAACTCGCGAGAGCGAGACACGGAAGGAAGGAGTGGTCTTCCGCTGCTTGCTGCGCTTTCGAAGGTGAGGCACGTAAGGTCTGTACAGCGGGCCCGGGGGTGGAGAGAGGGCCCGGTGCCAGGGGGGGCCCGGCGACCTCGGGTGGGGGGGCCCGGGGCGGCCTTGTCCCGGGCCTGGCCCAGTCTCTCGGAGGCCCTGACTACCGCTGGCCACTTTTTAACGTGGTTTTGCAAAAGGACCCCTTAGAGTGGAACTTCAACACTGCAATTCTTCAAATCCTATATTGATTAATTTATATGCAGAGGACGTCATAGTACAGGTGTCACAGGGAAGGATGACTTCTTATAGGTAAAACCTATTACAAATCCATATCCTTTCTCAAAGATTTCAATCATCTGTCCTCTAAAATATAATCCATACCTTAAAAAAAGTGTACCCAAGTGAAATCACAAAATATAAAATTTCTAGGCAAGAAGTGGCAGTTACTTATCTGAGACAGAGCTGCACCATTCTAACTTGATTACCTGACGCCAACACGATGACATCAGTGACTGCCAAAATATGGTTTCAGATCATAATACACAAATGAAGACATTTCGGCATACACTACGCCTTTCTCCAGGGTATGAATGCACATTCTTTTTGCCACTTACATAAGTACATAAGTAATGCCATACTGGGAAAAGACCAAAGGCCCATCAAGCCCAGCATCCTGTCCCCGACAGCGGCCAATCCAGGTCAAGGGCACCTGGCAGCTTCCCAAACGTACAAACATTCTATACATGTTATTCCCGAAATTGTGGATTTTTCACATTTAGTAGCGGTCTATGGACTTGTCCTTTAGGAAACCGTCCAATCCCTTTTTAAACTCTGCCAAGCTAACCGCCTTCACCACGTTCTCTGGCAACAAATTCCAGAGTTTAATTATGCGTTGGGTGAAGAAAAATTTTCTCCGATTTGTTTTAAATTTACTACACTGTAGTTTCATCGCATGCCCCCTAGTCCTAGTATTTTTGGAAAGCGTGAACAGACGCTTCACATCCTCCTGTTCCACTCCACTCATTAATTTATATACCTCTATCATGTCTCCCCTCAGCCGTCTCTTCTCCAAGCTGAAAAGCCCTAGCCTCATTAGTCTTTCTTCATAAAGACCAATTGTAAATCCACCGCATACAAAGCGGCTTGGAGAAAAGACGGCTGAGGGGAGATATGATGGAGGTCTACAAAGTAATGAGTAGAGTGGAACAGGTAGACGTGAAGCGTCCATTTTCTCTTTCCAAAAATACTAGGACTAAGGGGCTCGCGATGAAGTAGTAAACTTAAAACGAATCAGAAAAAAATTTTCTTCACTCAACATGTAATTAAACTCTGGAATTCGTTGCCAGAGATTGAGGTAAAGGCAGTTAGCTTAGCGGGCTTTAAAAAAGGTCTGGACGGCTTCCTAAAGGAAAAGTCCATAGACCATTATTAATTTGACTTGGGGCACATCCACTGCTTATTTCTGGGATAAGCAGCATAAAATATATTGAACTTTTTCGGGATCTTGCCAGGTATTTGTGACCTGGATTGGCCACTGTTGGAAACAGCTGGGCTTGATGGACCTTCGGTCTGTCCCAGGATGGCAATACTTATGTACAATACTCATTTAAATCGGTTTTGACATTTTACAGCTCTAGTCTGCTCAGGGTGGCTCCTACAAGAACATGAGGTATTTCGTACAGACCCAGGGCAGGTGTACACATGCAACAACAACAACAAAACAAATGGACAGCGTGTCCTTAGTTTCACTGAGTAACAAAACAAACAATTAATTTCCAACTCAAAACTTATTTGCAGATGCATTCTGCTCTCATGCTTTGGCACAGCGAGGCCTGCTAAAGCCAGAAATAATGTTGGGAACCCACCAATGAGCCTGGGAACAATGCCATATCCTTTTTATAGTAATGGGTTTCAACAAGTCAGGGGTCTAGCCATTTTTACCTCATGATGTTAATAGTAATTATGCCTCTACTAAGCAGTGCTTTTACTAGTCTCCGTTGAGAAGTTTATTAAGAAATAATTAGCTGTATGTAAACAATTTTACAGAATTTGGGGCGAGTACGATTAAAAAAGCAAAAAAGGAGGTGGGCAAAGGGAGGTTTTCTTATGCAGTTTATTTCCTGTCATATTCAAGATACAGATGAGGTGGTGTGGATTAGAGAATGACACGGGAACAAAGTTTGTCCCCGTTCCCACCCCGTCCCCGTGAGTTCTGTCTCCATCCCCGCAGGCCCTGTCTCTGTCCCCATCTACAGAAGCCTTGAACACTTATGATTTTATATTTAAATCTTTTTATTAAAGTATAAAATGGAACAATATGCCGTGCAACTGTGCATACATTACAAATAGAAAACAATAATAACAATGAGCAGCTATAATAACCCTCCTTCCCACCACCACCCTCTACCCTTCCAACTAGAAAATGACACGGGGACAAAGCATGCCCAGGCACAATCCTCCTGCAGAAGTCCCCCAATGATCAAAACTAATAGCATGCATACATTTACATATTAGTTTTGATCATGAGGGCCTTAATCCCTGTCCAAAATGAGCATCTTTATAGCAGCTGCACTCGGTTCAGAGGAGGTACAAAAACTGACAAGGAATGGTGGGCGTGGCCTAATCAACAGGAAATCAGGTTCAAATCCTACTGCTGCTCCTTGTGATTCTGTACCTGTCCACTGCCTTAGTCTGTAAGCCCTCTGGGGACAGGAAAATACCTACTGTACCTAAATGTAACTTAAGCTAATACTGAAAAAAAGTGTGAGCTGAATCTAAATAAGTAATTGGAATACAGATTGTATTTGCATGGTAAAATGGGGAATACGCGGGAATAATTTTTTTTAGCCAATTCAAACCATGCCTAAGACATGCCCCCTTTGAATCTCTGTGTCCTGGCTGAGTCCACATTTAAATAGTGGCTTTCTAAAATCACCACCTACACATAGAGCCAATATACACGAGTAAATGCTTCTTGCTGTACACAGCCTTGGGTGAACCTCTTCATAAAGGCGGTTTAATAAAAAATAAGTACATACATGGATAAAATGACCTGAAAGACGGAGATGGGTACGCAAGCATTATCGGAGAAACAGGGAGGTTTCACCTTTACTGCCGATTCAAGGGGAGTGACTCGGCCACATTCCGGAGATGGGCCACCCAAGGAATACGCTATATATACCATGTGATATCGGAGCAGGGAGGGATTCAGCCCTTTGAGGAATTGTGTGACGAATGTGGGTTGAGCAGTCAGGATACATTTCCCTACTATCAGATTAGCCACTATGTTAAATCGCTCCCTCCATCTGCACTGGCTGCAGATGCGTGGGACGAGCTCGAGGAGTTACTGGGGCTGGATGCTCAATTACGGGTGCCAATGAGCTATTTCCACAAACATTTAAGAAACTCGTTACCTGAACTGGACCTCTCCTTGGTAACACAAGCTTGGAATCAAGAATTGCACATCGGCCTTCAAACAGAACAACTTGCAATGTGCCTTAAAGCGGTGCACGCTTTGACAGAGAATGTAGCATGGGGAGAGATCCAATACAAATTTTTACTAAGATTGCATATATCCCCTCATAGAGCATTTCGGGCCGCCCTCCGAGAGACAGACTCCTGCCCAAAGTGTGGGGCCACTAATGCCAATCTAGGTCACATGTATTGGCACTGTCCAGGAGTTTATGCCTTTTGGGGACTACTTGGCACTCATGTCTCACGTCTTTGGTCCGGCCGCTGGCGCCCGGCTCCGAAACAACTATTCGATGTTTTTCGCACACAAAGGCCGATGCCTGAAGGATACAAGAGATTTTTGAAAAGAACCACCTTGATGGCAAAGCGGACGATTCTGCAGTTGTGGCTGGTCCCAGAGCCTCCAAGCGTGGCTCATTGGAGGTCGGCCATGATTCACTGTTGTGCATTGGAGAGGAAAGGAACTGTGGACTTAGCCTCTGGGAGAGGCGACAGATTCTGCAAAACTTGGTCTCCGTTCTGGGACTCTCTCACCCCCGTTACCAGAAGCAAACTTTAAATGGATAGCTGGACTGGGGTAGTAGTAGGTTGGGAGGGAGGGGGGAGGAGGCAGGATTGGGAGGGATAGGGAAAAGGGGAACAAGGGGTGTTGTAGTAGAATTATAAGAAAACCCCAAGAACGATCTTTATTGTACGTAATATTTTGGAATGTTAATGTAACAAATGTTCTGGATGCTAATAAACAAGAGTTAAAAAAAAATGACCTGAAAGACTTTTAAATTATAAAGAACAGCGGTGGATATTGGAGCTAAATTCTGAGTGGCACTTTAATTTGAACTGATTGGTTGGTTTTGACATACTGCCTGTAAAGTGTTTACGTCAGACGTCATCGCCACCTTGCATATGATGCAAGGGCTTCTTGATGTGTGTGCTGCAGAAAGCTAAGCGAGCGAGTGACTATATTGGACCTTCTTGTTTGGTGGATGTATCGTCATACAATATGAAAGCTGATTCTGAAATTGTCTTCACAGATTCACATTCCCTAACGCAGCTTGGAGGCGAAACATGGCGCTATGTCAGACTGACTCGCTGTGAAGAAGTTTAAAGCCTTACACTGATGTATATCAATAAGATAGGTGGATATTTTTCAGAATTAAGATCTAAATATAAATATCAGGTACTTTTTAAGAAAAAGAGAGAAAGCATTAAAAATGAAGATAATATTTGTGAGAGAGTGATTGACCAATGAGGAACTTATAATGATAAATAATCACACCAAGGTGGTGAAGATTGACACATCGACTCAACTTCTGAAGGTACTCAAAAACAGAGTATATAGAGAGTATTGTTTGTACCTCTGTAGTATGAAGACAGAAACTGCCTTTGTAAAGTGGCAGGGTGCTGCAAAACTAGCCCATGAAGTCAAGCAAAATTCTGGCAAATGTTGCATTGAAGAGGTCTAAAGAAATCCCGCTGTGGTTTTGTAAAACTAAGACTTCCATTACATCTGCATTTATGGTCATCAACTGATTTCAGTGGGAATCAGAAGAGAGAAAGGTCAAGTCAGCTGAACAAGTCAATGGGCTATCATGCAATCTCAGAACGATACATTTTGCAGTTCAAGTTCCCCTTCCCCGCCCCCCCCCCCCCCCCCAAAAAAAGAGTTTGGAATTTAAAATATAATCACCTATTTCTGAAGTTCATAATTCCCAACTATACTTTACCTTCTAGACGAAAGCCCCATCTTCCAGCCTGGGACACTAACCTACATTTGAAGGCAGAAGAGCCCACTCTCGGGAGAGGGCAAGCACAGGCTTAGTCAGACGAACAGGAGCACTGAAGTATCCAAGCCTGTAAAAGGCTGCAGTTTAGAAAGAAGCATGCTCAATTTCACTAAAACCGAGCATGTGCGCCAGGGCGGGAAAGCTGGAGAGGAAGCGCGGTGATGAATATCACTACAGGAAGGCTTCTGCTGGAAGGGCTGGGGGACCCCTGACAACCCAGGTACACAGAGTTGTGGCGAGGGTGGAGAGCGGTGGAGCAGCAGGCAAAATGTGCCCCCCCCCAAAAAAAAAATTTGGACTTAGCCCCCCTAGGCCCCCTCAAGATCTGGCTACGCCTCTGGATAGTAGACACTAAGATTCTCACAGAACCGCCAAAACCGGCTACTTTGAATGCCCCTCCCCCAAAAGAAAGGGAAATGGGACTTGATATTCCGCCTTTCTGTGGTTTTTGTAACTACATTCAAAGCGGTTTACATAGTATATAGAGGTACTTATTTGTACCCGGGGCAAGAGAGAGATCCATTTTATCTTAACTCCTGGTTTTCTTTCACCCAGGAGCTGTTCTAATAATCCAGTCCCTTTTTCCATTCACCAACCCATTACTCCATTCATCAGAACCATCCTCCCCCAACGCTGAAAAACTCCCCAGCTCCCCTAAGGCCACTTTGCTTGCTCCTCTATGTATCAGGGTGAGGCATTTGCCTTAGCATCACAAACTCCTCTGTTTCCTCTACAGAACACATACCCTTCTCCAAACAAATGCTAACCTTTTCCCTCCACCCACTATAAACATTTTACATGTACAAATGTTCACAAATAATGACCCCTTTTCTCACAGTAAGTTCAATCATTTTCATAGGGCTGCACCCTTCCCCCTAGCAACACTCTGAAGGATTAGAATGTAATGTATCTTTTTCCCGCCTTTCACCAACTGCCGACACAACAAATCCTGGCTCACTCCATATAGACTCTCATATAGATTCATACATAATGGGGCCGATATTCAGACCACAGGAGGTAGACGGGTTGCCTCCTGCGATCAGCGCTGAGCCCGGTTTATTTATTTTATTTATTGCATTTGTATCCCACATTATCCCACCTCTTTGCAGGCTCAATGTGGCTTACAATTCATCATGGAAATTGGAAATAGAAGAGAATATACATTTGGTTTACAGAGGGTATTGGTTACATGGTGTTGAAATACATAATAGTTTTAAAGTAAAAGACATTATAAGACATTTCTGGATATATTAAAGAATATACAGTTACACGTGCTGATCTTTGTGATATATCTTGTCGAAGAGATAGGTTTTCAATAGTTTACGGAAATTGGTTAATTCATAGACCGTCTTCAGGTTGCGTGGTAACGCGTTCCAGAGCTGCGTGCTCATATAGGAAAAGGTAGATGCGTGCATTAATTTGTTTTTCAGACCTTTGCACTTGGGAGGATGAAGATTGGCAGGCTGTTTCCTATACCCGGCATTGAATATCAGGTTTATTTTCAGTTGGTTTGAACTTAACCGGCCAAGCTGATATTCAGCACCGACTGGTTAAATTTGAAACAGCCAAAGATATTCCAGATATTGGTACGGCCATATTTGGCCACCAAACTTAGCCGGCGATGCTCTGAAAATCAGCAGATAGCCGGTTAAACTGCTCGATCTACCTGGCTATCCACTAGGAGCTAACTGGCGATATGTAGGGTTACCATATGTCCAGATTTATCCTTACATGTCCGGGCAACCGGGCGGGTTTTGCCTCTCTGCCTGTTTGTCCGGATTTCTGGACAAACGAGCAGGCTGGTGGGCGGACAAACGGGCAGATTGCTAGCCTCCTCTCCCCTTACTTACTACTGCCCTGGTGGTCTAGTGACCTCTTCCGCCTTCGGGGCAGGAAAGAGCCCCCTCTTTCCTGCCTGGAGCGCTGCCCTGCATGCATCCCTGTTGCTGATCTCGGCGCCGATTCAAAATGGCCGCCGAGAGTTGAAGTGACCTTGCGAGACTTCAACTCTCGGCCATTTTGAATCGGCGCTGAGATCAGCAACAGGAAGGGTGCATGCAGGGCAGCGCTCCGGGCAGGAAAGAGGGGGCTCTTTCCTGCCCTGAAGAGGTCACTAGACCACCAGGGAAGTAGTAAGGTAAGGGGAGGGTGTGTGACAGGGGGAGGGGAAAGTGTGACAGGGGCCGGAGCGAGGGTGTGAAGGGGGTGGGGTGGTGTGAAAGGGGGCGGGGTGGGGTGTGTGGTGGGGCAGGGCATGTGTCCTCCTTTTTGGGGGACAAAATATGGTAACCCTAGCGATATGCAGCGGGAGAGAGTCAGCTAAATACTACTGAACTAGCCAGGTGCTGTTTCTGACTGGTTAAATGGTTTGGAATATTGGCTGGAATATTTTTTATAGAGAAGCTTCACCTGTATCAGGCCATCAGAAATAAAATGGACCAGTTTGCTGAAACCCCTTTACAAAGCTAAAATGCATGGCTCATGGTGCAATATTTTGGGACAACAGAGGTCTCCTAGGAACTTATGCCCCAATAATCAAATTCTCTGCGCTGGTCTGAACAGCGCTGGGGGATTCAAGCCCTCATGATCAAAACTAATAGCATGCAAATTTATGCACACTGTAAGTTGTGATCATTGGGGGACTTCTGCCCAAGGCACAATCCTCCTGCAGAAGTTGTCTGCCAGGTCGGGCCTGAGACTGTGCCACTGGTGTGTGTGGGGGGGGGGGGGGGGAAATCAAGCTTAAGAATGTGTGGGAGAGAAAGAATGATAGCTGGGGAGAGCAGAATAAAAAGTGGGGGGGGCAGAATTAAGGGTCTTGCTGGGAGTTAGAGTGAGAGATGGACTAGGGAGGCTGGAGCTGAGGAGGGAAAAGACAGAAGGGAAATTCAAGCCTTATGATGGGGAAATTCTATGCAAAAAGCACTCTAAATAATGCAGAATTTTTAAATGTCACAGAATTACCCTAAGGAGTATGAGATGAATAAGGATATTGTGGTGGGAGAGTTAGAGAGCAAGTAAGCAGCATTCACGGCCCCTAGATAGGGTTTGCATTATGAGACGAGACTTAAAGACCTGAATATGTATAATCTGGAAGAAAAGAAGGACAGAGCAGATACGATACAAATGTTTAAATGCATGAAAGGTTTTAATATACAAATAAATCTTTTTCAGAGACAAGGAAGGGCCAGAACTAGAGGACTGGAAATGAGGTTTCAGGAAGGTGGACAGGAGTAACATCAGGAAATACTTTTTCACGGAGAACGTGTTGAATGCTTGGAATAGCCTCCTGGTGGGGGTGATGGAATTAAAAAATGCAGTGGGATAAACACAGAAGATCCTTATACAGAGAGAGGATGGAACAGAGCTAAACTTAAATAACCTTTGTACTTCAAACAGGGCCTAGAGGGTATAACCTCCTCACAGCGGCAGGTACACATCTGATTGTCCTGTTGGGCAGACATTTACTATGTTACCACTAGCCATTAAGCCCGTAAAAACGGGCGAGATTTCCAGCTACCCTCCTCGCCGCCGCTCCCTCCCCCCTCCATGTCGGGCCCCCTGCACTGACCTGACAGCTCCTCTCGCCTCTGTGTGAAAGCGCTGTAGGCAGCAGCAGATCCCTCTGCTGTTGCCTGCAGCGCTTCCACACGGAGGTGAGAGGCGCTGTCAGGTCAGTGCAGGGGGCCAGATGCGGAGGAGGGCAGGAGAGGCAGCGGGGATGGGGGGGAAGGGTGGAGGTTGGTGCGCACGATGTTCGTTTCCAGGCGGCAGCGTCCGACAGTGACTCCGACTCCTTATCCCTCTCTGTTCCGCTCTCTGACGTCATCACGTCTTGACGCGAGGGCGGGACAGAGAGGGAAGTCTCTACTGCGCATTTGCAGGTGAGTAGGTCACTTGCCGTTTATATGTTTGATTACCCAACCATCAGGGCCACAGAGAGGGGGGGAGGAGGGACAAAATTCCCCGTGCCCGGTGCCGGGGGCAGTCTTTCTCCTGCTCCTGTGTGCCGGGACCGGGTAATCGCATTAACACAATCACCCGATCCCGACAGGTGCAGGAGAGAGGGTGGGTGATTGTGTTAACGCGATAACCCGATCCCGGCTCTGTCTCTCAGCAGCCCTGCCAAACCATCACACAAAGGTGGCATCTGCTGGTTGGAAGGAACCCATTACCCAGACCTCAGTGGCGTAGCTACGGGGGGCCATGGGGGCATGGGCCTCCCCAAATTTACTCTGGGGCCCCCGGTTTGGCTGGCGGGGGTTGAGGACCCTCACCAGCCAAGGCACCTTCGCCGTGGCGGTGGGGATGGAGGTGCTGGTGGGAGGGTGGCAGCGGGGAAGCGGGCCAAAATGTGCCCCCCCCACCTTGGGCTCTAGCCCCATCCTCCCGTCAAGGTCTGGCTACGCCCCTGCCACACCTGGCAACCCAAGAACTGTTGATACAGGATCAATCACAATCACAAAATTTATTCTGTGCCAACAGCACCGAACCCCACACAGCAGCGTAGCCACAGGTGGGCCTGGGTGGGCCAGGGCCCACCCACTTAGGGCTCAGGCCCACCCAACAGTAGTACATATTTAGCAGTAGCTGATAGAGATCCCAAGCTCTGCCAGCTGAAGACTTCTCCCCTGATGGTAACGGAGACGCTACTCTCCACGACACCGGCACCTGCGCATGCTCAGTTTTCAGCGCATGCCTGCTGCAGACTGCCAAGGTGGAAAAAAGCATTTTCCTGCCAGCTGAGATACCTTTTGGTGGTGGTTTGGGGGGGGGGGGGGGAGAACATTTCGTGCCCACCCACTTCTTGCCTAGGCCCACCCAAAATCTGTTGTCTGGCTACGCACTTGCCACAGATTCAGGGTAATATGTATCACATGATAGCTGATGTTTTTGAGATACATCCTGTGGCAGCAAATACTTATTGCACAACGAACGTTACCTATTAAAATCCCATGAACACTTTTATATTTAAATCTTTTTTATTCAAAACAATATCTTCAATTACAGTTACAATTCGCAATTCTAATTAGAAGATGTAACGTGTCCTCAATTCAACGCTTTCCAACATATAAATTCACAAAAACAGATTCCAAACATTTCCCCCCCTTTCCTAACATTAGGGGCAAGGAATCAGAAAGGCTTGGCTCATTTCAACAGGATTGTCTAGAGGCAATGACTATTAAGGAGACTGCTCCTCGCCGCTGGCTGTAGCGTGTCCCAAAAACGACTCCACACCGCTTGCAGATGTCTGTCCTCTGTTGTTTCAAAGTCCTTAATCCCCCGTCTCTCCAACTTTAGTCTCTCAATCATTTGTACTCTCCACTGTGCCCATGAACACTTTTAATAACAGACTAGGAAAAAATGCCCGTTTCTGAGCGGAATGAAACGGGCGCTAGCAAGGGGCCCCCTCCCTCCGTCCCTCGAAGCTACTTGCCTTGTTCGCCCTCCCTCCGTCCCTCAAAGCTACTTGCCTTGTTCGCTGTGGGCCGTTTCGGCCCTCGAGTGTCAATAGCTCCGCCCTCGACGTCATGACGTTTTGACGCGTCATGACGTTTTGACGCGAGGGCGGTGCAGACACTCCAGGGCACACCGGATATCTCGGGCGCCTCAACTTCCGTGGAGGCTTCAGAACGTTGGGGTTGCCTTTTATATATATAGATATAGATCACTTGGGCAACATGTTGGTGGCCATTTGCCCCTCATTTACCTGTGTGCAGCAATAAATAGACACTGCTTGCTATCAGTTGGTGAGGAGAAAAGCTGAGGTTTCAGAACAATTTTGAACAACACTGTATTCTCCTGCATCTCATACTCTTAAGTAAGGAAGCACAGCATGGAGAGGACACATTAACATAATTCAGCACCAATCACAGACGTGGCTCTTAGAAGGTTTCCTGAACATCTTCTTCTCGGTGCAACTCATGCAAAGCAGAGTGGAAGCGAGAAGCGGCAGCTGAAAACCTGGAAAAGAGTCATCTCATCGCCAACCTCTTGAACGACGATAGGGCTTCTTGGGAGATTCGAAAGAGAGGAGGAGTGGCCTAGTGGTTAGTGTGGTGGACTTTGGTCCTGGGGAACTGAGTTCGATCCCCACTTCAGGCACAGGCAGCTCCTTGTGACTCTGGGCAAGTCACTTAACCCTCCATTGCCCCATGTAAGCCGCATTGAGCCTGCCATGAGTGGGAAAGCGCAGGGTACAAATGTAACAAAAATAAAATAGATACTATTGGAGATTCTACATGGAATGTTGCTACTCTTTGAGATTCTACATGGAATGTTGCTACTATTGGAGATTCTACATGGAATGTTGCTATTCCACTAGCAACATTCCATGTAGAAGGCTGCGCAGGCTTCTGTTTCTGTGAGTCTGACGTCCTGCACGTACGTGCAGGACGTCAGACTCACAGAAGCAGAAGCCTGCGCGGCCACATTGGTGATCTGCAAGGGCCGACTTCTACATGGAATCTCCAATAGTAGCAACAGTGGAGGAGTGGCCTAGTGGTTAGGGTGGTGGACTTTGGTCCTGGGGAACTGAGTTCAATTCCCACTTCAGGCACAGGCAGCTCCTTGTGACTTTGGGCAAGTCACTTAACCCTCCATTGCCCCATGTAAGCCGCATTGAGCCTGCCATGAGTGGGAAAGCGCAGGGTACAAATGTAACAAAAATCAAAAAATAAATTGTGGCCAGCACCCTTTGAACGCCTAGAAAAAAAAAGTCAGACTGGAGAAGGGGTTCTCAACTCATCCTCAGGACGCACCCAGGTTTTTAGGATACTCACAATGGATATGCTTGAGATAGATTTATTTTATTTTATTTATTTGTTGCATTTGTATCCCACATTTTCCCACATCTTTGCAGGCTCAATGTGGCTTACATTATGCCGCCATGACAGTCGCCATTAGCGAAATAAGAAGAACAAAGTATTATTTCGATTAAGGTAGATGGAATTCATGAGAATTAGAAATAAATAATTAATACATTACAAGATATGCAAAGAGTAAAATGACAATATGATTAAAGTAGCCAATTTAAGGAATTCAGTGTTGATTAGCTCTAATATAGATATGAAATGAGTTGTTTTTTTTGAAGAATTCTTATTATAGGTCTTGCTGAATAAGTTCGTTTTCAGTGACCTCCGGAAAGTTGCTAGATCATGTGTTGTTTTCAAGGTATTCGGCAGCGCATTCCAACGTTGTGCGCAGATTTAGGAGAAGTCGGATGCATATAATGATTTGTTATTTGAGTCCCTTGCAGTCAGGGTAGTGGAGGTTTAAGAAAGTACGTGAAGAACGTTTAGTATTTCTTGCTGGTAGGTCTATAAGGTCTGACACAGATTTGCATACTATGGAGGCAGTGCATGAAGATTTATCTCATGCATTTTCATTGGTGGTATCCTGAAAAACTGACTGGCTGGCTGTGTCAGAAGGACTGAGTTAAGAACCCCTGGACTAGAGTAACCCCTCAGATTGGGCCAAGTATCCTTCCTCACTCCAGCATGAGAAAAAGAGAGAGATCAGGAGATGAATAATCTCTAGACAAGATGCACTAAACTAAACGAGCCTTTAACGAACAAGTTTTTAACCCTGACGTGTACTAAAGCCCAATTTCCGACGACGGTAGCAGCAAACGAAAACGGAATGCAGACGAGCAAATTGTGTAGAAACCCTATTGAAATGAGATGCACTAAGGTTTTCCGCTTGCCCTAACTCTGGAAAACTCCGGGAAAGCTAACGAGAGGTCTGTACCTCTCGTTGGGGCTGCCCGGCTTCCAAAACAATGTGACCCTGAGGTCGTCGCCGTTGCTCCCCCCCCCCCTCCACCGGGCCCCCCTCCATGAAACCGGGCCCGTAAGTAACCTACGTAATCAGACGAGGGCGGGCCCAGGAGCAACGGAGGGACGTCGGAGGAGGCGATCAGCTGTTCTTGCCCGTGCAGCGCCTTCACACAGAGGTGAGAGGCGCTGCACGGGCCCGGTTTCAGACGGAGGGGGCCCAGTGGAGGGGGGGGTGGTGACGACGACCTCAGGGGGAGGATGGCGGGAGCTGTTTTTTCTAAAAAAAAAGGAGAACGAGAGGAAGGGAGGGAGGGAGGGGGCCGGGGTTGCCTAAAAGTCACGATTTTAATGCAGGGGGGCAGCGGGGAGCCAGCGGCGACCTCGGGCAGGGTGGATCGGGGCAGGGGGGGCAAGGCCATCCATAAGGACTTGTTTGTTTTGGGGGTTTTTTTTACGTTTTTGGCATGTGCAGAGCAGCCAGCATAACGCTTGGCTGCTCTGCGCATGCTTTACGGGCCGATTGTCGACGGTTTTAAACGAACGGTTAGAGAATGCAAGTGAGCTGCAACGAGCAGCTCATTTGCATTCCCTTTCCTCCGTGCATAGCCGTTCCGTACCAATTCGTTATGGAATTCGGTACGGAACGGCTCTAACGAGGACTTTTGTGCATCTTGCCCACAATCCCTTACCCAGCTCAGAAATTCAGTGGCTTGGAGTCCTTCTGCTGGATATTTTGCAACATCATAAGAAGTCAGTCGCTGTTTACTTAGCAGACTGCTGGGAGGGCCCGATAAGATTAACAATGTCAGTTTAAGGGGTACAGAAGGGATTTAAAAATGATGACCCTTTGTGGGGGTAAAAGGCGGGACGAACTGTGACTGAACCCTCATCCGAATGATGCCAACGCTGCCAAAAATTTAGCAGTTCATCGGGTTTTTGTGTTGCTTTAACTGGCTAAACACTACACCACTGCTTGTACTTGTTTTAAAACCTTATCGGTAAAGCTGCTAAATTAATAATGTCAAGTTTTATGGAGCGGAAAACAGAAGGCATTCCAGGCCCATTTATTGCCTGCAGCGCTGAATATTTAAACTTTCTGTTTTCTGAAGTAATTAGCATTATTTTCCACCAACCACCATGATTCATAACATTGGGTGCAAGACATTTAAGCTGGTGCAAACTAATCTTTACAAAGAGTGGGTTTTAAAAAATATATATATATATATAAAGGTTGGGGTTTTTCAACTGACTTTTAATTCTGTCTCCGAAAAAAGACAAACTTTTGAAGGCTAGGGAGGCAGATGAAAACAGAGTGGGATGGAATGCGCCAGCTGAGGTGCCTTTCGAGAGTGTTTCATGCCAGCAGCGGGCAACTTTTAACCACAAGGTTAGTCATAAAGCTACTATCAGCAAATCACTAACAGTGAACGAAAGTCTACCACAAGCAAATCCTGTCAAAGCGAGAACATGGTTAGGGCCAGTGGGTTGCAAATATCAAGTGACAATTATCAGTGTTCGAGCAGCAACCCCTTTCCACCTTACTACTACGACTTAACATTTCTAGAGCGCTACTAGGGTTACGCAGCGCTGTACAATTTAACAAAGAGAGACAGTCCCTGCTCAAAAAGCTTACAATCTAATAGACAAGTGAACGGTCGGTCCGATAGGGGCAGTCAAATTGGGGCAGTCTGGATTCACTGAACGGTAAGGGTTAGGTGCCGAACGCAGCATTGAAGCACCTTACCTTCTAATCACTACCTAAACCATCTAAGGAGGAAGATCCCACCCCGCAAACCTTCCAAATCCACTGTCAGAGCCATAAAATGCCCCCATGCAACCTATTGGCAAACATGCAAGTAGGCATCCAGCAGGATCCAGCTTGCAAAGAGATGAGGAGGAGTGGCCTAGTGGTTAGGGTGGTGGACTTTGGTCCTGGGGAACTGAGGAACTGAGTTTGATTCCCACTTCAGGCACAGGCAGCTCCTTGTGACTCTGGGCAAGTCACTTAACCCTCCATTGCCCCATGTAAGCTGCATTGAGCCTGCCATGAGTGGGAAAGCGCGGGGTACAAATGTAACAAAAATAAAATAGATACTATTGGAGATTCTACATGGAATGTTGCTACTATTGGAGGTTCTACATGGAATGTTGCTACTATTGGAGATTCTACATGGAATGTTGCTATTCCACTAGCAACATTCCATGTAGAAGGCTGCGCAGGCTTCTGTTTCTGCGAGTCTGACGTCCTGCACATACTTGCAGGACGTCAGACTCACAGAAGCAGAAGCCTGCGCGACCACATTGGTGATCTGCAAGGGCCGACTTCTACATGGAATGTTGCTAGTGGAATAGCAACATTCCATGTGGAATCTCAAATAGTAGCAACAGTGGAGGAATGGCCTAGTGGCCTAGTGGTTAGGGTGGTGAACTTTGGTCCTGGGGAACTGAGGAACTGAGTTTGATTCCCACTTCAGGCACAGGCAGCTCCTTGTGACTCTGGGCAAGTCACTTAACCCTCCATTGCCCCATGTAAGCCGCATTGAGCCTGCCATGAGTGGGAAAGCGCGGGGTACAAATGTAACAAAAAAATAAATGATGGGATGGCTAACACATGTTATTTAAAGACTGCTATTAGATGACCAAAGAGTTTGGTCATGAACACCCAAACAACCCCAAGAATCTCCTTCCACTTGACTGCTCTATAAAAGAAGCAGATGCCCCCCCCCCCCCCCCCCCCCCCGTTCAATAAACAGGCAAGATATTGAAAACATCTGAAGGAAGTGCCTGTACACGGAGTGGGAGGTTAACTCCTAAAATTCATTGCCACAGTTTGAAGTGCAGAACTGGGTTCAGTAAAGTTTGACAGATTTAAGGAAGGTGGGCAAGCCTGAGGCGGAGCTAACATGACAGTCAAAGAAGTCATCCCTAAACCAGGACTGCTGGGAACCAGAAGAGTACGATGAACATCCCTAGGCACAGTGTGCTCCTTCTAAATTTCCTGTAAGTCTCTAAGGGTAAACGGTTGGCCAAAAAAAAAAAAACATTTTTTTGTTGGGGGGAGGGGGGAAACACATTTCTATGGCTCCTTTCCATGCTCCCCATCTCTCATGATGGTGGCAGTGCAGCAACACAGAAAATGCTTGTTGCCCATCCCCATGCTCTCGAGAGCAGTGCAACTGCCAATCCCCCCTCTGCAGGGTTCCTGGAGCTTATATTCACTGTGTCTCTATACCGCCACCCTAGTGGCAGCAAGCAGGGCAAGCCAGGATGGATCAACAGGAAACACTCTGCTGTGCCCAAGTCTGTCTTCCTCCCCCCCACCCCTTACCAAGGCTACGGTAAGCCCTGATGCTTTAGTGACTACCCATTAGTGACTACCCATTCAGTGATGCAGCAGGGAGCACCTATTCTGTAATGGAATACAGTTACAGATATGACTTTTATATTTCACTATAATCTCAAAAACGTTAAGCAGACAACAAATAAGATTGCTAGATAAATGATTTAGAAGCCACAAAATAAAATAATAATTAAGTACATGGTAGAATTTTTTGATAATATTATCTTGAAAGAATATATTTATGAAACAGAATTATTTAATTAATTTGTGACATTGATAATCCCACATTATCCCAAACACGTTTGAGTTCAATGTGGCTTACAATAAACACTTGTTTAAATAAGTCATAACTGGATAAAAATCTCACCTCCCTAGGCAGAGTAACCCAAATACTGGCTGCTCGATAAGAAAATAGGGACGATAACATTTTTCGAGATGAGATGCCTTTAGGGCTCAGGAAGGATAAAGACATTGGATTATGAGCGGCATAATATTGGGGTGTCATATCATGTAGAATCTTAAATGTCAAAACAATATAATTTACGAAACAAAGAAAGGAGTTATTCTGTCTGAATTTTTAAGATTAAAAAAAAAAAACAACCTAGCTGCTACATTTTGAACTGTTTGCAATCTCTTCAGTAGAACCTTGGAGATGCTCAAATAAACATTACAATAATCCTGTGTACTTAAAATTAAGGACTGAACCTCCAATCTAAGGGCCCTGTTTACTAAGCCGTGCTATAGGTGCACTAGCGTTTTTAGCACGCACTAACGCTAGAGATATCCATAGGAATATGCTAGAGACACCCATAGGAATATAATACCCATAGGAAAATAACGTTAGAGATACTAATAGGAATATAACGCTACAGACACCCATAGGAAAATAACGCTGGAGACACCCATAGGAATATAACGCTAGAGACATCCATAGGAATATAATGCTAGAGATATCCATAGGAATATAACGCTAGAGACACCCATAGGAATATAATGCTAGAGACACCCATAGGAATATAATGCTAGAGACACCCATAGGAATATAACACTAGAGACATCCATAGGAATATAACGCTAGAGACACCCATAGGAATATAATGCTAGAGACACCCATAGGAATATAATGCTAGAGACACCCATAGGAATATAACACTAGAGACATCCATAGGAATATAACGCTAGAGACACCCATAGGAATATAACGCTAGAGATACCAATAGGACTATAACGCTAGAGACATCCATAGAAATATATGGGTGTCTCTAATGTTAGCGCACGCTAAAAATGCTACTGCACCTTAGTAAACAGGATCCTAAATCTATCTTGTTGTATATATTTATGAATTCTCCTCAATTTCCTCATGACCCAAAAGCAGCTGTTTACCAAATAATGAATTTGAGCCTCCATTGTTAAATTATGATCTAAAATAAGGCTCCTTGTAACTTGACATACTGCCTTTCTGTGGTTTTTACAACTACATTCAGGGCGGATTACATAGTATATACAGGTACTTATATTTGTGCCTGGGACAATGGAGGGTTAATTGACTTGCCCAGAGTCACAAGGAGCTGCAGTGGGAATTGAACCCAGATGCCCAGGATCAAGGTCCGCTGCACCAACCACTAGGCTACTAGCCATGTAGCTATGTGGGGCGTGAACTAAAGATTTCTCTAAATTGTAATTTCTATTATCTATAGCAAAAAACTGATCATTTAACTAAATTAGGAGTCCTTTTACTAAGGCACGCTAACGATTAGTACGTGCTAAATAGTACGCCCATAGGAATATAATAGGTGTCCTATCGTTAGCACGCCTTAGTAAAATGACTCCTTAGATTTGGTTCCAATCAGTAAAAACATTGTTATGTCTTTATTCAGCTTCGAATGGCTAGCGCCCATCCAGTCACTAATCAGGGAAATACAATGTGGTACCTGAGAGTTTATTTCTCTTAATTCAGAGTTAACTGGAAAACAGTCCTGATTCCATTACAGAATACTAGTATACACCGCAGTGGAGTTAGGCATGCCCAATTATGCCGTGTCAAATGGGTGTGACTTAGAGTGGCATGCAATACATGTAACTTATAGAATTCTATACGTTGTGTGCGTGGGTGGTAGTCCTGCCCATGCTCCGTCCACATATATGCCCCCCCCTTATGCATGTTCTTATGGAGTAGTCCACCGTGAACTTACATGTGGTCTGTGGGCACAGTTACAGAATTGCCTTTTCAGTACTCAAACTTAGAGAGGGGTATAACCAGCAGAAGAAAGGAGGTATTGATGCCCCCTCTACAAGACATTAGTGAGGCCCCTCTTGGAGTATTTTGTGTTGTTTTGGAGGCTGTACCTTGCTAAAGATGTAAGAAGACTGGAAGCGGTGCAAAGAAAAGCTACAAAAATAGTATGGGATTTGAGTTGCAAACCGTTCGAGGAGACTTGCCGACCTGAACACGTGTACCTTGGAGGAAAGGAGAAACAGGGGAGACATGATACAGACGTTCAAATATTTGAAAGGTATTAATCCGCAAACAAACCTTTTCCGGAGACGGAAAGGTGGTAGAACTAGAGGACATGAATTGAGGTTGAAGGGGGGCAGACTCAGGAGTAATGTCAGGAAGTATTTTTCACGGAAAGGGTGGTAGATACATGGAATGCCCTCCTGTGGGAGGTGGTGGAGATGAAAACGGTAATGGAAGTCAAACGTGCATGGTATAAACACAAAGGAATCCTGTATAGATGGAATGGATCTACAGAATCATAGCAGACATTGGGTGGCAATGCCGGTAATTGGGAAGTGAAACTGGTGCTGATCGTAACTCAATAGATATGGATGGGCTGGAGTGTAAATTTTAAGGGGCTTCGATGTTAGCTTCAGAACTTTTAGTCCAAGAACAGTGCTGGGCAGACTTTTACGGTCTGTGCCCTGAGAAAGGCAGGGACAAATCAAACTCGGATATACATATAAAGTATCACATACCATGTAAAATGAGTTTATCTTGTTGGGCAGACTGGATGGAGCGTTCAGGTCTTTATCTGCCGTCATTTACTATGTTACTATTTATTCGGCTGACTACAGAAAACAGAAAGCCTCCAGAAGAATGGCTGAAAGTTACTACAGGTCAATGTAGCCATCTGGGACCTGAGCTTTAATCTACTACAGGTGACCCAGTCCCAGGAGTTAAAGGGCTTCACATATGGCTGAAGCATGTTGGCTAGCAGGAAAAGCATCTTCAATCCATTTTCAGGTTCAGAGAGGTCACATGCTGATTTGAAAAGAGCATGGGGTGGGGTCACAAGTGTTAAAAAGGTTAGAGAAACTTCCTCTGAACACCTGCTGCTCGCCACAGTCAGAAACACAATACTTGACCCAGAGGGACCTTTGGTCTGATCCAGCACTGTCTGTGTTCTGTTCAGCAGTACATCAAAGCACCACCAAGGGAACAGAACAGTAAACTATTTCTGGATGTATGTACGCTCGCTGAAGGATCATAAATATTTTGTTTTCTGAAATACCATCCAGCAGCCGGCCATGCAATGAACGTAATGTGAGGAGAGGCTTTTCCCCCAGCTCCACACCATGGTTCGTGAAAAGATTTCCAAGTCTTAGGCCATGTCAGCAAACAGTTAAGAAAAATCAAAAGGTTCAGGCTTCGGACTAAAATGTCCTGGGAGATATCTTCAGGAAACAGGCAGGTGAGAAGGTGACACTCAAACAGGTCTTTGCTGAAGCATGCTGGAACCATCTGGAGATCACAAGGCAATGTTTCAACACTTTTTTTCCCTCCAAAAACCAACCACCATGTAGGCGTCATCTGCACACAGGGGAGCTCAGCAGGGGGCCGGGCAAAGGACTTCATTTACCCAGGAGCCAGAAAGGATCCAGACTTTCAGAAATAAGCACATAAAAATTACTGAAAAGGAGCACCAGAATGACAGAGAGGAGGTGGGAGCTGACACACGAGGTAGCACATTTTTATTTATTTATTTTATTACATTTATATCCCACATTTTCCCACTGATCCCAGGCTCAAAGTGGCTTACAAAGTCTGTAATGCAAGCTACAGTCCAAGAAAAACAATTATACAAATTGAGAATAAGATATAAAATAACAATTAAACATCAAAAGGCAAGTGATAATGACAGGTAATTATTGTTCTTGGACATCACAAAGGGGTCCTTTTAGTAGGGCACGCTGGCATTTTTAGCGTGCGCTAAATGCTAGAGACACCCATATATTTCTATGGGCGTCTAGTATTTAGCGCGTACTAATCATTACTATGCACTAAAATTGCTAGCGCACCTTTGTAAAAGTCTCTCTTAGTAACTTAGTCGATGACAGCAGACAGAGACCTGCAGAGTCCATCCAGTCTGCCCAACAAGATAAACTCATTAGCATATTTTTATGTATTTGATATTATACGATTTATTTGATATGATGTGATATAACATAAGCATACTTGATCTTGATCTGTCCTTTTCAGGGCACAGACCACAGAAGTCCACCTGGCATTGGTCTTACTCCTCAACTACTGAAGTTGTCGTTGACGTCCACTCTTGCCCATCCAGATCTGTCTAGCCATAATCAGAGCACAGACCGTATCTGTCTACCCAGTTACTGGAGTGGTTTAATGGTTAGTTCAGCAGGCTTTGATCCTGGCAACCTGGGTTTGATTCCCACTGCAGCTCCTTGTGACCTGGGGCAAGTCACTTAACCCTCCGCTGCCCCAGGTACACAAACTTAGATTGCGAGCCCTCAAGGGACTGAGAAAGTGTATAATTAGTAGTAGTAAGTTTTGTTTTGATTCTATTGTCTTTCCATATAGGAATCCTTTGTGTTTATCCCATGCATTTTTTTGAATTCCATTACCATTTTCATCTCATTGAATGGGAGGGCATTCCAGGTTCTCCACCACCCCCTCTCCATGAAAAAGCACTTCCTGACATTACACTTAAATCGACCCCTCTGCAACCTCAATTCATGTTCTCTAGTTTGATTTCTTCCCCCTCTCTAGAAAAGATTTGTTTGTATGTTACGTAGTAACATAGTAGATGATGGCAGAAAAAGACCTGCATGGTCCATCCAGTCTGCCCAACAAGATAAACTCACATGTGCTACTTTTTGTGTATACCTTACCTTGATTTGTACCTGTCCTTTTCAGGGCACAGACCGTATAAGTCTGCTCAGCACTATCCCCGCCTCCAAACCACCAGTCCCGCCTCCCACCACCGGCTCTGGCACAGACCGTATAAGTCTGCCCAGCACCATCTCCGTCTCCCGCCACCGGCTTTGCCACCCAATCTCGTCTAAGCTCTTTAGGATCCATTCCTTCTGAGCAGGATTCCTTTATGTTTATCCCACGCATGTTTGAATTCCGTTACCGTTTTCGTTTCCACCACCTCCCGCGGGAGGGCATTCCAAGCATCCACTACTCTCTCCGTGAAAAAATACTTCCTGACATTTTTCTTGAGTCTGCCCCCCTTCAATCTCATTTCATGTCCTCTCGTTCTACTGCCTTCGCATCTCCGGAAAAGGTTAGTTTGCAGATTAATACCTTTCAAATATTTGAACGTCTGTATCATATCACCCCTGTTTCTCCTTTCCTCCAGAGTATGTTAATACCTTTCACATATTTAAACTGAAGCAGCATAGAAGAAGAAACTTCCATGTTGCAGGACCAAGGCTGTGGAATAAAATCCCAAAACGAATCAGAGAAATTAAAGTTTTGAGAGATTTTAAGAGAGAACTTAAGACCTTGCTATTTGTTGAAGCAAATGTGTGATTCCAGCTTGTTCATATGAGAAAATCCTATCTGCAGTGATGTTTGTATAGTAAGTGAAAGATACACACATGGTAGACTGTGTTTGTTTATAATCTATGTATAGTGTATAATTTGTAATGTGATTTTTGTTTATGTATGTAAATGTGTAATCTTCTAGAACAGTAAGGGAAAGGAAAATGGGACTTGACATACCGCCTTTCTGAGGTTTTTGCAACTACATTCAAAGCGGTTTACATATATTCAGGTACTTATTTTGTACCAGGGGCAATGGAGGGTTAAGTGACTTGCCCAGAGTCACAAAGAGCTGCAGTGGGAATCGAACTCAGTTTCCCAGGATCAAAGTCCACTGCACTAACCACTAGGCTACTCTTCCACTAGCAACATTCCATGTAGAAGCCTGCCCTTGCAGATCACCAATGTGGCCGCGCAGGCTTCTGTTTCTGTGAGTCTGATGTCCTGCACGTAAGCAGGACGTCAGACTCACAGAAACAGAAGCCTACGCGGCCGTGTTGCTGATCTGCAAGGGCAGGCTTCTACATGGAATGTTGCTAGTGGAATAGCAACATTAACATTCCATGTAGAATCTCAAATAGTAGCAACAGAATCTTAATAGTAGCAACATTCCATCTAGAATCTCCAATAGGGAAAGGGAAATGGGACTTGATATACCGCCTTTCTGAGGTTTTTGCAACTACATTCAAAGCGGTTTACATATATTCAGGTACTTATTTTGTACCAGGGGGCAATGGAGGGTTAAGTGACTTGCCCAGAGTCACAAGCAGCTGCAGTGGGAACTGAACTCAGTTCCCACTGATCAAAGTCCACTGCACTAACCACTAGGCTACTCCTCCACTCCAGTGGAGTAGATAGTGCGGAATAAAAAAATGTTTTAATACATAAATGTCTGTATCGTATCACCACATCCCTCCTTTCCTCTAGGGTGTACAACCTTGACTAAGACCCCTCACTCCAGTACCCTTCACTCATCATGTGCCATGATTTTTTTTTTTTTTTTAACATTACATTTTGCAGCTGATTTTTGACAGAATACACAGCCCAGCTTCTATGGAGGGCGACGGATGGCCTTATGTTTGGAAAAGGGATCTCATCAGGACTGGTAAAATAGAAATAGCTATTCACAGGTATGATGCAGCAGCTATAATAAGAGATGCTACTCCCGAGTTCATTGGAGCTCATCGGCTACAGGCTCAATAGGATGGACCAATCCTGCCTCCTCAATCTGCATAAATCAGCACAGAGGAAAACTACAATGAAACAGAATAAAATCATATTCTGGAATGAAACACTCCTAAGATTATGCTGCGTTAGCTGTTAAGGTAGCAATAACTAAGAGTTAACGTGTGTGCCAAACTAAGAACTGATACGATACCTTAGCAGTTAGGTGGCTAATGCAGAAATAATGGCACACCAACATGAAAGGAAGATGTGGAATGGGCAGGGAATGCATCTCACAATTAATACAACAGATAATGAGGAGCAGTTAATGCTACCACAAGACGCAAGTCCTGTTATATATGCCATTCGGTTAATGCGTAGTAAAGAATTTCCTCTGTGTTAACTGAATGGCAAAATGCTAGGAATACCCCTAAAACCAGAGGCTTCACAGTTACAGCACAGTTACAGCACCTCAATTTTAACAATTAATTCAAGGTAACTGCAAAATATTACATTTTAGTAAACCGGGACCTTTGCGTTTTCCTTAATAAAGTTTAGGGGGTGAAGAACTTTTGTACACAAAAGAGCAACGGGACTTGGGTGTGACCATATGTGACGATCTTAAGCTAGAAAAAAAGTTGACAGCGAAAGCTAGAAGGATGCTTGGGTGCATAGGGAGAGGAATGGCCAGTAGGAAAATGGAGGTCATGATGCCCCTGTATAAGACTCTGGTGAGAGATCTCATTTAGAATACTGTGTACAATACTGGAGACCACACTTTCAAATGATATAAACAGGATGAGGTCGGTCCACAGGGCAGCTACTAAAATGGTCAGTGGTCTTCATCGTAAAGCATATGGGGACAGACTTAAAGAACTCAATATATATACTTTGGACATGGGCATAGTTTGGGGGGTGAGGGGGGGCAGTGCCCCCCCCCCAAAAGGCTTGCCACCGCCTGCATTGCCCATCACCGATTCCGTCCAACCCCTCTCTTCCTCCCTCCCTCCGGCGTGGCAGTCTTCAATCTTTCTGTGCTCCTGGCAACGTTAGCGATGTATACATGCTGCCTTCGCACTGCCCCAGAAGCCTTTTCTCTGCAGTGTCCCTTGGTCCCACCTATGCGGGAACAGGAAGTTGAACAGAAGGCTTCCATGGTAGACCGAAGGCAGCGTGTATACATCGCTAACGCTGCCGAGAGCACAGAAAGATTGAAGACTGCTGCGCCAGTGTAAAATTTATAGCACTGTCTTTTAGGTGGGTTAAGACTGTTGTGTGTTAAGTTTTCTGTATAGGTTTTGAGTGTCTTTTTGTAGGGTTTTGTGCTATTTCATAAAGTGTCTGGCCCTATTGTTTTTGATATGCTGGCTTCATATTCAGCATTTTAGTCTGGTGCATGTGTATTTTTGTTGTTTTTATTAATAGCTTTAATGAATATGTATGAGATGTATATATGCAAATAAATATGCAAATGTCCAAGCCACACCCCCCAAATGAAATAAACTACGCCCATGAATTTGGAAGGAACACAGGAGCGGGGAGATATGATAGAGACGTTTAAATACGGCGAGTGTTTTTCAACTGAAAGGAAACTCTGGAATGACGGGGCATTGCATGAAGGTGAAAGGAGACAGACTCAGGAGTAACTTGAGAAAATATGAGTTTGTGGAACAGCCCTCCAGCGGAGGTGGTGGAGACGAAAGCTTGGGATAAGAACAAAGGATCTCTAAGCTAGTGAAAAGGGAGAGTAGAAGGCATGGATGAGCAGACTAGATAGAAAAATAAAGGCAGATAAAGACCACATGACCTATGCTTTTATGTTCTTCAATACAAGGCCTTCGAGCCAATGACAGTTCCTGGTGTCATTCCAGTTTTTTTGGGCCAGTGGATATGCTTCCCAGACCCCCTCCCAAGAACATTCATGAGATAGATTTGTATACCAAAGAGGCAGCATATGCAAATCAATCTCATGCATATTCATTGTGGATATCCTGAAAACCCAATAGGCAGGGTGTGCCCCAAGGACTGGATTAGAAAGCATCGTACCAGACTTCCATCCCTATACCCTGCAGTTAAAAATGGAAGTGAACTTTATTTCTGCACATTCATTTCACTTCTGATTTTGTGCACAATTTAACCATTATGCACTATACATTTCATTTACAGAATGCATTAGAAGTAAAATAAAAATCTCAGTATTAAAAATCCAGTGCTGATTTGTACAGTGGTCTTATTATATCAGCCCTGCCTCCACTTTTCTAATAGAGATAACATGTACTATTCTCCAGTTCTCTAGAATAGAGAGCTGCACAGGAATGGGGTTTGCGGGAATCCCCTCCAGGGCTGTGGGACTACCGCAGGGACAGAAGCATTTCTGCAGGGTTCCCGAGAGGATGGAAGCAGTTCCTGCAAGGTTCTCGTGGAAGTGTAAGCTGTAACTGCACCAGCCTCTCACCTACCAAAGTACCAAGTTCTTTGGGTGTTGCCTCCTCCTCGCTTTAACAGCGCAAATGCAGAAAGTCTTCCATTAATCCTTTCTGCTCCGGACTGATGCACAGGCCTCAGCTCTAACACAGGCACGAGCATCAGAGGTCACCTGACCTACTGGCGCGTGCATGTGGTGACCTCTCAGCACACAGTGTCAGCGAATCAGAGACAAGTTTTCCATGTTTGCACCAGAGTGTTCCAAGTTCCAGCTTCCGTTCCTTCCTTGCCTGCAGTGCTGCGGCTCAAACCCAGAGAGAGACAGAGAGCCAACCTGAATTTTTTAAGGTACCATTAAATTTTTGCGGGAATGGGTGGGGTACAGGTTAAATTGCTGCAGGGATGGGTGGGGGCGGGTAAGATTCCAGTGGAGATGGGTTAGATTCCAATGGAGGCAGATTACATTTCTGTCCCCATGCAATTCTCTACTCTAGAATCACTGCAGACTTCAAAGATAGTTCTGTTCAGGGCTGGTCCTAGGGGCCCCGCATCTCTGGCAGGCCTGTCCTCCTGTCTCGGAACACCTCCTTGCTCCGTACCTTAATGTGCATCCACATTTCAGTAGAGAGCATCAGGCAGCGATTTTCATATCCCGTCAGCTGCCAAGCCCAGATACTCCTCACTGCTGTGTCCCGCTCCCTTTTGATGTCACTTCCTGCTTCCACAAGGGAGGGATGCAGCAGCAAGCACTGTTCAAGCCTTTCATAGACTTGTTACCGTAAAGTCTATGATATCTTGGAGTATAACCTTGGCACACCAATCACACCTGAAGTCTCTAATATTTTTCTGAAGTCTCTTTTATTTGAATAAATCACAGATAATTTACTCACAGTCAGATGTTCAGAAGTGCTGCCCCAGGGCACAGAGACTCCGTAATTCTGAGAGCTGTTTCAGTGGTTGAAGGTGAGAAACAGTTGAGCAGATAGAAGTATCTCAGAGCTGGGTGACTGGAATGTGCGATATCTCATTAGAGAGGAGATATTTTCAAGGTAAAAAAACCAAGCTCATTGCAGGGAGTTTCAGCAGGCCAGTGCTGCCTGAAGCAAGATGGTGAAAGCCTCATGGCTGAAGCCAGGTCAGGAAGCCTTACACAGGCTCAGGGAGGTGCAGGTAAAGACCAATGGGGACAGAGCCTGCCATCGGGTAGCAAGGGGTGGTCCTAAAGGACAGCTCTCGATTGGAGGGAAAGGTCATACCTGGCTGACCTCTCAGGACAGAGATAGTAAGACTGACCAGGAAATGATAGCAAGTAGACACAGGATCCAAGCTTGGCTGAGAGAGAAAAGAGGTCTGGGCAGCCTCACAACCAGTGGTAACCGTTCTTATACAGACAGACAAGTGTGGTTGCATTGCCTATGAACTACATTACACACAATGCCTTGCTCACATATCTTTGCAGAGGAAACTGCAGCAGTGAAAGTCCTTAGAAATGAGAATAACAGTAAAAGCATTACACACATTTTAGAATCACATTATAAACTAGTGCAAGGCTGTCAGAGGACAGATCAAGGACTAGGCACTGGACTCAGCAGCTGATGGGATAAGAAAATGGCTGCCACTGTCTGCCGCTCTCTGCTGAAATGTGCTGGATGCACAACAAGGTATGGAGTGAGATGGGGTTCCGAGGGCTCTAAAACTCCTTTTAAACTCTGATAAATTATGGCTTATGGTGGTGAGTTAGGGGGCGGGGGGCCTCACTGAACTGGGTGGGGTGGCGGAAGGCCCCACTGAACTGGTCTGCACAGGGCCCCACAATTGCTAAGACCGGCCCTGGTTCTGTTCAGTCTTTCAGAACCTCTCCAGCTTCCCTCAATAAATTCTAGCATGTATATACTGCCAAACTCCCACTTCCTTGTTCAATTTCGGTTCTGCAATTCTTCTGTAAATGAACCAGAGACAGTCTAGCAGCACTCATTTGTATTCCCAGCACTAATCTATGCTCTTTCTCCCATCCCTTCTTCAGTGAATATCCTACAAAACTCCTCTTTAAGTATTTTTGCTTTTATCTTGTCACAGCTCCCTGCACTCACCCATACAACTCCTCCTCTGCACTTCCTTCTTTCAGTGACACGTCTGTGTGTGGGGGGAGGGAGGGGGAGGGGAGTCAGAAGTTGTCACCTTGTTCTACCGCCTCAGCTATTTCCCCCACTTGCCCTTTTGCTCCCTGACCACCTTCCCTGCTTCTGTCAGTTTTTCCATTCCCGGCACAGGCAGCTCCTTGTGACTCTGGGCAAGTCACTTAACCCTCCATTGCCCCATGTAAGCCGCATTGAGCCTGCCATGAGTGGGAAAGCGCAGGGTACAAATGTAACAAAAATAAAATAGATACTATTGGAGATTCTACATGGAATGTTGCTACTATTGGACATTCTACATGGAATGTTGCTATTCCACTAGCAACATTCCATGTAGAAGGCTGCGCAGGCTTCTGTTTCTGTGAGTCTGACGTCCTGCACGTATGTGCAGGACGTCAGACTCACAAAAGCAGAAACCTGCGCAGCCACGTTGGTGATCTGCAAGGGCCGACTTCTACATGGAATGTTGCTAGTGGAATAGCAACATTCCATGTACAATCTCAAATAGTAGCAACAGTGGAGGAGTGGCCTAGTGGTTAGAGTGGTGGACTTTGGTCCTGGGGAACTGAGTTGGATTCCCACTTCAGGCACAGGCAGCTCCTTGTGACTCTGGGCAAGTCACTTAACCCTCCATTGCCCCATGTAAGCTGCATTGAGCCTGCCATGAGTGGGAAAGCACGGGGTACAAATGTAACAAAAATAAATAAAATCCCTACTCCTACCTTTCTAAGAT
This sequence comes from Microcaecilia unicolor, assembly GCF_901765095.1. Classification (NCBI taxonomy): domain Eukaryota; kingdom Metazoa; phylum Chordata; class Amphibia; order Gymnophiona; family Siphonopidae; genus Microcaecilia; species Microcaecilia unicolor. Next base: position 502,114,323 of record NC_044033.1, on the reverse strand, counting down.
CCACCGTACCCTCTGAAGTCAAACCTTTTCAGCCACTGCTTTGAAAAAGAACTGACTTTTATCTTTACTCACTTTCTTAGCATAAAAGTTTGTTGCCCTTACCGTGGCTGATAAGAGGTTTCTCTCACTGATCTTCACCCAACTCTTCTGACCCTGTCAGTGCTTCCCTGTGAATTTTAATCCCTCAGAGGATACCTTCACTTCCTGCTCCCAGCCTGGACTTATCCTGACATTTACAGGGGCTGCTACACTTATCGGTCAATCAGACTGAATTGGTTATCCAGCCATGTTTGGATAAAAAGACATATATTCACCCACACACTATCCCTCTAATTCTATAAACCTGTGTGTACAAAGTTGCAGGCACAAGCTACAGAATACTGTCAGATACAAGGTATAACAATAATTAGCTGCTAATTGGTGTTAAATAATTATTGGCTATAATGTGTTAATTGGCACTAATTAACACTTACGCACATAACCACCCTTAGTCAGGATTCTGCAAACTGCATGCTCAAAATCCAGTTTGCAACTGCAAGGGGGCATGGACCTGGGAGGGGCACAGGCGAGTCAGGGGTTTGCCTAGCCCTTGAACACACATCTAGGGCCAGATGCACAAAGCTTACCTTGCTATTAATGTTTGCTTTATTATTTTTTGTTACATTTGTATCCCACATTTTCCCACCTTTTGCAGGCTCAATGTGGCTTACATATAACCGTTAACGGCGTTAGCCGGTTACGGTTTGAACAAATACATAGTATGAATGAATACAAAGGGATATTGTGGTATAATGAGGTATATGTATGGTAGGAAACATTTGGGGGGAACATAGAGAGGGAAAGGGGGAAGAAGAGTCAGGTAATGTCCGTTACGGTCTTTGGTTATATTGTGTCGCAAGTGACTGGTATTTTTATGTTGAGTCAGTGGGGTATGCTCTTCTGAACAAGTGTGTTTTTTTGTGCCTTCCGAAAATGTAGGTGGTCGAGCGTGGTTTTTACTGCTTTTGGCAATGAGTTCCATAGTTGTGCACTTAGGTAGGAAAAGCTGGTTGCACAGGTGGATTTGTATTTGAGTCCTTTGCTGCTTGGGTAGTGGAGGTTTAGATATGATCGTGCAGATTTTGTGGTGTTTCTGGTTGGCAGGTCATGTATCCCGGTGCCTCACCGTAAATAACGTTGTGAACAGTCGTGCAGGTTTTGAAGGTCATGCGTTCTTTGATTGTTAGCCAGTGCAGTTTTTCTCTGAGTGGTTTGACGCTGTCAAAACGTGTTTTTCAAAATATAAGCCTGGCTGCTGTATTTTGGAGCCGTCTGAAGTTTCTTTATGATTTGATCCTTGCATCCCGCATAGATTCCATTACAGTAATCTGCGTGGCTTAATACCATGGATTGAACCAGGTTACGAAATATTTCTCTCAGAAAGAATGGTTTTACGCGTTTGAGTTTCCACATTGAGAAAAACATTTTCTTTATGGTGGCTTTCGCTTGGGTCTCTACTGATAGGTTACGGTCGATTGTTACTCCAAGAATTTTCAGGCTGTCTGAGACAGGGAGGGTGTATCCTGGGGTGTTAATGTTTGTGGGTTTGTTTGTATGTATTGTATTGGGATGAGATGATGAGACTGTGTGTTTTTTCTGTATTGAGTTTTAGTTGGAATGCATTTGCCCATTAGCTCATGACTTTACACTGCTTCTAGCAAGGAATGCATCAAGGGGTTTTTTGTGGCTCTGTGCTGTCAGCAGTCACCGAGAACCCCAAGCAAATGTATTACAATGAGCTCATTAGTATTCTAATGAGCTCATTCGTAATAAAATGTGTATTCCACAGGCTGCAGAGCAGCCCTAATTTAACGAGCAAATGTTACGGCTGCTCTGGAGCTGTCGGAGAGGAGAGAAGCACAAGCAGGAAAACATAAAGGCTGCCTGCTTTTGCTTACTACCTCTCACCTCCCAGCGTTCAACACCCCCCCCCCATTTTTATTTTTTAATAAGCTCCCCCCCCCCCCATGACCTCAGAACCTTTTAAAAAATTTTTCCCTGAACTCCCAAACAGTGAGGATACACAAAGGGGGATCCATGCAGATCATTTGCATGCAATCCCCTTTGTGCATCGCTGCTGTTCCTTGTGATCTTGGGCAAGTCACTTAACCCTCCATGCCCTCAGGTGTAAGTTTAGATTGTGAGCCCTCCTGGGACAGAGAAATATCCAGTGTACCTGAATGTGACTCACCTTGAGCTACTACTGAAAAAGGTGCGAGCAAAATCTAAATAAATAAATAGATACATGCAGACTCAGTTGCCACCATTCTATAATGGCCAGATTGTGTACAGTGTTGCCAGTACAAAAATTTATCAAAAAGGGATGGGCTTCTTTATTTATTTACTTATTTGTTGCATTTGTACCCCACATTTCCCCATCTATTTGCAGGCTCAATGTGGCTTACAATGCTCCATTATGGCAGTCGCCATCAGTGGCGTAGGAAGGGGGGGGCGGTCCACCCCGGGTGCACGCCGCTGGGGGGTATCGGCTCCGCGCTGGTGCACTGCCCTCTCTGCCCCGGAACAGGTTACTTCCTGTTCCGGGACAGAGAGAGCAGTGAACCAGCACGGAGCCGACACACCCCAGCAACGTGCAGTCGGGGCAGATCGGCCTTCCCGCCTGTCCCTCGCCGCAGGTATGTGCTCCGGGGGGGGGGGGGGTGGGCTCCAGCGGGAGGAGGGTGTGCCGTGCTGCACCCGGGGGGGGGGGGTGCGCAGCAGCGACCCGCCCCGGGTGTCAGCTCCCCTCGCTACGGCTCTGGTCGCCATTCCAGAGTGAAAGATAACAATTGGTGTTACATTGAGAACATAGATGATACAGTAGTGTTAACCAACTAAGCAAACAAATCTTGGAAGAAATCAGTTCAGAGTATAAGGTAAAGAGGAAATATGCCAGCACACTATACCCAATGGGTACAGCAAGGGAGTATTGGGCAGTGCGTCACTGGGGTAGGTGCAAGGTTCCGCCACCAGCCTGTGGGTGGCTCTGTTTCTAAGAAGAGTTTGTGTGATGGAGTGAAATTCCACCCTCCACCAGCAGGTGTTAGTATGGTTCTTCTAGTCAGTTTGAATACCCTATCTGTACTACGGTTCCCACTTCCTTTCAGGGGCCATCTTGCTTGAGACCATTTCCTGCTCTGATATTTACTTAGACCAAGGAGGTTTAATGACAGGAGATGGCATGAGCCTATCTCGCCCATTATCTGGGCTGAAGGCAGTCGGCGGAGCTTGTCGCCATACTGGCTAGAACAAAACAATTGCTATAACTATTGAAAACAATAGCAAACTTGTGAGGTTTTATTAAACCCCCTAGGTTTTCCATTCTCTCTGTTAGGAGCGGATCGAGGAGGGGGGGGGGGAATGTAAGGGGAGTTGTTTTCAATAGTGATAGCAACTGATTTGTTCTGGTTGACATGGCGGCTACGGGGGAGGATGGCTTCAACTTTCTGAAGTCGTGCCATCTTTTCACATTAAACCTCTTTGACTTTGACCTTGTCTGCTTTCTAGGCCACAGCCTGGTCCTCTACCGCTTTAGCGTGTACCTGCCTGACCCCACCAAGTTCCTGTTACTCATTAATGCCCTATAAATGATACTAACAATTGTGTGTAGAAATTTGGGCACACACCCATTTTCCATGTGCAATTTTATTGAATAACAAGCCAATTAACACCAATAATTGGGTGCTAACTGGCTTTAAAAAAGGTTTTGAATATTTCAGAGTAACAACATATTTTTCCTCACAGAGAGATCAAAGAAAAATAAGCATATATACAATAATTATAAACATAATGGATCTACATCATTAGTCCACTTATACAAGGGGGATGATATAATATGAGCAACAGGTAAACACTGGAGATCAATTAGGGATCAAATTATTAAGCAGTAAACCTCACTCTAAGAAAGTCCTACAACTGACTTTTTACCATATTATAACCTATTCAAAAGAATTATCAATAAATCACTCCCACTATTCTCTCCTAGGACTCCTGTCTGGTCCGTTTAGATTCCAGAAATGAAGCTTTTAAATTATTACGGTTCAACAAGTAGAGAGACTACTTAGTATCTGTGTTTCAGTTTAGGAGTGTTTCCAAAAACATGTTGCACAGGATGGGTCTGAGACATGGGATGCAGGGTAGGGAAAGGGAAATGGGACTTGATATACCGCCTTTCTGAGGTTTTTGCAACTACATTCAAAGCTGTTTACATATATTCAGGTACTTATTTTGCACTAGGGGCAATGGAGAGTTAAGTGATTTGCCCAGAGTCACAAGGAGCTGCAGTGGGAATCGAACTCAGTTCCCCAGGATCAAAGTCCGCTGCACTAACCACTAGGCTACTCCTCCACTAGCAACATACCATGTAGAAGCCTGCCCTTGCAGATCACTAATGCAGTTGCGCAGGCTTCTGTTTCTGTGAGTCTGTCGTCCTGCACGTCAGACTCACAGAAACAGAAGCCTGCGCAGCCGTGTTGCTGATCTGGCTTCTACATGGAATGTTGCTAGTAGAATAGCAACATTAACATTCCATGTAGAATCTCAAATAGTAGCAACAGAATCTCAATAGCAGCAACATTCCATGTAGAATCTCCAATAAGGAAAGGGAAATGGGACTTGATATACTGCCTTTCTGAGGTTTTTGCAACTACATTCAAAGCAGTTTACATAGTATATACAGGTACTTATTTGTACCTGGGGCAATGGAGGGTTAAGTGACTTGCCCAGAGTCAAAAGGAGCTGCAGTGGGAATTTAACTTAGTTCCCCAGGACCAAAGTCCACTGCACTAACCACTAGGCTACGCCTCCACTCATTCCACCAATAAGAGCCAACCTCATCAGTGATGTCACAATGGCTTGATTGCCTGTTACTTGGCTCACTTCTCATATTGTGATGTCATAAGGGAAAGGGGGAAAGGAAAATGGGGCTTGATATACCACCTTTCTGAGGTTTTTGCAACTACATTCAAAGCGGTTTACATAGATTCAGGTACTTATTTTGCACTAGGGGCAATGGAGGGTTAAGTGACTTGCCCAGAGTCACAAGGAGCTGCAGTGGGAATCGAACTCAGTTCCCCAGGATCAAAGTCCGCTGCACTAACCACTAGGCTACTCTTCCTTCCATCTGGGCTTAGTTAACAGCATTTTTTGACAGCTGAAAGTACAGCTGTACCAAATAGCATATTTTACTATCTGGCTGAATACGAATAATAAAAAATATTATTCAGCTGAAACCAAATACCGAATATGAATAACGGGCACTGAGCTTTAACGTAACAATTAATAAAAGAAGCAACATGAAATCAGAGATCAAGTGTTTATTTCAGTAGGATTCAGCACAGTAGAGCCCCAGATTATTCGTATTCGAATTTAAAATCACTATTCGGTCGAATATCAATAATGTATTCGGCGCACTATGTGGGGCCGAATCAAATCGAATTGAATACAAATATTCGGTACAGCCCTAGTTGAGTCTTGAACGTGATGATTTTTTTTAACAGTGATTTTTACTAGATTTAAGCTCACAGAGTATATTATTACGGCAGTCTTTAAAAATGTTGTGCCTTCTCTCTAAAGCCCTTACGATAGGGCGCAAAATGGACCATGTTGGAGGATTCTGAAAATTGAATTAAGAATTCTGACTTCGTTGCTGGTCTGAGCACTGCGGTACCGAAGTACACACTTGATATTGTGAACATCTATTACAAGGTAAGTGCTGGTTTGCTTCTTACCCTTTTGTAGGGCTGTGTGAAATACCCATCTGAACACACGGGTTTCTCCTGTTTTGATAATCTTATATATAATATCTGAGTGACAGCAATTTGTTTGGAAATATTTTTTTAGATTGTGCTTGTGGGTTCCTGAACAGTTTACCCTCAATCGTTAATATTGTGACTCTTTCACTATTTTTGATACACTTAGCATACAGGAGGCGGTATGGCAGTGCTGGTGGCAGTGGAAAGTAACTAAACAACTGAATGAGTCAGAAATGTATGAAATGAGTCTTTGATTCTCCTATACTGGCTAATAGGGAAAGGCCGTGATGAGAAATGAATCTGCATGGTAATGCACTGGGGGGTAAGTATGGAGCCGTAGCCAGGGATGTTGATCATCTGGTCAGGAGTCTGAACTAGCAGTCTTTGAAGGTCAACAAGGTCAACCTGAGAGCTCAAAAGGCACAGGCAGAACTTACATAGGGAAAGAGAAGAGGAGGAGCCAGAGGTGGCTGGTTCAAATCCTACTGCTGCTCCTTGTGATCTTGGCCAAGTCACTTAACCCTCAGATACAGATTGTGAGCCCAGCAGGGTCAGCGAATGACTTGCAAGTATCTGAATGTAACTGAAATCTAACAAAAATGTAATGGGAGCTGCTGTGAGAGATTGGTTAGCTTCTGTCCAGGCCATTATAAGATGGATAATATGCACCTGCCTAACATGGAGTGGAGGAGTAGCCTAGTGGTTAGAGCACCAGTCTTGATATCCAGAGGTGGCCAGTTCAAATCCCACTGCCGTCTTCTGCTCCTTGTAATCTTGGGTAAGTCACTTAACCAGCCATTGCCTCATCTACAAAATTAGATTGTGAGCCCTCCAGGGACAGAAATACCCAGTGTACCATAATGTAAGCCACACTGAGCCTGCAAATAGGTGGGAAAATGTGGGGTACAAATGCAGCAAATAAATAAATAAATGTAACTCGCCTTGAGCTACTACTGCCATTCAGGAGGGGTGGCAGTTAGGCAAGACTGTAAAATGATAACCAAACCTGCACACCAAGGAAGAGGAAGGCAGTATACAGAAATCAATCTCATCAATATATATATATATATATTTTTTTTTTGATACATTTGTACCCTGCGCTTTCCCACTCATGGCAGGCTCAATGCAGCTTACATGGGGCAATGGAAGGTTAAGTGACTTTCAGAGTCACAAGGAGCTGCCTGTGCCTGAAGTGGGAATTGAACTCAGTTCCTCAGGACCAAGGTCCACCACCCAACCACTAGGCCACTCCTCCACTGTTGCTACTATGTAGAAGTCGGCCCTTGCAGATCACCAATGTGGCTGCGCAGGCTTCTACATGGAATGTTGCTAGTGGAATAGCAACATTCCATGTAGAATCTCCAATAGTAGCAACATTCCATGTAGAATCTCCAATAGTATCTATTTTTTTTTTTTGTTACATTTGTACCCCACGCTTTCCCACTCATGGCAGTGGCTCAATGCGGCTTACATGGGGCAATGGAGGGTTAAGTGACTTGCCCAGAGTCACAAGGAGCTGCCTGTGCCTAAAGTGGGAATCGAACTCAGTTCCCCAGGACCAAAGTCCATCACCCTAACCACTAGGCCACTCCTCCACTCCACTTGTGGATATTCTGAAAACCTGAGTGCCAACTACTAAAGTGGAATCCAGCATCGGGTAACTATAATTTGGATTATTCTTCCCAATGTGCATCACTTGCATTTGTCCAAACTAAATGTTATCTGCCATTTGGACGCCCAGTCTTCCAGTTTATTAAGGTCTTTCTGCAATTTTTCACAATCCGCTTGCGTTTTGACAACTTTGTCATCTGCAAATTTAATCAACTTGCTCATCATTCTGATTTCCACATCATTTACAAATATGTTAAATAGCAGCGGTCCCAGAACAGCTCCCAGCAGTACTCCACTATTCACCTTTCTCCAACGAGAAAATTGGCCGTTTAACCCTACCCTCTGTTTTCTGTCCAATAACTAATTCCTAATCCACAGAAGGACATTGCCTCCTATCCCATGACTTTTTAAATTTTCTCAGGAGTCTCTCATGAGGAACTCTGTCAAAAGCTTTCTGAAAACCTAGATGCACTACATCAACCGGCTCACCTTAATCCATGTTTATTCACGCCTTCAAAGAAATAAAGCAAAGGTGAGGCATGGCTGAATCCATGCTGACTCTGTCTCGTTACATCATGTTTGTCTATATATGTTCCATAATTTTATTCTTTATAATAATAGTTTCCACTATTTTGTCCAGCACTGAAGTCAGGCTTACCGGTCTATAATTTCCCGCATCACCCTTGGAAGCCTTTTTAAAGTCGGCGTTACATTGGCCACCCTCCAATCTTCAGTTCAAGGGCGTCCAACCTCGGCCCTGGCCCAGTCTGCTTTTCAGGATTTCCACAATGAATATGCATGCAGCCTATCTGCATACAATGGAGGCAGTGCTGAAAACAAATCTTTTTGAGAAAATTTACGGAAAGAACCAAAACACATAAAATCCACACTCACTGTTCAGTAATACATCAACACATCCACTTATGAATTTTCTATCCTGAAACCTCACCACACTCATACCTCTACTCACACAAAAAAAAAAATGTATATCATATGTTTTCTGTCATGATATATTGCCCCTTGGCTCCTCGTTGTTTCCGTCCAATGTTTCAACGTTCTTTTCCATTGATATATTCCTTAACGATACTTTGATTTTGTGTCGTATAACTCTTCACAATGTAATCCATAACCAAATTGTAACAAAATGTATTTCCATCATTCATAATGTATTGTAAGCCACACTAAGCCCGCAAAAAGGTGGGAAAATGTGGGATACAAATGCAATAAATAAATAAATAGACCTCATGCATATTCACTAGGGAAATCCTGAAAACCTGACTGGGTTGCGGCCCTCAAAAACCAAGGCTGGATACCCCCTGTCCTAGGTGGGGGCTCCTTTTGGGCAAACTGGGATAGGGATGGGGGTTGAGGTACACTATGGTGAGGTGGTGTTAATTAGGGAACATTTCAGAGAGATATGGTTTGTTGCTGTTTGTGTTCCCAAACAGAAAATGTAATTCAGGTGTTTACTGATCAGCTCAACTAAAAGGAGGGGAGCAGAGTACCCCAAATCATACATCCCAACCCACATCACCCTGTCTGCAGAGGTGAGAAAGCCCAGCACAGCTCTGCCATGGTGCAAGCTGCAGGCCTGACATGCCATGTTACCATTTAATTTGCAGCAGCAAGTTCAACGGCTAAAATAGGTTTTGGTTTTTTTTAAATTTTTTTCTGACAGGTAGAAATGCTCCACTATAATATTTTCCGACCTTTCATTAAGAGAAGGCTGCTAAACCACAACCAGAACATTTAGCAAGGTTTATATTTAGAAGTGGCAACCCTTGTCGATACCAATGAGTCATCTGTATCAGAGGAAACCAAGAATGCCCGCTCAGCTCCATAAGTTAGTCAGCGCGGTTTTTGGTTCCTTAGCAGTCAGGAGAGCTGCATCGGCTCTATGAAAGTTCTAGCTTCTAAACACTTTTTCTGCTCCAGGATTCAAATGGTTATCATCACTTTAGGACAACTGTGCATTGATTAGATACAGATAAAACAAGAGAACGAGGAGCATGGCAGGGAAGATTGCTGAAAAGAAGTACTTCAGTCCAGCGTTTTCCCACTAAACAATTTTCAAGAACCCTGAAAACCTCAGCAGTGCCCATTGCATATAGAGAGTATTTAAATGCAAGGATTTACAGCACCCACCTTGGCACTGGTTCTCCAAGCAGTGATGAGGTGGGTGCTGTAAATCATAAGTACATAAGTATTGCCATACTGGGAAAGACCAAAGGTCCAGCCAGCCCAGCATCCTGTTTCCAACAGTGGCCAATCCAGGTCACAAATATCTGGCAAGATCCCAAAAAAGTACAAATATACTACTTATCCCAGAAATAATAGATTTTCCCCAAGTCCATTTAATAACGGACTATGGACTTTTCCTTTAGGAAGCTGTCCAAACCTCTTTTAAACTCCGCTAAGCCAACCGCCTTTACCACATTCTCTGGCAACGAATTCCAGAGTTTAATTACACGTTGAGTGAAGAAAAATTCTCAGATTTGCTTTAAATTTACTACATTGTAGTTTCATCGCATGCCCCCTAGTCCTAGTAAATTTTTGGAAAGCGTAAACAGACGCTTCACATCTACCCGTTCCACTCCACTCCACTCATTATTTTATAGACCTCAATCATATCTCCTCTCAGCCACCTTTTCTCCAAGCTGAAGAGCCCTAGCTGCTTTAGCCTTTCCTCATAGGGAAGTCGTCCCATCCCCTTTATCATTTTCGTCGCCCTTCTGCACCTTTTCTAATTCCACTATATCTTTTTTGAGATGCGGCGACCAGAATTGAACACAATATTTGAGGTGCGGTCGCACCATGGAGCGATACAAAGGCATTATAACATCCTCATTTTTGTTTTCCATTCCTTTCCTAAAAATACCTATTTGCTTTCTTAGCCGCAGCAGCACACTGAGCAGAAGGTTTCAACCAGTGGTGTGCTGGCGCCGGCTTGCAAGAGCCGGTTGTTAAATTTTTTTACCAATTGCAGGCCGGTTGTTCCTGAGGGCGAGCCGGCTCTCCTTCCTTCCTCCCTCCCTCCCTCCCTCCCTCCTATGGGGTCCAGTCCCTCACCTCCCTTGTCCAGCGAATTCTTTGGGGCAGGCAGTCTTGCCTGCCTGCTGCCGGCGCTGACCCTCCCCCACTGCCGGATCACTCTTTAAAAATGGACGCCGAGACTTCCAGCGGCGGCCTCGCGAGACTTCTACTGAAGTCTTGGAGGCCACCCTTGTAAGTCTCGGCAGCCATTTTGAAGAGCGATCTGGCAGCAGGGGAGAGTCAGCGCCAGCAGCGGGCAGGAAAGACTGGGGATCTTTCCTGCCTGCCCCGAAGTATCCACTGGACAACCTCGGTGGCTGGAGGGGGTGGCAGGGGAGAGAAGGGAGTCGCTGGACATGGGTGGCTGGAGGGGGGCAGGGGAGAGAAGGGAGTCGCTGGACATGGGTGGTTGGAGGGGGGACAGGGGAGAGAAGGGAGTCACTGGACATGGGTGGCTGGAGGAGGGGGTCAGGGGAGAGAAGGGAGTCGCTGGGCATGGGTGGCTGGAGGAGGGGGCAGGGGAGAGAAGGGAGTCGTTGGGCATGGGTGGATGGAGGGCAGGGCAGGGGGAGAGAAGGGTCACTGGGTATGGGTGGATGGAGGGCAGGGAAGGCGTAGAGGAGGGTCGCTGGACATGGGTGGATGGAGGGGAGGGCAGGGAAGAGGAGGGTCGCTGGACATGGGTGGATGGAGGGGATGGCAGGGGACAGAGAAGAAATGCTGGACATGGATGGAGGGAAGGGAAGAGTGAGGAAGGAGATGAGATGAGGGAAAAGGAAGAGAGGAGAAAAACTGCACATGGATAAAGAAAATAGGCAGAAGCTGAGGACCAGAAATGAAGAAGAAAGGAGGAAAGGAAAGAAATAAATGGAAAGGAAATCCTGGAAATGGAGTTAAGAGAACAGATAGCAGCAGAATCGGATACTGGGCCAGCATGATCAGAAAAACAGTCAACAGACAACAAAGGTAGAAAAAAACCATTTTATTTTCATTATAGTGTTTGGAATATGTTCACTTTGAGAATCAGGTGCTCAACATTAAAAGTTTATATTTATTTACTTATTTATGGCATTTTATCGCACATTAAACATGAGTTAGATTGGAACCTGGGATCATTTAATTTTTTTTCCCTGGAGTAATGCATTGCCCCCCCCCCAGGCTCTCTCCCCGGCTATAGCCATCTCTTTAATTTGGGGGGGGGGGCACAGAGGGGGACCGGGGAGAAAGCCTGTTGTTAAACATTTACCAGCACACCACTGGTTTCAAGGTATCATCAACGACAACACCTAGATCCCTTTCTTGGTCTGTGACTCCTAACGTGGAACCTTGCATGATGTAGCTATAATTCGGGTTCCTCTTTCCCTTGCATTTAAATACTCTCTATATGCAAGGGGCATCGCTGAGGTTTTCAGAGTTCTAGAAAATTGTATTGTGGGAAAACACTGGGCTGAAGACTGATTGATTGAGAGTTCCCACTTAAGGTTCAGCCATACAGTCAGTATTGTGAAAAGAAGTACTTTGCATAAGATGTAAAACCTATACAGCAGAGCTTTCCAAACTGCGAGTCAGAACCCCAAATGGGGTCTCAAAACCCACATTTGAGGTACTGAACTAGGTGGGATCTCCATAGGTGCATCATTATGTTGCACTTCAGGTGGAGCAGACAATTTTATTTGGCCACTATCATGGGGGTCACAGTCACAAAAAGATTGACAAGGACTGCTCTACAGGAAAAACAACAGCAAGGTGAGGGCTGTGTGCATGCCTGTTAAGGATTTCATAGAGTTCAATACAAAATTAGAAATCTATACCTTAGAACCCAGCCAGGGGCCAGCCTAGAGGCTAAGGCCAAGATACCTAGCAAGGGACCAGCCCAGGGGCTGAGGTCATACCACTGTGCTTGGATAGGAGTTTGCTTTCTGGTGTGCTACAGAGGCAAGGTAAGGAGAAGCACAGAGGGGCTGTCCCACATCAGATGTCCCTCCAGCCTTGGGGGCCAGCAAAGGCTCCCAGACATGCTATCGGGGAGGTGGGTGGGGGGGGGGGGGATGCAATGGCTAAAACACCTATCAATGTAGGGTATACACACCTGTAACTTCAGCAAAGTTTACACTGCATGAGGTGGTAAGGGCACTTCTGGCATTTAGCCTTCCCTGATCTGTAGCTCAATGCATGGACATTGGAACACTGGGTTTGCTGACGGAGGAACTAGGAAACCCACCAAGCCGTTCTCCTCTCCCCTTCCCAGCTCTCACCACCCAGTTTCTGATTCTGTGTCATTCTTTTTTCTGTACGTTTTTCCCATAAATCATGTAGAGCTAGATATAGTAAGGTATGTGACTGTTTAATATGTTGGTGCATAAAACGAGGCCTGTGGTAAATAAGGCACTTTAATACATCTAGCCCATACTGTTGAGTTATTCAGTCATATGAGTCAACCAATCAAAAGCTTGATGCAAGAAAATCTGACATAGTAGCAAAGCATTATAAATAAGTGTCAATGAAAAGCGACAGTTCTGTGGTACATATGAAGAGGCAGAAGATCAGTGTATCGCTCCATGGTGCGACCGCACCTTGAGTATTGTGTTCAATTCTGGTCGCCGCATCTCAAGAAAGATATAGTAGAATTGGAAAAGGTGCAGCGAAGGGCGACTAAAATGATAGCGGGGATGGGACGACTTCCCTATGAAGAAAGACTAAGGAGGCTAGGGCTATACAGCTTGGAGAAGAGACGGCTGAGGGGAGACATGATAGAGGTACAGTGGGGGAAATAAGTATTTGATCCCTTGCTGATTTTGTAAGTTTGCCCACTGACAAAGACATGAGCAGCCCATAATTGAAGGGTAGGTTATTGGTAACAGTGAGAGATAGCACATCACAAATTAAATCCGGAAAATCACATTGTGGAAAGTATATGAATTTATTTGCATTCTGCAGAGGGAAATAAGTATTTGATCCCCCACCAACCAGTAAGAGATCTGGCCCCTACAGACCAGGTAGATGCTCCAAATCAACTCGTTACCTGCATGACAGACAGCTGTCGGCAATGGTCACCTGTATGAAAGACACCTGTCCACAGACTCAGTGAATCAGTCAGACTCTAACCTCTACAAAATGGCCAAGAGCAAGGAGCTGTCTAAGGATGTCAGGGACAAGATCATACACCTGCACAAGGCTGGAATGGGCTACAAAACCATCAGTAAGATGCTGGGCGAGAAGGAGACAACTGTTGGTGCCATAGTAAGAAAATGGAAGAAGTACAAAATGACTGTCAATCGACAAAGATCTGGGGCTCCACGCAAAATCTCACCTCGTGGGGGTATCCTTGATCATGAGGAAGGTTAGAAATCAGCCTACAACTACAAGGGGGGAACTTGTCAATGATCTCAAGGCAGCTGGGACCACTGTCACCACGAAAACCATTGGTAACACATTACGACATAACGGATTGCAATCCTGCAGTGCCCGCAAGGTCCCCCTGCTCCGGAATGCACATGTGACGGCCCGTCTGAAGTTTGCCAGTGAACACCTGGATGATGCCGAGAGTGATTGGGAGAAGGTGCTGTGGTCAGATGAGACAAAAATTGAGCTCTTTGGCATGAACTCAACTCGCCGTGTTTGGAGGAAGAGAAATGCTGCCTATGACCCAAAGAACACCGTCCCCACTGTCAAGCATGGAGGTGGAAATGTTATGTTTTGGGGGTGTTTCTCTGCTAAGGGCACAGGACTACTTCACCGCATCAATGGGAGAATGGATGGGGCCATGTATCGTACAATTCTGAGTGACAACCTCCTTCCCTCCGCCAGGGCCTTAAAAATGGGTCGTGGCTGGGTCTTCCAGCACGACAATGACCCAAAACATACAGCCAAGGCAACAAAGGAGTGGCTCAGGAAGAAGCACATTAGGGTCATGGAGTGGCCTAGCCAGTCACCAGACCTTAATCCCATTGAAAACTTATGGAGGGAGCTGAAGCTGCGAGTTGCCAAGCGACAGCCCAGAACTCTTAATGATTTAGAGATGATCTGCAAAGAGGAGTGGACCAAAATTCCTCCTGACATGTGTGCAAACCTCATCATCAACTACAGAAGACGTCTGACCGCTGTGCTTGCCAACAAGGGTTTTGCCACCAAATATTAGGTCTTGTTTGCCAGAGGGATTAAATACTTATTTCCCTCTGCAGAATGCAAATAAATTCATATACTTTCCACAATGTGATTTTCCGGATTTAATTTGTGATGTGCTATCTCTCACTGTTACCAATAACCTACCCTTCAATTATGGGCTGCTCATGTCTTTGTCAGTGGGCAAACTTACAAAATCAGCAAGGGATCAAATACTTATTTCCCCCACTGTATATAAAATAATGAGTGGAGTGGAACAGGTGGATGTGAAGCGTCTGTTCACGCTTTCCAAAAATACTAGGACTAGGGGGCATGCGATGAAACTACAGTGTAGTAAATTTAAAACAAATCAGAGAAAATTTTTCTTCACCCAACGTGTAATTAAACTCTGGAATTCGTTGCCGGAGAAAGTGATGAAGGCGGTTAGCTTAGCAGAGTTTAAAAAGGGGTTGGACGGATTCCTAAAGGACAAGTCCATAAACCGCTACTAAACGGACTTGGAAAAATCCAAAATTCCAGGAATAACATGTATAGAATGTTTGTACGTTTGGGAAGCTTGCCAGGTGCCCCTGGCCTGGATTGGCCGCTGTCGTGGACAGGATGCTGGGCTCGATGGACCCTTGGTCTTTTCCCAGTATGGCATTACTTATGTACCAAAAGGTGCAAATTGGAGAGTAGAGAGCCACAGAAACTCTTCCAGTAATTTGGGGTACCACTAGTTGCAATCTCACCAGTATATCTTACACTGTATAAACTGGTGTAAAAAGACAGGAAGCGGTGCAAAGAAAAGCTACGAAAATGGTATGGGATTTGTGTTGCAAACCGTAAGAGGAGAGACTTGCCGACCTGAACATGTATACCTTGGAGGAAAGGAGAAACATGGGTGACATGATACAAACGTTCAAATATTTGAAAGGTATTAATCCGCAAACGAACCTTTTCCGGAGACGGGAAGGCGGTAGAACTAGAGGACATGAATTGAGGTTGAAGGGGGGCAGACTCAGGAGTAATGTCAGGAAGTATTTTTTCACGGAGAGGATGGTAGATATGTGGAATGCCCTCCCGTGGGAGGTGGTGGAGATGAAAACAGTAATAAAATTCAAACATGCGTAGGATAAACACAAAGGAATCCTGTTTAGAAGGAATGGATCGACAGAATCTTAGCGGAGATTGGGCGGCGACGCCGGTATTTGGAGAGTAAAACCGTTGCAGGGCGGACTTCTACGGTCTGTGCCCTGATCGTGACTGAATAGATATGGATGGGCTAGAGTGTAAATTTTAAGGGGCTTCGACGTTAGCTTCAGAACTCTTAGTACAGGAACGGTGCTGGGCAGACTTTTATGGTCTGTGCCCTGAGAAAGGCAGGGACAAATCAAACTCGGGTATACATATAAAGCATTACATACCATGTAAAATGAGTTTATCTTGTTGGGCCGACTGGATGGACCGTTCAGGTCTTTATCTGCCGTCATTTACTATGTTATGTCATTCCAGGAACAACATGTATAGAATGTTTCTACGTTTGGGAAGCTCGCCAGGTGCCCTTGGCCTGGATTGGCCGCTGTCGTGGACAGGATGCTGGGCTCCATGGACCCTTGGTCTTTTCCCAGTGTGGCATTACTTATGTACTTATGTCCTCTACTTGGCACACTTTTATTACATAGAGCAGTGATTTAACCTATTGTGATGTCATAGTGGCTCATTCCACCAATAAGAGCCAACCTCATTAGTGATGTCACAATGGCTTGATTGTATAGAATGTTTGTACGTTTGGGAAGCTTGCCAGGTGCCCTTGGCCTGGATTGGCCGCTGTCGTGGACAGGATGCTGGGCTCCATGGACCCTTGGTCTTTTCCCAGTGTGGCATTACTTATGTACTTATTTACTATATTATGTTACTGTGCAGAAAGAAGCATTTTGGCACAAAGCAAATATTAAGGCAGGCACAAGTAGTAAACCTGAGACTGGTTGGTTTGCTGGTGGGGAGGGGCTGGAGGCAGGCTGGTTAGCTTGATTGGAAGAAAGTGGGGCTGAAAGCAGTTCTTTCCCCCCACCCCACCCTCCTTTTCCTTGCCCACCGCATACAGAGACCATATCCAAAACACAGAGGTTCTTTCTTGTCATGGATTGCAGAAGACAAACAACAATATAAACCCTGTACCTCCAGTTCTGGAAATATATAGAGAATAATACCGAGTCCATGGCAGTTCGTGTTTTTCTAAAAAATCAGCCACCACGGGTGAAGAAAAATCCAGGTATTCCGCTGCAATATCAAGATTGTGGTTCCCGCTGAACATTCCGAGTTTGCGGTCAGCGCTACAGCTACAGAGAGGGCCAATCTACACAAACTTGGGAGCTTTTTCTCGGTCCTAAGTTATGCAAATATTTATCTGGATAGCAGCACCAAAAATTGCCACTTCCAGATAGTGCCGGGTTGGTCTGTGGATGGAACTGGGGAGGAGGCAGCACCCATCCGGATAGTGCTGCAGCAGGCAAAGGAAGTGTTTGGCAGCACTATCCAGGCCCTTTTGAATATCAGCCCCGTGCACTGTATGTGCAGACTCCCAACAATGAATGCAGCAGAACTTGGACATTTCCCCATAAACCTCAACATACAAAATACAATATTCCAAATTCTGATGTCATCTCGGTAACCATCCCTCCACTAATAAGTACATTGTGAAATGAAAAAATTGTTCTGTAAAAACACACTCAAGCACATAGGTAGCAAAATCTGCCATACCACAGCAGCACTAGCATCTAGGGCCATCCCAAGGATATCAGACACCCTAGGCAAACTCTCAAGGCCCTTCCCCTGCTATGTCCAACATCTCCTCTCCCCTTCCCTACTTTCCTCTTAAAAGGTGTCCAGCATCTCTCTCCTTCCTTCTCTCCCACCTCTCCCATCCTGAAGTGTCTAGCTCCTCTGTCCCTCTCCCCAGGATCTTCAGCATCCCCCCATTTCCTCCCCTCCCCGAGGATCTTCAGCATCTCTCATTCCTTCCTCCCCCCCCCCCCCCCCAAGGTGTTCAGTGGCTTCCCTTCCCTAACCCTTCTGGGGTGGCACCACCAAGCAGTCAGTATGAGTTTTAAAAAAAAAAAACTCACCACATATGGCACAGGGCCTTGAGCGTTTATGCAGGCTTAAGGCCTGCTGGGTCCTGACCCCTCCAAAACAGACAGTTTGGAGGGGGGCAAAACCTTGCAGGCCCTGAGTGTGCAAGGACCCATGCTGGCAACAAAGAGTCTTTTGTACACTTGCTGACTGCTGCCCCCCCCCCCCCTAAATTGTGTCCACTCTAGGCAGATGTCTAGTCTTCCTAGTGATCAGGCCGGCCCTGCCCAGGTTTCAGACAGCAACAAACCTATCTATATAACAAGGCAACACTGCAACTATTACAAAGTGCCCTAGAACCACAACGTCACCTACTGGGAAAAAAAAATACACAACAAAGAAGGCAGCTGTATACCTCACTCCAGTAAACACAAACGGACCTCCATCAGATACTTAACAGCTAACCACAAATTACAAATGTGCAGATAAAAACTGAAACCAAAACCCCAAGAAGTCACTCTGTATGTGGTGGGCAAGGAAAATGAAGGGGGGGAGGAGAGGGAGAACTGTTTTCCTCCCCACTTGCTCCAATGAAGCCAAGCAGCCTGCCTCCAGCCCCCCCCCCCCCCCCCCCCCCACACACACACACCAGCAAACCAACCAGTCTGCTTGCCTCCAGCTGGCCCCCTAAATCCTGCAGGTTTTCTGTGCTATGCTGTCCTGGATAAGTGTGATTGCCCTGTTAGTCCAGTTTATAAGTAACAAACAGAAATAAAACACATAAAGAAAATAAAGAGATAGTTTTTATTGGACTAAAAACTTAATACATTTTTTGATTAGCTTCTGAAGACTAATCTGAACAGCAGATATGAGTCCTGCCAGCACCTGTACTCTCTTGATCTGATCTCAAAATCTCATGAGAACTGCATCTGCTGATCAGCTGTATGAGGCAGGGCAGGAAACCCTGTTCTGATGTCTATGACCCAGTGCTCTGCTACTGTCAGAATCTACTGTTAGGGACAGTTGGCAGCTACAACACTTCCTCATCCTCCCACCCAAACTTAAAACCACATTTCCAGCTACACAAACACACCAGTTTGCTGGCTGCTTTCTCATTTTGGTCTTAGGGCCTGATGCACAAAGCTTATTGTGCTGGGAGCGTTTGCTTTAGACTGGTTGTAGCCAGTCTAAAGCAAACGTTATTTAGCGAGTAATGCACAAAGGGGTTTTCCGTGGCTCTAACATTAGCAGCCACCGAGAACCCCATACAAATGTATTATAATGAGCTCATTAGTATTCTAATGAACATTTTGGCCGATGCACAGCTCCAGAGCACCTACCCTGTTTCCCCGAAAATAAGACATCCCCTGAAAATAAAACCTAGTAGAGGTTTTGCTGAATTGCTAAATATAAGGCCTCCCCCGAAAGTAAGACCTAGCAAAGTTTTTGTTTGGCCCCGATGGGACATGGACACAGAAACCTTAATTTTTTTTTGCTGCAACCCAAAGACGAAATAACATAAAAGAAATGCAAGAAACAAGACTGAGGTGGAAAATCTATCGTCCAGCGGACTCCTACCATCCTCCTTCACGCTTTTGTGAAGATGAACTACCGGTAAGTGAGCCCGGAAAGAAAAGAAACATCCCCCTTGCAGAAATAATAAAAAAAAAGAAAATGAGTAACTGAGCCCTTTCGGCGCTGCTCCATCGCCCAAGGGCTAAGTCAGACTAGAAGGATGGAAAATGTTGCGAATGTACAGGAGGAGCGCATAAAGCACCACCAACGGGGAACGGAACTACTGTAGAATTTTTTTTAACGTTTGTAATACGGTAGGGATGATCCTGCCCCCTAAGCCCTCTCACAACCTCCCGAGACCCCCAGCCAGAGCTGCCCAGCCCCGCATTCCATTACCTTCCCTAGTTCATACCCCTCCTCCATTCCCAGCCCGGCCAGGGCGGCTCTGTGGGCAGATAGGCGAGCCACGGCCTACTCCTGCAGGATACCGCCCCCCCCCCCCCCCCACTTCAATACTGTTCCCGACCGCCATAGTCCCCCAACTACTCCAGAATAAGACATCCCCTGAAAATAAGACCTAGCGCATCTTTGGGAGCAAAAATTAATATAAGACACTCTTATTTTCGGGGAAACACGGTAGCTTTAATGAGCTAAGTTTACAGCTGCTCTGGAGCGGTTAGAGAAGAGGGAAACACAAACAGGCAGCTGGACCTACCTGTAGAAATCCCTGATGTCTAGGGTTCTGTGGCAGGATCATTCCCCATTTGCGCCTGCTCTTGCTAGCATTGGGTTTTACATTGTGCTGGCGACCCCTATTGATAGCCTCCATATTGGGGGTGTTCAAGCCCCCTCCCCCTAGGACTGGAATCTATGGACTTATATTCTGGATGGTGACACGTGTTACATGAGAGCAGCTTTGTAAACTTTACAATGCTATCAGCTCCTCAGAAGCCAATTATACAATTAGAGCTAAATGGAAAATCAGAATTTTTAGTGTCAACTGAATTAATCTTTGAAAAGCAAAATTCCTATTCCTGCTATAGAAATGCTAAATAGTAGTAGTAGTAGTAGTACTGCTAGGGGTCGCTGGTATCATTCTGAATCAGCGCCAACAGGGGCAGGAGTGACAGGTTCCAGATTTCTACAGGTAGGCCGGGGGGGAGTGGAGGGGAGAAGAGGGAGAAGAAATCTTTACAGGGTAATTCTATAAATGTTTGTCTAAGGTTAGGTGCTAACATGCTGGGCTGAAAGTCTGCATTTTAGTGCCTAACTTTAGTTGCCAAGGCTGGTATAAATGCTTGCATTTAACTGACAGTATCCTATGAGCCGGATAATTTAGACGGCAGCCTAGCCAACTCCCACAGTCGGCGGTGACCGTCTTTGAATATCTGGTTTATTTTTGGCTGGTTTAAACTTAAACAGCCAAGCCAATATTCAGCACCATATAGCGGCCAGATAGGCCTGCTATTTCAGCGGCCCCAATTGGCCTTAAACTTACCCCCCTCCCCCTTTACAAAGCCATGCTAGCGGCTGCCGAGCAGTAATGCTGACACAGCCCATTCACTTTGAATGAACTGCGTAGGCATTACCGCACCGGCAGCTGTTAGAGCAGTTTTGTAAAAGGGGAGGGGGGGGGGGGTGGCGGCGATGCGCTGAATATTAGCAGTCGGTTATATCGCATGATATAACCGGTTAGCCTGGATTCTATATACTGCGCCTAGCGTTCTGAGCTGAAATCCAAGGATATTCTGTAACAATGAATGTAACTTAATTGGCTTAATAACAGCACTTAACAAGCAATAATGAGCACTAATTGGCAATAATTACAATTTACACGCATAACTCACTAAGCACATTCTGTAATGAACTGGGCCTAAATTCTAATGTGCGCAGTTCATAAGGGATACAGCTGTGGGTGGGGAAATGAGCATTTCATGGGCATTCCAAAATGTACACGCATAATTATAGAATATGGTCCAGTGTGCGTAAATCTACACGCAGGGATTTACGCCATGTTTTCACTGGTGTAAATGGAGGCGCATAGTTTTAGGCACTGGGATATCAACTAACCATCCTATATAATAATTCTCACCTCCAACAGGATGTGCTTGGGACCGTGCCTGCCGGAAGTGGTCTGCTAGGCAGGCATGCTCTGACCTCAGTGACATCAGTGACAGACAATTTGGCAAAGCAAAACAATCTGAGTGCTGGCCATTAGGGCACAGGATTGATAGGAGAGTTTTAAAAGACTGAAGGAACCGAAAGTGTTAAATGGGGGGAGGGGGGGAGTTCTGAACCACTGAAAGACCTGAACATTTGGGAACAATCTGAATGCTGGCCATTAGCACACAGGGTACATAGGAGAGTTTTAAAAGACTGAAGGAACCAAAAGTGTTCGGGGGGGGGGGGGGGGGTTCTGAATGAATGAATGAAAGAAATTAAAATTTACGAGAGGAACACAATCTGAATGCCGGGCATTTGTACACAGGGTAGATAGGACACTTTTTTTTAAAAATGAAGTACGTGAAAGTATTACATCTTGGGGGAGGGGTGAGGAGGAAAGCGTTGGGGTATCCGGATACTGGGCGTTAGGGCCACGGGGGTACATAGACTTTTGAAAGCCTTAAGGAACCCAAAGTGTGGGAAGGAGGAGGAAAAGGAGGGGAGGGAACGGGGTGAGGGGCATTAGGAGCAGTGGAGGGGGCCCTGTCACACACTCTCATTCTCACACACACACTGTCACACAGACAGTCTCACTCTGTTACACACCGGCACATTCGCTCTGGCTCTCTCTCTCAAACATACACACTCCCAGGAAAACCTTGCTAGCGCCCGTTTCATTCGTTCCAGAAACGGGCCTTTTTTACTAGTATTCTATATACTGCGACTAAATTTAGGCGCCGCTTATAGAATACGCTTAGTTGGAAATGTTTACTGTGTGGATTTTTTTAGGCAGCATATATAGAATCTAGCCCTAAGCGCTGACCACCAATATTCAGCGGGAGATAACCGGCTATCTCTCCGCTGAATATTCAGAGATAGCCAGTTAAGCACTACTTAACCGGCCAGGAGCCACACCCCTGACCTGTCCATGCCCCTCCCACATCCACAACTATACACTAAGGTTAAAGAATTAGGACTAAGGACAGCGAGGATGTTAGGCTGCATAGAGAGGGGTATAACCAGCAGAAGAAAAGAGGTGTTGATGCCCCTCTACAAGTCGTTGGTGAGGCCCCACTTGGAGTATTGTGTTCAGTTTTGGAGGCCGTATCTTGATAAAGATGTAAAAAGGCCTGAAGCGGTGGAAAGAAAAGCTACGAAAATGGTATGGAATTTGCGTTGCAAACCATACGAGGAGACTTGCCAACCTGAACAAGTATGCCTTGGAGGAAAGGAGAAACAGGGGTGACATAACACAGACCTTCAACTATTTGAAACGTATTAATCCGCAAACAAACCTTTTCCAGAGATGGAAAGGTGGTAGAACCAGAGGACATGAATTGAGGTTGAAGGGGAGCAGACTCAGGAGTAATGTCAGGAAGTATTTTTTAACGGAAAGGGCGGTAGATACATGGAATGCCCTCCCGCGGGAGGTGGTGGAGATGAAAACGGTAATGGAATTCAAACATGCATGGGATAAACACAAAAGAATCCTTTTTAGAAGGAATGGATCCACGGAATCTTAGCGGAGACTGGGTGGCAACGCCAGTAATTGGGAAGCAAAGCCAGTGCAAGGCAGACTTCTACTGTCTACGCCCCGATCGTAACTGAATAAATATGGATGGGCTGGAGTGTAAATTTTAAGGGGCTTCGATGTTAGCTTCAGAACTTTTAGTACAAGAACAGTGCTGGCCAGACTTCTATGGTCTGTGAACTGAGAATGGCAAGGACAAATCAAACTCGGGTATACATATATGTGTAAAATGAGTTTATCTTGTTGGGCAGACAGGATGGATACTATGTTGCTATGTAATTATGGCCTATTATTGGCTCATTTTTGAAACAGAAAAACGTCTAAAAAATGACACAAAGCAGCAGATGGACTTTTTTTTTTTTTTTTGCAAAAACATCGAAATCGTTATTTTCAAAATTCATTTTTAAGCCATTTTTCTCCACAGTTCATCTAAATTTCAAGAAGGCATGTTTTGGGAGGGCCTAGGATGGGCTTATGATTTGGACTTTTTTTCTGCAATAATGGAACACTGTAAAAAGGTCCGGGGAAAAATAGGACATTTTGGCTAAAACTGTTTTAATAATAAACACAAACATAATAGAGCAAGCCAATAAACAAACCCAAAAAATGGCACTTTAAAAATTGCACACGCACCCAATTTGCACATGCAATTTAATTAACAAGCCAATTAGCACTGATAATTGAACCCAATTATTGGTGCTAATTGGCATTCATTGAAATGTATGCATGTAAATTTGTGCCCAGATCCACACATACATTTTATGCATGGCTCCAAAAAGTGGGTATGGCTATGGGAGGGTCATGGGTGGATCAGGGGCATTCCCGTAATTGAAGAATAGGGGGGAATTTTTATCTAATTTAGGCGCGAGGACTTACTGCCTAAAAGTAGTCACGAATCCCAGCACTATTCTATAAACTGCACCTAATTTTGCACGCCGTTTATTTTCTTCAGCACCATTTGTAGAATTTAGTCCTGAGCATGAATTCAAAAAGAAACATTTTCAGCATTTTCCTAAACTGATCTAAACTCTTAGCTACTCTGGTCAACTGGCCCTTTTAGAACATGGATGTTGAGATGATCATGATTAACAAAACTTGGGGGAGGGGGAAGGCTCTAGGGGTCTAAACGTTGAGAGAAGGTGTAAGACTGAAGGTTTGCCTACAATCCTTGCATCAGCCCTTAAAGAATGTGAATACATTTTTTTTTTTTAAATACATAAAAATTAAAACGAGAATTTAAAAAAAAGTTTAAAAAACGACTTCAAATCTGCACTATGGAAACAAGTTGTAATCGTGGTCTGCTACTAATCAGCTAAATTTGGCATTCCACCCACAGGTTGCTGAGCCACTGCAATGTGTCACCACTACGTTCCGGCTGGGACTCCTGATGCTACTGACAAAACGGTGCAGCAGAATGTACTTTTCAGTCTGTGTTTCACCGAGTAACTGTTTAGGTCTGAGACTCAGAGCCCGTCAGGGCTGCGACTGAGAAACTGTATAATATTCGGGAGGAGGGAGAGGGGGAGTTATGATCCTGCTGCCTGATCTCTCCCGAAAATAACTGGGGACGAGATTCCCGATTATCCTTGCATTTATGGTCAAAATAGGAGGTTTAAACGTTTTTTTATATAAAACTAATGATAGATAGATAGATAGATAGATAGATAGATAGATAGATAGATAGATAGATAGATAGTAAAAGCTGAAACAAATGATCACCATAAATAACAATAACCTCATCTACCTTTCCAGGCGAAAACAAAAGGGAGAATCCCTCCTGATCTAAGCCCTGCAGGAAGTGCTAAACAGGCAACATTTGCAAGAAACTGGCCGTCTGCCTCAGCTCCGCTCCAACTCGGAACAGGAAAACACCGGGAAGATGGAAAATAGCAGGGCCAACACACGAAAAGCACTCATCTCACGCAGCGCCCCTTTATCAAGAATGTTCTGACAACAACCCTCTCGTGATCTAAAGCTTTGTGACAACAACTGAACAGCCACTTTGAGTTCATTATGTTTGACAATAATTGCAAAAGCCACGTTGAATGCCGAACGTGTGAGACGCAAGAGTTCTAGTCAAATAAAGTTAAATGTAAGCGGGTGAAGAATTTAACAACGCTCCCTCTGCAGAGCTGCTCCGCCCAGATCAGGTCCTACCGCCCACCTCGTTAGAGCAAGAGTCCCAGGGGCCCAGATTCATGAGTCAGCAACAGCAGCGGCTCGGAAACTGCTGACATCCTACACCTAAAGCCCGGACAGCCCCGCCCACTGCCTGCAGAGCCCCGCCCCTCGCTTCCGCAAGGCTACTGCTTGCTTGGGACTTTCAAGACATTGATTCAACCATGCATAGCCGGCACTTTGCAATACGGAGGGGTGGGGACTGCTTTAGTTTGTTTTCTTATTGATTGGAGGGGGGGTTGGTATTGTTTGCTTGTTTGTTTTTTTAAATAGGTCCTGCTGCTGCATCTGCATTCAAATCTCGTGGGCTTTCGGGTTGTAGTTCCCTTTATTCAAATACCATTTAACTGTTTTTCCTCTCCCACCCCCATTTGAAGAACAAAAAAAGGAGAAATCGTTGCAGATGGAAACCACAAGTAGTGCACAGTCACAGACGAGCAGTTCCTGTTTTTTTTTCTCTCTCTCTCACTGAGGGGAGACTCCTTGTGAGCCCACATAACCGAGACGCTAAAAACACAGATGGAAACTGTTTATTCCGTTCTATCTCTGTGTGAATCAGAAATAAGCAGCAACGGCCTCAAAGTTGACCCACCACCACCCCCGACAACTGCCAAGACTCAGGTGCAGCTCGCCGCAGACAAAACAAGAAGGAAAAACACCGATGCTATAAACTGACAGCAGCAATTCTAAAACGATGAGATTTGCACGCAGTGACC
Organism: Microcaecilia unicolor; assembly: GCF_901765095.1. NCBI lineage: Eukaryota > Metazoa > Chordata > Amphibia > Gymnophiona > Siphonopidae > Microcaecilia > Microcaecilia unicolor. The sequence continues at coordinate 502,088,608 of NC_044033.1, read as the reverse complement.
AGTGACTTGCAGGGTGGGAGAAAAACTGCCACCTAAGTAACACCGGACACTCCTGACTAGTGCGTCACATGGACATGTCTAAAGGGTCTGAGCCACAAAATTATCTAAGGGGGGGGGAAATATATTTGAGGAAGGGGGATAATAGTTGGAAACATGTTTGTTGAATGAGAAGCCTCAATCTCTGTACAATGATATTACGTTTACTGTGTTTCTAATGGAAAATAATAAAATAAATTAAAACTAGAAAACATGTACGTCCTTCTTAAGATGAAGAGCGTTAAGCACCTGTTAGAGGTTCTGCAATTGTTTTTGCGCGTTTTGATTGCGAATGAATGTAAAAACCCTCTATGGCCTCATCACGAATGCCTGACGGGCAGACTGGATGGACCATGCATGCAGGTCCTTCATCTGCCGTCACCTACTACGTTACTGATCGAATACATGATGCATAGCCAAGCCCTGGTAATACTGGTCCACTCTTCTCTCTCCCGCTGCATAAAAATGCCAAATTTAACCCCCCCCCCCCCCTCCCCGCTTTTGCAGGTTTGTGGCTAAACGTCTTTTATTGTACAATGGAAAGCTCCCCTCCCCCACACTCCAGTCAGACTCTAGCCCAGGGCTGCCTGTAGGAGTCCCAAGGTTTATGCGCACGACGAGAAACGGACGCGATTAGACGACGATTAGGAGGACTGGCTGCTTGCCAAATAGGTGAGGAGTAGAAATCTAGTTTAGTGGGTACATTGCTCCGGGCACTTGGCTCCACTGATTCAGGACGAACGACTCCTGTCCTGGTTTGTTTTACCCGCTACTGTCTGCAGATTCTTTCCGAAGAAGCAACGGGGTAACACCAGGGCTCAGGGCTGACTCATTCTGTCCTAGTTAAAAAAAAAAAAAAAAAACAACAGCACAAAACCTTTTTGCCAGTCCTCTCTCCACGCATGTGACACCTCCAGCCCCTTCCGATCGCTCAGTTCCTCTGTACCTGCTGGCCAGTATTTTCTTTCCCCTTAAAGGCAAAAATCTGCTCAGAACATAACAACTGCATGCAAGCTTGGTAGTAGCAAAAAAGTGACTTTTAGCTTTGGGATTTTACCTCAATGCAAGAAGTTAAAGCGGCTGCCTCTGTTTCGTAACTGGTGTAAGGCAACATTTGAATAGGGCAGTGTACATTCTCAATAGAGTTGCTGTCAAGGTTTTTGTCGATGTCGATCTGCAGAAGCCGAGGAAACAATGAACAATGTGCATTACAAAAAAAAAAAAAAAGCCGAGTCAGCTTTCTAAATCTGGACCTGCAACCAAGAGATCCTCACTCTCCCCTGGATTCTATATAGCGCGCCTAGTTTTACACATGATTCCACGTGTAAATCCAGGTATATTTTATAACTACATCTGTAGATTGTTTTAACAAGCTGTTAAGCGTTAACAGCACTTAACAAGCAATAATGGCAAAAATCAGAATTTACTAGAGTACATTGCTAAGCATTTTCTGTAATGTACTGCGCTCTAAATTTAATGCGCACAGGCAACAAGGGGCATAAGGCATGGAAATAGGCATTTTGTGGGTGTTCCAAAAATGTACACGTTGTTATAAAATATGGGCTACTGCATGTAAATCTATACGCACGGATTTACACCAGCTTTTCGTTGGCGTAAATGGATGTACATAAGTATTGCCATACTGGGAAAGACCAAAGGTCCATCAAGCCCAGCATCCTGTTTCCAACAATGGCCAATCCAGATCACAAATACCTGGCAAGATCCCCCAAAAGTACAAAACATTTTATACTGCTTATCCCAGAAATAGTGGATTTTCCCCAAGTCCATTTAATAATGGTCTATGGACTTTTCCTTTAGGAAGCCGGCCAAACCTTTTTTAAACTCTGCTAAGCTTTAGCCTTTCCTCATAGGGAAGTCGCCCCATCCCCTTTATCATTTTCGTTGCCCTTCTCTGAACCTTTTCTAATTCCACTATATCTTTTTTGAGATGCGGCGACCAGAATTGAACACAATATTCAAGGTGTGGTCACACCATGGAGCGATACAAAGGCATTATAACATCCTCATTTTTGTTTTCCATTCCTTTCCTAATAATACCTAACATTCTATTTGCTTTCTTAAGCCTCAGCAGCACACTGAGCAGAAGGTTTCAACGTATCATCAATGACGACACCTAGATCGCTTTCTTGGTCCGTGACTCCTAACGTGGAACCTTGCATGACGTAGCTATAATTCGGGTTCCTCTTTCCCACATGCATCACTTTGCACTTGCTCACATTAAACGTCATCTGCCATTTAGACACCCAGTCTCGTAAGGTCCTCTTGTAATTTTTCACAATCCTCTCGCGATTTAACGACTTTGAATAACTTTGTGTCATCAGCAAATTTAATTACCTCACTAGTTACTTCCCATCTCTAGGTCATTTATAAATATGTTAAAAAGCAGTGGTCCCAGCACAGACCCCTGGGGAACCCCACTAACTACCCTTCTCCATTGAGAATACTGACCATTTAACCCTACTCTCTGTTTTCTATCTTTTAACCAGTTTTTAATCCACAATAGAACACTACCTCCTATCCCATGACTCTCCAATTTCCTCTGGAGTCTTTCATGAGGTACTTTGTCAAACGCCTTCTGAAAATCCAGGTACACAATATCAACTTGCTCACCTTTATCCACGTTTGTTCACCCCTTCAAAGAAATGCAGTAGATTGGTGAGGCAAGATTTCCCTTCACTAAATCCATGTTGACTTTGTCTCATTAATCCATGCTTTTGAATATGCTCTGTAATTTTGTTCTTAATAATAGTCTCTACCATTTTGCTCGGCACCGACATCAGACTCACCGGTCTATAATTTCCCGGATCTCCTCTGGAACCTTTTTTAAACATCGGCGTTACATTGGCCACCCTCCAATCTTCTGGTACCATGCTCAATTTTAAGTATAAATTAGAGAGGTGTGGTAGCCGTGTTAGTCCACTTTTAAAGGTAATCAATAGAAAGAAAACAAAATAAAACATGGAAAAGAAAATAAGATGATACCTTTTTTTATTGGACATAACTTAATACATTTCTTGATTAGCTTTCAAAGGTTGCCCTTCTTCGTCAGATCGGAAATAAGCAAATGTTGGTAGATGACAGTATATATGAGCGAAACATCAAAGCATTTCAGTGACAGTCTATATGCATGGAGACAGGGAACGAGTGAAAACATGAAAGCATTTCAGTGACAGTCTAACAGGATGGGGGTGGATAGGTGAGAGTCAGGGAGACAGGAGAGCACTGCAATTTACAAAGCAATACAATTTTATGCTTTGTAATGGGCTAGAAACCCCAGATCTAGCCCATTACAAAGCATAAAATTGTATTGCTTTGTAAATTGCAGTGCTCTCCTGTCTCCCACCTATCCACCCCCATCCTGTTAGACTGTCACTGAAATGCTTTGATGTTTTCACTCATCCCCTGTCTCCATGCATATAGACTATCACTGAAATGCTTTGATGTTTCGCTCATATATACTGTCATCTACCAACATTTGTTTATTTCCGATCTGACGAAGAAGGGCAACCTTCGAAAGCTAATCAAGAAATGTATTATGTCCAATAAAAAAAGGTATCATTTTATTTTATTTTCCATGTTTTATTTTGTTTTATTTCTATTGATTACCTTTAAGGATAAATTACATATTATTAACAACAGCTCCGCAAGCTCATTTTTCAGTTCTATCAGTACTCTGGGATGAATACCATCCGGTCCAGGAGATTTGCTACTCTTCAGTTTGTAGAACTGCCCCACTACATTCTCCATGTTTACAGAGAATTCATTCAGTTTCTCCGACTTGTCAGCTTCGAATACCATTTTCGGCACCGGTATCCCACCCAAATCTTCCTCAGTGAAGACCAAAGCAAAGAATTCATTTAATCTCTCCGCTACGGCTTTGTCTTCCCTGATCGCCCCTTTTACTCCTCGGTCATCTAGCGGTCCAACCAATTCTTTAGCCGGCTTCCTGATTTAATATACCTAAAAATTTTTTACTATGTGTTTTTGCCTCCAACACAATCTTTTTTCGAAGTCCCTCTTAGTCTTCCTTATCAGCACTTTGCATTTGACTTGACATTCCTTATGCACGTAGATTTAGTTACATAAACTACACCTAAGCATATTCTAAATACCACAAGTAGATTTACGTGCAGTATTTAGAATACACGTAGGCATAATTGCTTACTGCGTATTAAGTTTAGGCACCATACATAGAATCAAGCCCTATAGGCATTCATTTTACAATCCATTCACAACTGCCTGACTTAGGGGGTCCTTTTACTAAGGTGCACTGAAAAATGGCCTGGGCCGGTGTAGACGCGTGTATTGGATGCACGCAGGTCCATTTTTCAGCGCACCTGCAAAAAAGGCCTTTTTTTGTCGAAAATGGACGTGCAGCAAAGTAAAAATCAGCGTGCATCCATTTTGGGCCTGAGACCTTACCGCCACCCATTGACTTAGCTGTACGGTCTCACGCGTTAACCGGGCGGTAATCGTCAGCACGTGTACACTGCCGATTGCCGCCCGGTTAGCGCCACACGGTAGAAAATAAAAAAATATTTTCTGCCGCGTGTATCGGACGCACATCAACAATGGAATTACCGCCCGGGGCATGCAGTCGTTCCAAACTGACGCACATTGGAACGCACGTAGGCACCTACACGCCTTAGTAAAAGGGCTCCCTAGTCCTGAAGGGCAATACTTTACTTGCACTCCCTCCTGCAGCTGCTTGCACTAATTAGCTTAGAATTCCTAGTAAGTTCCTAATCCTCAGCAAACCTTTTTGAATAATCACAAAAACTTGTGCGACCATACAAGAACAAAAAGATAACCACAGCTTTTTACCTTGGATGCCCCATTTGATATAGCAAATGGCTACGTTTACCCAATTTTTATGCCCAATATATCTCACAATATGAATTCAAGTGCAGAAATGACTTCAAGACAGTTTCCTGTGATATGAGAAAGGAGATTGAGGAAATGCATGCTAAACTTGCAGCTTCTCAATTGTATGCTGAGGCCTTAGAGAAACGCACAACAAAAGTGGAAGCCGAGTTCCCTCTATATCAACTCCAATATTATTTTTCTATCTATCTTATCATTTCTATAGCGCTACAAGGCATACGCAGCGCTGTACACCATACACAGAAGACAGTCCCTGCTCAAAGAGCTTACAATCTAGATAAGACAGGTAAACAGACAGAACAATTAAGGGTAAGGGAATAAAGAGGTGAGGACAAAGGACAGGGCAAGTGAGTTAGGAGTCAAAAGCAGTGGTAAAGAGGTGGGTTTTGAGTTTGGACTTGAAAACGGCTAAAGACAGCGCTAGATGTACAGGCTTGGGAAGTCCATTCCAGGCGTGATGTGCAGCGAGATAAAAGGAACGGAGTCTTGAATTAGCAGTAGAGGAGAAGGGGACGGAAAAGAGAGAGATTTATCAACAGAACGGAGCACTCGAGGGGGAACGTAGGGGGAGACAAGAGTGGAGAGGTACTGGGGAGCGGCAAAGTGAATGCCATTAATACTGATGCCATTAAAGACCTAAGACCTTGAATATTTAGCGAACAGATCCCATAGAAATAATATTTTTAAATTTTTTGTATTTGTTACATTTGTATCCCACATTTTCCCACCTCAGGATATATATAAGGATCTTAGGTCTTCCAGAAAGAGTAGAAAAACAAAATATGATATCTTTTTTCACAGATTGGTTACCTGGATTCTTCAATATCGATTTCACTCCGGCCCTTGAAACTGAAAGGGTCCACTGGTCACCATCCCGCTAATTAGCTAATGCGTCACACCCCAGACCTGTACTGGCAAAAATCCTTCGATACCCACAGGCCCTTCAAATCATCATGGTTGCAAAAGATAAGCCTTCTCTATTGTACCAAGGCAACAACGTACTTTTTCTACCAGATCTAGCAAAAACCACCACCACTATGAAAAGAGAAAGCATTTCTAACTCTATTTGAAAGATTTGAGAGCCCGTTTTGGATTAATGTACCCTGCAAGAATGAAGATTACATATAATAACCGTACCATCACTTATAAAGAGCCTGAAGTTCTACGTGAATGGTTCATGCAAATTTAAATGGGACGACTACTCATAAATTGATAATATGGCTACGTGTTTCCCCATAACGGGATCTCCTGTTCTCACCTCTTAAATGATAAAGGGGATGGGATGACTTCCTATGAGGAAAGGCTAAAGCGGCTAGGGCTCTTCAGCTTGGAGAAAAGGTGGCTGAGGGGAGATATGATAGAGGTCTATAAAATAATGAGTGGAGTTGAACGGGTAGATGTGAAGCTTCTGTTCACGCTTTCCAAAAATACTAGGACTAGGGGGCATGCGATGAAGCTACAATGTAGTAAATTTAAACAAATCGGAGAAAGTTTTTCTTCACTCAACGTGTAATTAAACTCTGGAATTCATTGCCAGAGAATGTGGTAAAGGCGGTTAGCTTAGCGGAGTTTAAAAAAAGTTTGAACGGCTTCCTAAAGGAAAAGTCCATAGACCGTTATTAAATGGACTTGGGGAAAATCCACTATTTCTGGGATAAGCAGTATAAAATGTTTTGTACATTTTCGGGATCTTGCCAGCTATTTGTGACCTGGATTGGCCACTGTTGGAAACAGGATGCTGGGCTCGATGGACATTTGGTCTTTCCCAGTATGGCAATACTTATGTACTTATGAATTAGTCTAAACTTGTTATGACAGTAAGTTAACTCTGAAGTTCTTGGTAACTACTACTACTACTTAACATTTCTAAAGCGCTACTAGGGTTACGCAGCGCTGTACAATTTAACATAGGACAGTCCCTGCTCAAAGAGCTTACAATCTAAAGGACACGTGAACAGTCAGTCTGATAGGGGCAGTCAAATTGGGGCAGTCAGGATTTCCTGAAAGGTAAGAGTTAGGTGCCGAACGCAGCATTGAAGAGGTGGGCTTTAAGCAAAGACTTGAAGATGGGCAGGGAGGGGGCTTGGCGTAAGGGCTCGGGAAGGTTGTTCCAAGCATAGGGTGAGGCGAGGCAGAATGAGCGGAGCCTGGAGTTGGCGGTGGTGGAGAAGGGTAATGAGAGGAGGGATTTGTCCTGTGAACGGAGGTTTCGGGCGGGAATGTAAGGGTAGAGAGGTAGTGAGGGGCAGCAGACTGAGTGCATTTGTAGGTAAGAAGGAGAAGCTTGAACTGAATTGCGATATGATATTTAATTTAACTGCATATATTTATTTGTAATTATGTGAATATGACGCCTTTCTATGTCCATTATATTATCTCAGCTACGATATGTGATGTTTTTGATTGCATTTATGCTCTTCCAAAATTTATGTTGACTTTATGCTTTGTCTACATAAGCATTACTTCTTTTTCCCTATATTATTTGGATTGACAGATGCATCTTATTCATACAGAGATTGAGAGCCGTATAAGCTTCCAAATGCTTGAAATGGCCACTGGAATGTCACTGGCTCTATTTTAATTATGTTTTTAGTTCTGATGATGGGAATACTGATTTGGTCAATTTTTATTTGATCCTGTTGATTGTGTCATGCATTTCCAATGCTGAATACTACTAATGGGCATACTGTGTTATGTACGTTTTGTCTTGATATGATTTGATCACATCCTTTTGCAATATAGCTTCATGGAATGTCAATGGACTGAATCATGGGAGCCCAAGAGCTAGTATGGCAGAGCCTTGGACTCTGGGGAAGGAAGGCAGAGGTCCTGGATATAGGAGGGGAAGAGGGAGGTGGCAGAAACAACCTATGATAGGGGGGGAATTTACTTTAAAAATGTGCTTTCCCGCCAGGTTCCCATGTGGGTATTGGGAGAGAGCGGTCTTAAGTACATAAGTAATGCCATACTGGGAAAAGACCAAGGGTCCATCGAGCCCAGCATCTTGTCCACGACAGCGGCCAATCCAGGCCAAGGGCACCTGGCAAGCTTCCCAAACGTACAAACATTCTATACACGTTATTCCTGGGATTTTGGATTTTTCCAAGTCCGTTTAGTAGCGGTTTATGGACTTGTCCTTTAGGAAACCATCCAACCCCTTTTTAAACTCTGCTAAGCTAACCACCTTCACCACATTTTCCGGCAATGAATTCCAGAGTTTAATTACACGTTGGGTGAAGAAAAAGTTTCTCCGATTTGTTTTAAATTTACTACACTGGGGAGGGGGAGGTCGGCAGGAAAAGGTATATAAAGAGATCCACCTCCGGGCAGCTGGGTCTTTCCTGCTCCTCAGAGACGGCTTCACCAGCCCACCCTCACTTTTCTTTTTGAAGGTTAGGTTCTGGGAGTGGTGACTTGACTGGTTGTCACAGCAAGCGTGTGGGGGAGGGAGGGGGGAAGACAATCAAGCTACTGACGCAGTTCATCAGGTGATGAGCACATAACTAAAGCTGGAGGAGCTGGTGGGTCAGGTGACCCGGAGTAGGCAGGGCATGGAGGGCCATGCCTTACACGTGCCCTAGCTGTCATGGTGGAGCACAGAAGGTCAAGATATTAGGACATATGGAATTGTTTAAGTTGAGCTCAGGTGATGGCTATTTTCTACTGTTGTATATTAAACTGTTACATCTATTAAACAAGGCTGCAGCCTATGTTATTTTACCATACTTACTGTGAATTGTGTTATTTGGGAGATGGGGCAAGAAGGGTTAAGAGAAGGGGCTGGGGGTGGACTGTGGTGACGAGTCCCAGCTCCAAGTGTTAATCCAACTAAATGCCAACATTTTTTTAATCATGCTAAAAAAAATACAATCTTGACATATTAGTATTGCAAAAGACTCACTTATCAGACTCTAACTGTATGAGGTTTAATCCTCCGTGGATTGGTCACTCAACTTATGCACCTGCTCAATCTAAAAAAACGGAGGAGCAGCTATTTTATTCAAAAAGAATCTTCCAATTCCTATTCTCTAACAATCTTTGGATCTTAATGGTCGATGGGCAATGCCATGCCACAGCTTGGGCCTATAAAATTTTATGCATCCAATATTGATCAGAATATAGTACCACACCGACCTCGTTGGCTGGCGATTTTAATGTCACTTTGGATAACATCCTGGATCGTCAGTCCAACCGCATTCAGAGACAAACCAAAATGCGAAAGGAGCTTCTTGTAAATATATGGCGCCTTCAATACCCCAATGCTCGCAAGTACTCATTCCACATCACTCATACTCGAGAATAGACTTTTTCTTCTCTCTAAATCTTTAATAACTCAGACCCCCGACATGAAAATTAATCCAATTTTAATTACTGATCACACAATGATCCATCTTAAGTTACAGCTTGACTATAGTAAACCAAAGCACATACGGAGATTTAGTGGAGGAGTGGCCTAGTGGTTAGGGTGATGGACTTTGGTCCTGAGGAACTGAGTTCAATTCCCGGCAGCTCCTTGTGACTCTGGGCAAGTCACTTAACCCTCCATTGCCCGCCGCATTGAGCCTGCCATGAGTGGGAAAGCGCGGGGTACAAATGTAACAAAAACAAAATAGATACTATTGGAGATTCTACATGGAATGTTGCTACTATTGGAGATTCTACATGGAATGTTGCTACTCCACTAGCAACATTCCATGTAGAAGGCCACACAGGCTTCTGTTTCTGTGAGTCTGACGTCCTGAAGCAGAAGCCTGCGCGGCCACATTGGTGATCCGCAAGGGCCGACTTCTACATGGAATGTTGCTAGTGGAATAGCAGAATCTCAAATAGTAGCAACAGTGGAGGAGTGGCCTAGTGGTTAGGGTGGTGGACTTTGGTCCTGGGGAACTGAGGAACTGAGTTCGATTCCCACTTCAGGCACAGGCAGCTCCTTGTGACTCTGGGCAAGTTACTTAACCCTCCATTGCCCGCCGCATTGAGCCTGCCATGAGTGGGAAAGCGCGGGGTACAAATGTAACAAAAAAAGCAAAAAACAATCATAAATTCCTTGAGGATTCATTCAAAAAATTGATCATTTTATAATGAATTTCTACACATGGCACAATAATATAGATCCTCCACCACCTACCACCTGGGAAGCCTTCAAAGCTCGTCTTAGAAGTGAAATAATAAGCTTCGCTGCTTCAAGTAGAAAATAAAATTACACAACTGAAAAAACTTCATTATTAATACTAAATGCCACAATATACTTATGTCTCTGCTTCAACTTAAATATCAATACAATAAATGATGTAGCTATCAAGCTAATCGCAATCTGGCTGTGCATAAAACTGGTCACTATACTTCAGTTAGGGGGTCTTTTATAAAAGGTGTGGTAACATCTTTAGTGCATGCTAAATGCTAGAGACACCCATAGGAATATATGGGTGTCTCTAGCATTTAGCGCAGGCTTATTTTTACCGTGCACTAAAAATGTTAGTACGCCTTTGTAAAAGGACCCCTATATAAAGCTGGTAGGTTACTTGCCAGATATAAGACAACAAAGGCATCATATATGAACTATGCGTTTAGATAATGACTGCATAGCTACCACGGATCGTTTATCGTTTATTTATTTACTATACCGTTTCTTATTGCATTCGCAAAACAGAACGGTTTACATCATAAAAGCTAAAATTTATATTAAAAAACATAAAGAAATCCATTAATTTGATCGGAAAGCACTGCAAAACACTAACATTCATACTAAAATTATATAGACAATAAACAACCATCCACGCCAAAAATATAATTAAACTTAGCGCGGCGGATAAAAATATTTCCAGAGCTTTTGTCACCTATTATCAACGTTTATTCAGCACTTTTTGTGCAAATCTTACTTTCCCATATACAAAAGGATTCTCTTGGTGCACCAATTAAAGTAGTATACTATGCCGTACTTTGTATTGTTATTTGAATATTTTTACTGCTGTAATTGTCTATTGCTCGTTTGATTTATTCTTACTGTACATTGCCTTGAGTGAATGCCTTCAAAAAGGTGGTAAATAAATCCTAATAAATAAACCTCAGCCATTAAATCTCTGGCAAGCAACAAGACACCTGGACCAGACGGGTACACAGCTGAGTTTTACTGCATCTTTCATGGCAATCTACCTCCCATTTTGTGCTCTTTAAATCGCTTCGTATGGCAATATCCCACACCACAAGGTTGATTTACTAAAGCACAAGTTGTTATTTTACCCAAACTAGGACATGCCATAACTAAAGTTCAAAATGTCATCCCATATCTCTACTTAATTTAGACTGTAAAATTATGGCTAATGTTTTAGCTACAAGACTAGAGTCTATAATTGGTTCTCTAACCCACACTAATCAAATTGGATTCATGTTTGGAAGATTCATTGGAGACAATGCTAGGATGTTTCATGACCTACTGACTTTTACGAACAGCAAAATCTCATCTTCTGCCTTGGCTACAGCTATCTGTTTGGATGCAGAAAAGCCTTTGACATGGTCAAATGGCCATATTTATTTACAATTCTTGAATGGTTTGGATGTGGTTCTGATTTTGTAAATGTGTGAAACTATTGTATACTAAACCATGTTCTAGAATTCAGATAAATGGTGATCCTTCTGTTAATATCAGTCTAGCTAGGTGTACCAGACAGGGATGCCCACTATCCCCTTGCTTATTCAATTTAGCTTTGGAACCCTATTGATTGCCATTAGAAAAAACATTAATATATCTTGTGAATCGGGGAGGGGGGGAGTCCGGTTCAGAAACCTTTGCAGCTCCTTTTAGTCCTGTGCAAGTCAATCCTCAGATCCAAACTCAGATTGTGAGCTTCAGGGACAGAAAAATAGCTACTGTACCTGAATGTACACTGCCAGAGCCGGTGGTTGGGAGGCGGGGGTAGTGCTGGGCAGACTTATACGGTCTGTGCCAGGGCTGGTGGTTGGGAGGCGGGGATAGTGCTGGGCAGACTTATACAGTCTGTGCCCTGAAGAGGACAGGTACAAATCAAGGTAGGGTATACACAAAAAGTAGCACATACGAGTTTATCTTGTTGGGCAGACTGGATGGACCGTGCAGGTCTTTTTCTGCCGTCATCTACTATGTTACTATGTATTGATGGGCATGAATTTGCATTGGCGTATGCAGATGGCCTCCTGGTCTCTTTGACAGATCCAGTGACATCGATTCCAGTTCTTCTTAATCTAGTTAATAATTTTTCTTCATTTTCTGGATATTGAATCAACTGGGCCAAATCTAAGGCTATGCCTATGAAAGACCACACAACGCAGATTTAGGCTCTGCTAACTTCCGCTGGTCTCCTTTATATATTAAATATCTGGGCATGCTTTTCCATAGAGACAGAAAAATTATGGAATTAAATATGGATAACATCCTAGAGAAAATACGTACTTTATTTCAAAGGTGGACCCCGTTAATGCTCTCTTGGTGGGGTAGGATCGAAACTATAAAAATGACACTTCCACCTGCTACTAATGATTATATTAGCATGTTACCAATGTTGGCTCCATCCTTGTTTTAAAATAAGAATATAGATTTTTAAAAATACTTACTAAATATCTATGGAAAGGTAAACAACCTAGAATAACATTAAAGACTCTCAAAGCTTCTAAAAAAAACAGAGGTGTTGGATTCCCTGAGTTTTATACTTACCACCTTGATAATCTTTTACATTATGGATCCCAATCACAGGCGGCGCAATGAGGCCACGGTCCCAGCAATATTTTGCCCAATAACACAGCACCAGCTACTAGACAGCTTTGAAACAGGGTTGGAGATTAGCTTGTTTGGCTCCTCCTCCGCTGCCCCTGAGCCCAATGGTCATCTGATCGAATTGACCAATCTTACAGTCCTGATTGGCTCCTGATTGAAAAGGCACTTCTTTATAATATGCCTAAACTCTCAGCTGTTGCCCCTGATCTAGAACCGGTGAGATCAACCCTCATTGCTTTACTTGCTTTAGATAAGATCTAACCTACTGCTCGTTGGCAGTCTATGACTGCACCCATTTGGCGTAACACCAAAAAAAATGATAAATAATAAAACCCTATATTGGGCAATCTTGGTGTCAACTTGGAATATGGTCCTTAAATCAAATTATTATTGAGAATTCATTTGTATCTTTTCCATTTTTAATGGAGAAATGCAACCTTCCCACCACATAAATGGGATACAATTACAACATAGTATTAGAAAAAGGTTTCCCTAATATATCACACTTTTAAACCGATCTCCAATCTAGAGAAAGACTGTAATTTGGCCATTATACTTGGTCATACTACCTCATTCTTTTATAAGAAAAATGAGAAATGCATTGTTTTCTTTTAGTTTATCTTTCAAAACAAAATGGGAATAGGATTCCAATTGGATTGGTACTGATATGGAATGGCAAAATCACTTTTGTTGTGCTTACAGACCCAATCCACCAGCCTCACTAAAACATTGTACTTTTTAAGCCAAAGAGCACCCTGGACCACATATAAAGGGCTCCTTTTACAAAACCACACTAGCGATTACTGGTGCACCAAATGCGACGAAGCCCATTCAATTCCTATGTGGTTTGTTGCATTTGGTGGGCAGTAATCACTACCGCGGCCCAAAATGTGATTGGCTTTGCATCTCATCATGAGGGAATCTAAATCATATGATTATTGCCCTTTGATTTTGTCTTTCTGGATGTCTCTATGGGCAGGAATTAAAAACTTTCTCCCTATAAATAAAGATTTGACTTTCCCTATAATTAGATCATTAGCTCTCTCCGAACCATTAGATAAATAGCAATCTCGATTACAAGATATTGTCTTAGCTATTACTATACAGTTGATCTTCTCAAATTGGAAAATTGAATCTTTATTTAATACTAGTATAAAAGGCCCGTTTCGGTAGGCAATGAAACAGGCGCTAGCAAGGTAATCCCCCCTGCAGCGTCCTTCCTGTCTCCCCTGCCCCCCCTGCTGTCACCCATCTGGTCTCAGGACCCCCTCCCCACCAACCCTCCTCTGCCCCTGCAGCCATGCATGTGCAGCGGCCCTCCTCTCTCCCCTGCTCCCCCTGCAGCCACCCATGTCCAGCGACTCTCCTCTCCCCCTGCCCCCCCTGCAGCCACCCATGTCCAGCAACCCTCCTCTCCCCCTGCAGCTACCCATGTCCAGCGACCCTCCTCTCCCCTGCCCCCCTGCAGCCACCCATGTCCAACGACCCCTCCTCTCCTTTCCCCTTGCCTCCCCTGTCCAGCGACCCACCTCTCTCCCCCTGCCCCCCCTGCAGCCACCCATGTCCAGCGACCCTCCTCTCCCCCTGCAGCATCCCTTGTCTCCCCTGCCCTCCCCTGCAGCCACCCATCTGGTCTCAGGACCCCTCCCCACCTCCCTCTTCCCTGCCCCCCCTGCAGCCATCCATGTCCAGCGACCCTCCTCTCCCCCTGCAGCCACCCATGTCCAGCGACCCTCCCCTCCCCCTGCCCCCCTCCAGCAACCGTCCCCTCCCCCCTCGGCGCATCACCCAAACCCATACCCCCCCAAGCCCCTACCCCTCCCTCGGGCACGTCAACCCCCTCGCCACCCGCAGCCGCCAATACTAACGCTGTCCGGCCGCTGCTGCGTCTCCTGTTGAGCAGCAGCGGACGGTACAAAAAGAAAAAAGCCAAAAAAAGATTTTAAACCTGAAACACGGCTCCATAGACAGCCATCTGGCACTGGCTGTCATCTCTGCAGCCGCTCCTCCTCTCCCCTCTGACGTCGCTGCGCTCCTCCGGGGTCTTCCTGCAGGGGCAGTGACGTGGAGGGGAGAGGAGGAGCGGCTGCAGTGACGACAGCCAATGCCAGATGGCTGTCTACGGAGCCGCGTTTCAGGTTTAAAATTTTTTTTTGGCTTTTTTCTTTTTGTACCGGCCGCTGCTGCTCCACAGGAGAAGCAGCAGCGGTGGGACAGCGTTAGTATTGGCGGCTTCGGAGGGCGAGGGAGTTGATGTGCCTGAGAGGGGGGTAGGGGCTTTGGTGATGCGCTGGGGGGAGGGTCTTGGGTGATGCGTCGAGGGGGGTAGGGGCATGGGTGCTGCGCCGGGGCGGAGGGGCTTGGCTGTTGCGCCGAGGGGGGGCACTGAGAGCTGATTGGTAGGCAGGGGGAGGAGTAGGGAAACACACTCTGCGTTGCTCGCGGTTTTTCAGGGCAGGGGCTTGGCTGTTGCGCCAGGGGGGGGGGGGGGCACTGACAGCTGTTTCCCAGGCAGGGGGAGGAGTAGGGATACTCCTCCCCTTGCCTTGGAATCAACTGTCAGTGACATCACTGTCGTCAGTGCATTCTAAACTGCCTAGCAGACCACCTCCAAGGGAGCCACGGTCCCAGGCACATTAGAACGTTGGAGGTGAGAATTATTATATAGGACTAGCTTTTGGTAGCATGATTGCTCTGATTCGTGGACATGAATACAAAGCCACCGAATGCACCAACAGCTACAAATCAATTGAAAAAAATCTGGTCACCAACTGCTATCTTGACACTCCATGGGCATCCCTATTAGGGTATTTCTTTTTTCAGTTTTATTTTCATTTTACAATTTCCATTTCTACAGAAGTACCATTTGTATTCACAAAAAAAACATTTTTTTTGCTTTTGATGCTATATATTGATTTATACTCTATTGTACTGGTTATTGTTTATATTGTTAACGACATTTCTTGTATTATTGTTAAGTATTGTTTATATTGTATTTTTTGTCAAAAATACAATAAAATTATGTGAACTTAAAAAAAAAGACACAATCTTACAAGGTGAGTTTTACAGTTAAACAGTAATTGTACAGCTAAAGTGGCAACCACATGAGATAATCCCAAACCGATTAGCACATTTTTACAATTCACAGCTTTGTACTGTATTCCAGTCTTCCAGCACCGGTGTGTTATTATACTTATAGATGGACAGATATAGAGACATATACATATAGGTTTTTAGACTGGATGGCAAAAGTTCATTGTAAGATTTTAGTGAGGTTCTTGCACTGAAGGGTGCAGTGATTTCACAACACGGGCACTAGAAACCAGTGAGAAAAGCATTAGCAGTAGGACAGAAATAGCCAATCCACAAAAGGAGAGGGAAGATTTAGCTGCTTCTTTAGTCAGCCCACTTCCTGCCGACTGCATTTTAACTGACTTGAGAAAATCATTAATAGAATTAGCATATCTCGCTCTCCAACACGCGAGCACAAAACAACGTTAGCATTTTCGAGAGGATTTTTCACGCTAAAGTCAACACATCATCATTTTAGGGACGACCAGCACTCAACAATTATTACAACACAACTGATCTCTTCACCTAAGGTGGGATCTGAGAAAGATCAAATGCCTGCAAAAAAAGGAAAAGGTTGTGAACCAGCGCTTGCCAGACACCTGCACAATAGAGTTTGCTTTGTTTACCAAAGGGATGCCTCCAAACATTGCACGATTTTTGCACATTATTAATTTGACAAGGAGATATTGTCCGAGCTGTGATCTGGGTTGCAAAGAGAGCCGGAACGAACGTACAGGCTGCACGCATGTCACCCCAAACTGCAAGGCTGGAGCATGTTTCATTGTTTGTTTCGTGCTGATATTCATACATTATGGTAAACCTCTCTGGGTGACTTGTTCTCAAGCCGGGGACGTGGTTCCATAATGCGATAATTACTTGGGGGGGGGGGGGGGGTCTTAAATCACAGTCCGAGTGAAATCTCAAAAATAAACTTTTTTAAAAATAAATTTCAATCTGCAGTTTAATCATTTAAAAATTGCCTCATTTGCTTGTCTTCTTGCGTACATCATCTGAAATTCCACCAGCACGAATCAGACCAGGGAAACACCAATCTTGCACCAGATTTTCTTTTCTTTAAAGAATGATGTAGCAATGTATCCCGGGAGTGGGGGGGGGGGGGGTGATTTAAAATGAACAGAGATGAAAACAATGTTTAAAGGCAACTACCAGCCAAACTCTGACTCGGCTGATCTCTTTTACACTTCCACATCCGGACTGTAAGGAACCAAACAAGAGAGGATTAGAATGCGAAGGGGAGGGGGGGGGGAAGATGAGAGGTTTAGCTCGGGTCTGTCTCGATGCAAAAAACAGGCCCTGGAAATCTGACAGCTGCTTTGCAGCAGTTTCAGTACAAAACAACAAGAGCCATGCCTGGTTGATTCACCCCCTCGTTTCTCTGCTGCTGCTCTTCCTAAATATCCATCAGCGCGCGCGCACACACAGTGTATCCGCTTTTCTGCACACACACACACACACACTGAACGCACTCTCCACTTACAATAAAAAAAAATCTGACAGCAAAGACGCACAAGCCTCCTCTCTGCAACAACACAATTCCAGCAGCATAAAGAGAAGGAGGGGCCCCCTAGCAAAAGCCCCTTCGTGGCATTTCCCAAGTGCAAAGCGCCCTGCCTGCCCCGGAGAAATCCAGCAACACAATCTGGAAATTGTGAGCGAGGGACAGCCCCAGAGAGATCTCTTCGTTTCACTTCAAAAATGCACATTCTGCCAGTAACCCTGCTCGGTGCAAACACGAAAACTTCACCCCGATCTCCGAAGAAGAAATAAAATAAACGAGCCACCTACTCACCCTTCAAGTAACTTTCCAGGTTTCTTTTCTCCTTCTCTCCTTTTTTTTTTTGCTACGGTAATCGGCGCGGCTTGCAATTGTATGATTTGGTTTTTACCCAGCGAAAACTCATCACCACCTCGCGATTTGCTCGCTCAGTGCCTCTGAGGAGGCAGGGGAAGGCTCCAGCGCTGCTTCCCCAGCTGGATCGAGTGTTACTCCGATGGAAGGAGAGCATGCACACAAGGCTGAACGTGTGTGTGTGTGTCTCAGGCTGTCTATCTGTGCCGTACACGGCTAGGCTTCTCCTCCCGCCGCTGCCTCGTTCGCATGCAGCACCTCTCTGTTTGTTGCTCTTCTGGATGGAACGCCTACTCTCTCTCAATCGCTACATTGTTGACATTCGGAGGCTGACGTCACCCCAGCCCCCATTCACAATAACTTTACATAAAACGGGCAGGGCGGCAGTCGTTGGGGGCTAGGGCCTGTACGTTCCGAAAGTAACGTAAGGGACTCTGCGAATAGCGGTTCGAACGCTCCTATTTCTCTTTCCCCCTCCCATTTCGTCTTCCTGTTCCTTAGCCATTTTGCTGAGTAGGACTGTCAGGCACGCGCCGTAACCTCACACGCTCTCCAGCTGATGGTCCCTCCCTCCCTCCCCAGCCCTTAGCTTCTGCTGCACACGGATTGGCACGCGGGGACTGTGGGAATGAGTGTAGTGGGGGGAGGGGATTTTATGAACAAAAGATATGAAGAATTTCTACTGATTTATAATTATGAGCATTGGTGTCAGGCATTTTGAAAATTTGACCCCCATGTGAGGTCATGCTGCCGATTTTTTGGCGCGATTTTAACATGTTTTACAGGAGTAGTGGTGATGCTGATCCTCATGCTTTAGATGATAATGCAGCGGTTTTTGACGGTAGGGTACACGTTTTAAATATTTTTAAGGTGCTTTTATTTTTGGCTCGTATCTGCCCAGTTAAAATTGCAAGTTTTTTGCAGGGTATGTAAGGCAGAGCTGCTAAGGTATCCCGATTTTTAAGAGGGAAATTTTAGTATATGTCCCAACCCCACCCCACCCTGACTTGACCCCGCCCACTCTATCTCATAGCTCCACCCCCTGGTACACCTCAATCCCTGTGCCATTCCAGCAGTATTTAATTTACACCAGTAACAGCACAGGGCAAGGGGAAGTGTTTCACCCCTTATCTAGCATCTATTCCCCCCCCCCCCCCCACATACCTGTGAAGGGACATCAGCCCCCTCCCCCCACTTTGAGGTTAAGCCCATTCCAAAATTGTGGCACAGGTTGAATCACTGGGCGGAGCCCAAGCCCGCTAGCTGAAGAGGTCCACTGCATGAGCCGCCTGCCGGCCCTCCCGCATATGATCAATTGAGGCACTTGAAAATAGAAAATGACCTCCCCTTACTCCCATAGTGGTCACTAACCCCCTCCCACCCTCAGAAAACATCTTTAAAAATATTGATTGCCAGCCTCTATGCCAGCCTCAGATATCATACTCAGGTCCATCACAGCAGTATGCAGGTACCTAGAGCAGTTTTAGTGGGTGCAGTGCACTTCAAGCAGGCGGACCCAGGCCCCCCCCCCCCCACCTGTTACGTTTGTGGAGGAAACAGCGAGCCCTCCAAAACCCACCACAAACCCACTGTACCCACATCTAGGTGCCGCCTTCACCCGTAAGGGCTATTGTAGTGGTGTACAGTTGTGGGTAGTGGGTTTTGGGGGGGGTGGGGGGGCTCAGCACACAAGGAAAGGGAGCTATGTACCTGGGAGCAATTTATGAAGTCCACTGCAGTGCCCCCTAGGGTGTCCGGTTGGTGTCCTGGCATGTCAGGGGGACCACTGCACTACAAATGCTGGCTTCTCCCATGACCAAATGGATTGCATTTGGTCGATTCTGAGATGGACGTCCTTGGTTTCCATTATCGCCGAAAATCAGAAATGACCAAGTCTAGGGATGACCGTATTATCGAAAAGAAAGATGGACGTCCATTTTGTTTCAAAAATACGGGTTTCTCCCGCCCCTGGATGGGGATGTTTTGCGAGGACGTCCAAATTGAAACGAGGGCGTCCCTTTCGATTATGCCCCTCCACGTACTATATCCCCCAAAAAACACTATATATTATTCCCCCCCCCCCAACACATAAACTATATACAATGGTGTTCTTTTTCACAAGAGGAAAATGTAATAAAATGGCAGAAGGATGTTGCTCTTGCAAAGACGTCTACGTTGTGATTTTTCAAACTGATTTGAGACATTTTTCTCCGCAGTTTGTCCAAATTTCAAGGGGACGAGTTTTAGGCAGGAACAAAAACAAACAGTCTGGGGCAAAAAACGAGACAGTTTTGGCTAAATTTGTTTCAAGTATTTTTATTTTACTACTCTAATTGCCTACTGCTCATGTTTGATCTATTCTTACTGTACACCGCCTTGAGTGAATTCCTTCAAAAAGGCAGTAAATAAACCGTAATAAATAAATAAGTATAACTAAGTTACAAAAAGGTGTCCTAAATGACTACTGGAGAGATTAAGGCATGATTCCCCCTTAATCCCCCAGTGGTCACTGACCCCCCTCGCACTCCCCGAAGATGTGATTGTGACAGTACATACCAGGCTCTACGATAGCTTCAGATATGATGGCCATTCCTATTAGGGCAGCACGCTGGTGCCAAGAGTAGGCTAGTGGTCAGTGAGTGCAATGGACTGTACAGAAGGGGATCCAGGGTCATATCCCACTCTAACCTGCACACTTGTGGTAGAAAATGTGAGCCCTCCGAAAACCACTAAATACTGCAGGTTTGAGAGCTATTGTAGGGATGCACAGTGAAGTACAGTTGGGGTTTTTTTTTCCTCTTCACAATACAATATAAGGAGGTTATGGTAAAAGCTGTACCTATGACCTTTTATGTGAAGTGACCATAAAATCGCTCTATTGGTCACTCAGGTTTTGGACGTTTTTAATAAAATGTCCCAAATTGAACCTAGATGCCATATCGAAAATGCCCCTCCACAATTCAAAAGTGTCATATATTACTACTACTACTTATCATTTCTATAGCGCTACCGGACGTACGCAGCGCTTCACACTTGAACATGGAGAGACAGTCCCTGCTCAATAGAGTTTACAATCTAATTATGACAGACAGACAGGACAAGTAAGGGATAAGGGTTAGGACAGACAGGACATATCAGGGATAGGGGACAGTTGAAGGTTTAGGTGTTAAAAGCAGCATCGAAGAGGTGGGTTTTTAGTCTAGATTTGAAGATGGCCAGAGATGAGGCTTGGCGTACCGGCTCAGGAAGTTTATTCCAGGCATATGGTGCAGCAAGATAGAAGGAACGGAGTCTGGAGTTAGCGGTGGAGGAGAAGGGTGCAGATAAGAGAGATTTGCCCAGTGATTCTCCACTTGTGACCTGGATTGGCCACCGTTGGAAACAGGATACTGGGCTAGATGGACCATTGGTCTGACCCAGTATGGCTATTCTTATTTTCTTAACAGATAAAACAATGTGTAAGTCTTTAAAGAAGCTCTATATACATTCCCCCATCTCTACAACTATGTTGAGTACTGTGGAGAACTGTCAGCTGCAGCTATCAGATGTCTTTCCAAGGATCCTCATCTGCAGTCCATGTGGGTGGGATCTGAGAAACAGGAATAAGACAGAAATCAGGACCATGTCGTCGACATGTGCACACATACCCCATAAGGTCTCTGTCAATCACAACAAGAGCTGCCACATCTGTGAAGGAACCTGGACTCCGAATTCCATCTCCCCCAATATATACATTCATGGTAAGGCTTAGCAATCGGGATGACCCACGCACATCTCACAATTGTTCACAACTGTGTTTTTTTTAAATGAGGTTTAATTGACCAGCAAATTGGGGTTCAGCATATATAGGCTGAAAACATATATGCTAGGCTCCTCCCAACTAAAAAAGAAGTCTGTTTTTGTATTCTGACATGCATTATATCAAGACGCTTGGTGGCCAATTAATAAAATGGAAGGCATAGACATTTAGCACCCTTAAATGTTTCAATTACTGGCAAGTCATCAAATCATTTAGCAGCTGATTTTAAAATGAGAGGCATGGATCAATGGGAAGGGGGGGGGGGGGTCAACACTGAGAGTTTTAAGAGTTGCTAACATGTGGTCTATGAGATGTAAGTATTTAATTTTGTCTATCCAGATAATGTTATGGATTTTCTATGCTTTGTTTAATAAAAAGGATTTCAATTAAAAAAAAAAAAAGACAGGCATGGAATTTTTTTTTGTGCTTTCCTTCTAAATGTTTGATTAGGTTTCAGAATGTTCAGAATGTATCACAGAGTGTTTTGCAACATATAAGCATTACGTTGCCCCGGGGCTTGCATTGTTCTCTGCATCTGACACCAGTGCTCACGCCATCCTAAGGATAAGATCGTCCCCTTTCAGACTGTACAAGAGCGCTTTTTGCTACGATCATACAGCTAAGTAGCCATTTTTTTGATTGTTTTTTCTTTTTTTGTTAATTTTTGGTATTGGAATGGAGGTAGGGTGTGCGATGATGCTGGAAAGCTGTCTTTACATATCTGCAGCTTTCGGGTTGATATAAAGCACCAAAAAAAAAAGGAGCACAATTCACTATATACAAATACTGTTTTATTTGTGTACATTTGAGTTTATATTATTGTTTTTGTTTTTAAAAGAAATAATATATATTTGCATTCTGGTTTCTGATAAATCAAGAGGTTTACTTAAAGGGAAACTGATAGTTTTTTGGGAAACCCATTATATTTACTAGCTCATCATAACTTCACAGCCAGCTACAGTATAAGGTGACCATTTGCAGCTTTTTCTTGCAGAATCTACAGATGTCTGTGGCACCAGTTTTTTCTATATTTATTATAAACCAGGGGTCCTCCAATCCAGTCCTCGAGGTCCACAACCCAGCCTAATTTTGAGGATTTCCACAATGAATAAGTATGAGATCTATTTGAATGCAATGGAAGCAACGAATGCAAAAAGATCTCATACATATTCATTGTGGAAATCTTGAAAACCAGGCTGGGTTGTGGACCTCGAGGACTGGATTTGAGGACCCCCGCTATAAACTCTCTCATCTGTAATCTGTTGTCCTGGGCTGCAGCTACCAATCACTCATCCTTAGATTTCAATTCACCTCTCTTTAATCATTTATATATGCCTGATGTTGATCAACAAATGGTTCCTGGAGTAACACTTTTTGTATTTCCCGCTGTACTTTCCTTGAAGAGTTTTTTCTTCTCCCTCAAAACTTCTGTTTCCTTCTCGCTCATTCCTTCCACTCGTCAGAATGCTTGTCCAAGTTTAACAGTGGAAATGGATTCTAGAAGTTTTCTTTCATATTTCAACATCTTTTGTGCATTTGGATCTGATGATTCTGTTAAGTAAGCCTGGAGGCCTTTGATGTCAGCTCGATAGGTATAATCTATTTCTGTGAGACCCATTTCTCCAAGAAACAAAACAGCGAAATAAAAATAAAAAATATATAATAAAAACGTCAAAATTTAAAATTAATCATAAAATATGTATTTAAAAGATGAATCCATCAAAATCCAAAAATTACATAAAAAAGACGACACTTTGGATGTAAAAATGAAGAATCAACTTTATTAGCCAAACTGTAGTAGGGAGAAAGGGACTCGACACAGCTATGCATAGATCAGAGACGCTGCTCTGATTGTCTCCGCTCAACAACTTAATTTCCAGCACAATTGAGCGCTATAGCTTCAATTTATTGGTAAGACACACATATTCTTTTTATATTTGGATAGAATTAATAATCAACAGACGGCAGAGAAGACTCCTGACGCAGGCCAGTACGGCCGAAACACAGCTGTGTCGAGTCCCTTTCTCCCTACTACAGTTTGGCTAATAAAGTTGATTCTCCATTTTTACATCCAAAGTGTTGTCTTTTTTATGTAATTTTTGGATTTTGATGGATTCATCTTTTAAATACATATTTTATGATTAATTTTAAATTTTGACGTTTTTATTATATATTTTTTTATTTTTATTTTTATATTTTTTGTTTTTTGCTTTTGTTAGTCATCTTCGCTGTTTTGTTTCTTGTTGATTTTCTTGCGAAGACTGGTTTCTTCTGTTTTTTTGTACTAGACGCATTTCTCCTTCAGCTCTGGGAATGCACAGTCATGGCATACACTGATTTTTATAAATAACCTTGTAGGCATGGAAGAGTTTTCTCATTTGCACATTTTAATTTTAATCTCCTATAATATTCTGTACTGATTTTTTATCTCTTGTTGAGTTCTGCTTTAATATCACTCCTTCCTCCACACCTAGATACTTATACGCACCTTGCTGTTCAAGATCCATTATCACATAGTCATCAGTTAGAGGGATATTTTCAGTTTTGCTCAACTTTCTTCTAAGGAAAGTTGCCTTCGCACATTTGTCCAAACCAAAAATCATCTAGATGTCATCTAAGAAGCTTTTCACTACTCAAAGTTGTTCTGCTAATTGCTGGTCATCGGAACTGTAGAGCAGGGGCGTATCTGCGTGGGGCCACAGGGGCCTGGGCCCCCGCAGATTTCGCCCTGGACCCCCCTACCACAGACCCTCTCCACCTCCCCCTCCTGCCCGCCCGCCACCAACCCGTTGCCGATCTTTGCTGGCGGGGGACCCCAAGCCCCCGCCAGCCGAAGTCCTCTCTTCCGTGCAGGATGCAAGTTTCAACTAGCTTTTGGAGGCCAAAACCTCTCGACTTGAAGAAGGAAATTTTGACCTCTGAAAACGAGTCAAAATATTTATTAAATTAGTCCAATAAAAAAAGTATCAGCTTATTTTCCATTTGTTGTTTTATTTTTTTATTTCTTTAGGGGCCTTTTTACTAAGTGACAGTAAACACTAACATGTGCTTACTGCACACTAAAAGACACTACCATGGGACACGCTGAAGCATTCAGTGATAGTTCTTGGATTGACCTGGGCCAATCCAAGTGCGCAGGGGCATGTTTAGGGCAGAATGTAGACATGCCCTGCGCTAATCGGTTAGTGCAGGCAAATTGCCGCATAGTACCGATTAGCGTGGGGTTAGCGCATGAGCCCTTACCGCCTACAAAAGAGGTGGCAGTAAGGGCTCACACAGTAATGGCCATGCACTAATTGGGAAACTAGGGCGTGGCCCTTAATGGAAAAAAAAAATTGCGCCTATTTTACAGCCGCACCAAAAGTGACCTCAGCCTGTGGGAAACCCTCACACTAAAAATAGTGCAGACCACTTTTTAGTGCAGCTTTGTAAAAAGACCCCTAAACCTTTAAAGTGGACTACACAGCTACCACACTACTTCACGCTAAACTAAAAATAACATTCTTTTTTCTACCTTTGTTGTCTTCCCATTTAATTTTTCTAATTATATAGGTCACAGTCTCAGGTTACTGGTTTTCTGTCTTAACTCTTTCCAGGGTCTCCTGTCCATTTGTCGTGTTTCCCTTTCCTATCTGCTTCAGTTCTTCTACTACATCCATCTCGGACATTGATATTTTCCTTTTAACTTTCTTCCATTTTTCTATCTCTGTCCACTTTGCATTCATTCTTACAATACAGTCTTCAGTTTCTCCTATGCCTTCAGTCTATCTATGCCTTTCCATCTCTTTCCCTCACCCAGGCCTTCTCATTCTGCTTCTCCTATTCCCCAGTCATTGACTAACTCTTTCCTCCTGGCACTCAGCATCCCCTCTGTGTGTGTGTCTCTTTCTCCTCCCAGCCATGCTGCATCTTGTGAATGTATGTGTCTCTTTCCCTCCCCATATCCGATATCTCCTGAATCTCTCTGATTCCACCTGCCATGCTCAGCACATAGTTCCTGAAAAGGGCTTAAAATCGTTGATGAGAGTATTTAAATGATTTCATTGTTAATATTTATTATTTATACACAACACCTTTTGATATTTCCATGTAACTTTGATGTTATTTATTTCTTGGTTTGTAGACCTCATATTGATACATATTATTTATGTATATATGTATTTTTGTGTGGTGTTAGTGCACACATTTTTGGGTTTATTCATGCACACACACATAAGATCATATATGCTATGTCTTGATAAATATGTACTGTTAATTTATTGGTTTATATATTTATTTTATTTTTCTTTTTAACATTGTTTTAATTTATCTATGTTTACATTTGTCACACTTTTTTGCATAAATGTTCCCTAATGACATATTTTATGTTGTAGACTCCTGACGAAGGTGTTTTTTAACATAGAAACACAGCTGTGTCGAGTCCAGTGTGTTAATCTGTATCTTGGAATAAAGGTTGATTTTACTATATACGTCTACTCCGGTTTTTTTGGGAGAGCCTACCTTCCTACTCTTTGCTAAGGGCTTAAAATTCCCATCATGTACTAACTGATACACAGACCAAATTTTCCTACACTGCCAATCCCTCCAATTAATTATTTTATCTTGTATCTTTAACACTGGATTAAGCCAAAAGAAAAGAGAACCATGATCCGGCAGACAACCCGACGCCACCTTTGGTACAGCAATAAACAAAGGAGAATGAGGCACAACTTTCTGAACCTGTGCAGTAAACAAACCATGCAAGGGATAAGGTCTAACCATTAGCCATTTCTTATTATAATCATCTCAGTAGTTCCTCATCCACAGTGTCTGTATACCATGCAGCAGCAGCAGCAGCAGCCATCAAATAGGCATAATGATACAACTTAAAATCTGGGAAATTTACCCCACCACTCTCTTTAGTTAATTTTAGCTTTCTTAGAGCAATTCCAGGGGTTTTATGCCACAAGAATTTAAGAATTCTGTGCTCTATTATACTGTAAAAAGAGTCTGGATACAGAAGAGGTATCATAGTGGAGGAGTGGCCTAGTGGTTAGGGTGGTGGACTTTGGTCCTGAGGAACTGAGTTCGATTCCCGGCACAGGCAGCTCCTTGTGACTCTGGGCAAGTCACTTAACCCTCCATTGCCCCATGTAAGCCGCATTGAACCAGCCATGAGTGGGAAAGCGCGGGGTACAAATGTAACAAAAATAAAAGAGATACTATTGGAGATTCTACATGGAATGTTGCTACTATTGGAGATTCTACGTGGAATGTTGCTACTATTGGAGATTGTACATGGAATGTTGCTATTCCACTATCAACATTCCATGTACAAGGCTGCGCAGGCTTCTGTTTCTGTGAGTCTGACGTCCTGCACGTACGTGCAGGACGTCAGACTCACAGAAGCAGAAGCCTGCGCGACCACATTGATGATCTGCAAGGGCCGACATCTAGAATCTCAAATAGTAGCAACAGTGGAGGAGTGCCCTAGTGGTTAGGGTGGTGGGCTTTGGTCCTGAGGAACTGAGTTTGATTCC
Organism: Microcaecilia unicolor; assembly: GCF_901765095.1. Taxonomy (NCBI): domain Eukaryota; kingdom Metazoa; phylum Chordata; class Amphibia; order Gymnophiona; family Siphonopidae; genus Microcaecilia; species Microcaecilia unicolor. The sequence goes on along the minus strand of NC_044033.1, from coordinate 502,061,660 downwards.
CAGCACAGGCAGCTCCTTGTGACTCTGGGCAACTCACTTAACCCTCCATTGCCTGCTGCATTGAGCCTGCCATGAGTGGGAAAGCGCAGGGTACAAATGTAACAAAAAATAAATACTGAAAATATAATTCAGCTTAGGAGCCAACACCTTCTTCACTGCAACCATTCAACCCCAACAGGGCAAATACAATGGGGACCACAAAAATATCATCAATGATTTGCAAGATAACCACCTTATTCATTTCCAAAGTATTCTCTATCGTACCTCCATACCAAACACCCAAGTACTTTAGTTTCTATGGCGCCCACACCAAGAAGAACGTCAACAAATTTTGCCTGTGCACATTGAGGCATTGCAGCCATCTTTTCACAATTTCTTTTATACCCAGAAATTCCAGAAAATCAATTATTAAAGCCAGCAATTGTGGCACAGAATGCATGTTTAAGTAAAGCAGTAAACAATCTGCATAAACAGACAACTCGCATTCAAGGCCCCTATACCGAATTCCAGTAATTGTGTTAAACATTCTAATTGCAATGGCGAAAGGTTTCAAAGACAAATTAAAGTACTGTGGGGACAAAGGACAACCCTGCTCAGCTTCTCTACACAATGCAAACATTTGAGACAAAGAACCATCATCATACATTGAGAATATGAAACTACTATACTACTTTCTTGCTTATGTATTAGAAATATCCGCTAATGGCAAGCTGTTTGTAGTATCCAAAGAGTTGAATCTATGTTTATGTGATGTCACTAAATTTTAGTTATTCAAGACCAGTGATGCAATATGTTTCCACTGACCTATCCATACTCACTCCTGGACTATTACCTATAGGGGAGGAGCGGCCCAGTGGTTAGAGCACTGGTCTGGCACTCCAGAGGTGGCCGGTTCAAATCCCGCTGCTGCTCCTTGTGATCTTGGGCAAGTCACTTAACCCTCCATTGCCTCAGGTACAAACTTAGATTGTGAGCCCTCCTGGGACAGAGAAATATCCAGAGTACCTGAATGTAACTCACCTTGAACTACTACTGAAAATGGTATGAGCAAAATCTAATTAAATAAATAAATATTTGAGATTCTACATGGAATGTTGCTATTCCACTAGCAATATTCCATGTAGAAGTCGGCCCTTGCAGATCACCAATGTGGCCGCGCAGGACGTCAGACTCACAGAAACAGAAGCCTGCGCGGCCACCTTGCTGATCTGCAAGGGCAGGCTTCTGTATGGCTTCTATATGGAATGTTGCTAGTGGAGGAGTAGCCTAGTGGTTAGAGCACCGGTCTTGCAATCCAGAGGTGGCCAGTTCAAATCCCGCTGTTGCTCCTTGTGATCTTGGGCAAGTCACTTAACCCTCCATTGTATCAGGTACAAACTTAGATTGTGAGCCCTCCTGGGACAGAGAAATATCCAGTGTACCTGAATGTAACTCACCTTGAGCAACTGAAAAAGGTGTGAGCAAAATCCAAATAAATAAATATTCCCTTGTGTTTTAATGTAACACACTTACAGTCTGTATGGGATTGCCCTGCTACAGAGATCCTTGGAGTGACTTAAAAAGGAAAACAAGACGGTAACTGAGAAAATCACCAAGAATACAAAGTTAATGCACCAGTTAGCCTCTGAAATAGAGAATATAAGGAAACATTCATGGAGGGATATACGTAGTGGTAAAAGAGAAAAACACCAGGACATTACTCATACTGGTGTCAGTCCCGAGCGATTACTCTGTGAATTGTGTTGAGATAGAGAAGATCCTCAAGCACCAAGAAATGCAGTCTGAGATGAAGAAAAGGTGACAGAAATATACTGAAATATTTCCTATCATTTTAGGTGCCACAGGCCTGATTGAAAGAATTTCCTGACACACCTGTATAAGTTGCCCATACATGTTATATAGATAAATTATCTCATCCCATTGTAGTGATATTAATTGGTTAACTTCTCACTCTTATACTCATGATTTGCCTCACATACTAGGTTAAGATGAAGATTCACCAGATAACGTCTTGCAACTAGACTTACAACATGATGACATTGTGTGGTATCAACTTGTGGATTTGATATGTCACCATCTATAGTACAACCAAAGTGGTTTACATATGATATTCAGGTACTTCTCTAGTGGGTTCATAATCTGTTTTGTTCCTGGGGCAACAGAAGTTAAATGACTTACCCAGGGTCCCAAGGAGCTGTTGTGGGAATTGAACCCACTTCTGCAGGTTCTCAGCCTACTGCACTAACCATTAGGCCACTCCCCTATCAGCATCCAACTCCCCTCTGCAAGCACAAAGGCCTCCTTCACCACCTCGACCAGCAACAGAAAGAAGAAAGAATACATCTGGACCCCCAATCAGAGTTGATCCAATACAATTAATAATTCAGGGTTTCAATCTATATTTATATATCAAAATTGATAATAAACTTGAAACTTGATTTATTTTCATGCCATTCTCCTTGCATAAGATCTGTACACTGAGTACTGTAAATTAATGCATTGCCTGTACAGATTTGTAAATAAACTTCTTCTACACTTAAGAATAAGAATCTACTCCTTCCTGTTGAATGTATTCAATATTTTACAGTGTAGGTTGGTGCTATTCCCTTATTCATATTGTGACACTTGTGAGGGGGTAGGTAGATCCAGGAGCCGGAACTCCAGACCGTGGAGCTGGAAAGGCCGGGTGTGGGAACAATGGAGGGAATACCAATACCATCATCCTCGGGAAGGATCATCTGGACCCTCTAGAAAGGCTAACCAGTGCTGCAATGCCCCTGACTCCCAGAGGAGGCCACTAGACTCCCTTAAAGAAGGTGAACCGGACTACAACTTCCAGGTTCCCAGGGGGGAGGAGGAGGAGGAGGCTTTTGAGCAGGCTCATGATAAAGATTGGGAGCAGCTGGGGAGAGGAGAGAGACAGATAGAGCCTATGGAGTGGATGCCTGAGGAGGTGATTACCAAGGCCAAAGAGGTTGGTGAAAGAACTTTGGGGCTTTTTGCTGAATAGACTTTGGGAACCTTTTTGCTGGGGAAAGTGTTGGAACTTTTGCCCAAGGATTTGTGGACTTGATGAACTCGGGGAGGAAAGGATTTGGACTGTGGGACTCAGGGCTGGGGTAATACCTATGGGAAAAGAGCTTGATTTTCTGTTTTTCTTTTTGTTGCTGAGTTGAAACTACAAGAGTGCTGGAGCCATGTACTAAGCCTGGGGAGGCATATAGCCCCAGGGAAGAGACTGTTCCTAATTAAATACCTGAAATTTCTGACTGGTTTGATTTATTTATTTATTTATTGCATTTGTATCCCACATTTTCCCACCTCTTTGCAGGCTCAATGTGGCTTACAATACATCATGAATGGTGGAAATATATAAGAAAATAGACATTTAGTATTACAGAAGGATCTTGGGTAACATTATAATGATAAAACATGATAGTAGTATAACAAGCAGATATTATAAGACAATTCTGGATGTATGTGGAGGAGTTCACATTTGTTGATCTTTGTGGTATACCCAGTGGCGTAGGAAGGGGGGGGCAGTGGGGCGGTCCGCCCTGGGTGCACGCTGCTGGGGGGTGTCAGCACCTTGCTGGCTCCTTGCTCTCTCTGCCCCGGAACAGGTTACTTCCTGTTCCGGGGCAGAGAGAGCAAGGAACAGCGAGGCGCAGACAACCCCCAGCGGCGTGCGCTCGGCGGATTGGGCCTCCCGCCCGCCCCTCACCGCCTTCCAGGTATGTTCTTGCGGGGGGGGGGGGGGGCTTTGCGCTACGGAGGGGGGAGGGTGCGTCACGCTGCACCCGGGGGGGGGTGCGCAGCGACGACCCGCCCCGGGTGTCAGCTGCTCTCACGACGCCACTGGGTATACCTTGTTAAAGAGATGGGTCTTCAGTAGTTTGCGGAAGTTAGTTAATTCATAAATCGTTTTTAAGTTGCGCGGCAGCGCGTTCCAGAATAGTGTGCTCAGGTATGAAAAGGTTGATGCATGTGTTAGTTTGCATTTTAGACCTTTACAGTTGGGGAAGTGAAGATTAAGGAATGTGCGGGATATTGTTTGAACTGCCAAACATCCAGAGTTACCTAGTAAACCTGATGGGGAGGCATATAGCCCCAGGGAAGAGACTGTTCCTAATTAAATACCTGAAATTTCTGACTGGTTTGATTTATTTATTTATTTATTGCATTTGTATCCCACATTTTCCCACCTCTTTGCAGGCTCAATGTGGCTTACAATACATCATGAATGGTGGAAATATATAAGAAAATAGACATTTAGTATTACAGAAGGATCTTGGGTAACATTATAATGATAAAACATGATAGTAGTATAACAAGCAGATATTATAAGACAATTCTGGATGTATGTGGAGGAGTTCACATTTGTTGATCTTTGTGGTATACCCAGTGGCGTAGGAAGGGGGGGGCAGTGGGGCGGTCCGCCCTGGGTGCACGCTGCTGGGGGGTGTCAGCGCCTTGCTGGCTCCTTGCTCTCTCTGCCCCGGAACAGGTTACTTCCTGTTCCGGGGCAGAGAGAGCAAGGAACAGCGAGGCGCAGACAACCCCCAGCGGCGTGCGCTCGGCGGATTGGGCCTCCCGCCCGCCCCTCACCGCCTTCCAGGTATGTTCTTGCGGGGGGGGGGGGGCTTTGCGCTACGGAGGGGGGAGGGTGCGTCACGCTGCACCCGGGGGGGGGGGTGCGTAGCGACGACCCGCCCCGGGTGTCAGCTGCTCTCACGACGCCACTGGGTATACCTTGTTAAAGAGATGGGTCTTCAGTAGTTTGCGGAAGTTAGTTAATTCATAAATCGTTTTTAAGTTGCGCGGCAGCGCGTTCCAGAATAGTGTGCTCAGGTATGAAAAGGTTGATGCATGTGTTAGTTTGCATTTTAGACCTTTACAGTTGGGGAAGTGAAGCTTACCGTTCAGTGAATCCAGACTGCCCCAATTTGACTGCCCCGATCGGACCGACCGTTCACTTGTCTATTAGATTGTAAGCTCTTTGAGCAGGGACTGTCTCTCTTTGTTAAATTGTACAGCGCTGCGTAACCCTAGTAGCGCTCTAGAAATGTTAAGTAGTAGTAGTAGTAGTAGTATGTGGAGTTGGGCCTAGGACTGGGAAAGTCGAAGCACAGCCAAGCGGCGGGGGAAGTGTTTACAATATATTAAAATTCCTGTCACATAAATAAAATCTTTATCACAGTCATACACCGCCTCTTCTATTATCATTTAGAGAAATGCGGAAAAACAAGTAAATGCACGCCATAGAGTAACATCGGGACTGGTTCATTCTGTCCTGGTAAGAAAAAGCATAAAGCTTCTTGGCAGTCCTCCATACACATGAAACCCGGAGCCCCTTTCAATCGCTCAACTTCTCTGACTAGCTACCTGGCAAATCCCAGTATTTACTTTACTACTGCTATTAATCATTTCTATAGCACTACTAGACATATGCAGCGCTATACACATCCGCCAGATTCTATATATTGCGTCTAGCGTTCTGTGCTGAAATCCAAGCGTATTCTATAACAACGCACATAACTTAATTGGCTTAATAAACCAATCAGCATATTTAACAGCACTTAACAAGCAATAATGAGCACTAATTGGCAATAATTAGAATTTACACACACAACTCGCTAAGTGTATTCTGCAACACACAGCATCTAAATTCTAATGTGTGCAGCCAAAAAGGGTGTGGTTACGGGCGGGGAAATGGGTGTTTTATGGGCACTCCAAAATTTACATGCATTGTTATAGAATATGCCACGTTTTCCTCGGTGTAAATGGATGCACGTAGTTCTAGGTGCTGGGATATCAACTAAACGTATTCTATATACCGTGCCTATACCTATGTGTCACTTATAGAATATGCTTAGGCAGAAATTTATTCTGCGAGGATTTTTAAGGTGCCATATATAAAATCTAGCCCTCTATGCAGGTACTTTCTCTGTCCTCAGCGGGCTCACAATCTAAGTTTTTATACCTGGGGCAATGGAGGGTTAAGCGACTTGCCCAAGGTCACAAGAAGCTGCATTGGGAATTGAACCCAGGTTGCCAGGATCAAAGCCCACTGCACTTTCTCCTCAAAGACAAAATAAGCTCAGAATATAATAATTGTATGCAAGCTTAGTGGTACCACCCTCATGGCGAAAGACTTCTGGTATTCTACTTCTATGCAAAAATCAAGGAAGTTTCCACAAGGGCGGGACCAGAGACAGAGCTGAGAGCGAAGAGAAGGGAAGGCAGCCCGCTGAAGCGCTGACTCACCAAGCCTGCTTGCCTTTCACTGCTGCCGCTGGGACACCAGTAAGATGACTTTTAAATTCTGGGCGGCATGCAGGAAGGTGAGGGGGCAGGCGAAGCACTGTTGTGGGAGTGGGAGAAGAGGTCGGGCTGGAACTTGAGTCAGAGGGAGGGCGGGCCACTGGGCCTGGAACTCGGAGGGGGCGAGGGGGGTCTGGAACGGAAGAGGGAGGGAGGGAGGGAGATGGGGGCCTGGAACTCAGAGGAGAGGGAGAGGAGGAGAGGGGGAATGCACCACATGTAAAAAAAAAAATTCAGCACTCCCAATCATGTTGAAAAGTCGGCTCCTATGCCCTCGGGCACGCGGCATCGCATAGTCTGTGACGGTCGGTGCAGTGTGAGGGCTCCGCTTTGCTTCTGCACCGGCGGCCCGCATGTGCAGACTGCAGAGTCAGTGCACCTCCCTCCTCCCGCCCAGCTGTTCGATGGCGCTCGGACTCGGAGGAGCCGGGGGGGGGGGGGGGGGGGGGGCGCCAACTGATAGTCTGCAGGGGGGCACCAGAGACCCTAGGACCGGCCCTGACTGTACTCATTCATTATACAATCCATTCACAACTGCCTCATTTATACTTTTTTCACACACCCCTCCTCCAGCTGATTGCACTGATTAGCTTAGAATTCATAGCAAGATCCTAATCCTCAGCAAACCTTCCTTCATAATCACAAAATCTTGTGTGGCCATGCAGACCCCCCCACCCCATACACACCCCACCCACCCTGCTTTTTACCTTGGGCACTCCAGAATATCAGTCTAATTGCAAATGGATATGTTTAAACACTTTTTATGCCCAATATATCTCAGAAATGCATTCAAGTGCAGAACGACTTCATGGCAGTTTGCGTTGAATGATATATAAAAAAAAAATCTCATGACTAGTTTTACAAGATGAGTTTTGCAATTACAGTAATTGCACAGCTATAGCATAAGATGTATTTTAAAGTGCCAACCATACGAGAATCTCAAACTGATTAGCACATCTTATAGTTCAGACAGAGCTATGTACTGTATTCAGGTTTTACAGCACTGGTGTCTTATATATAAATAAATAAATAAAGATATATAGATATATATAGATATATATAGGTTTTCAGTATGTTTATCTTAAAGATTGGATGGTAAAAGTTTAATGAAAGATTTTAGTGAGGTTCTCGCACTCAAGGGTACTGTGATTTCACAACAGAGGACTAAAAACCAGCAAGAAAGGCATTAGCACAGGACAAAAATAGCCAATCCACAAACCGAGAGGGATGATTACATGGCAAGTCAGCACTCTTCCTGCCTGCTGCATTTTAATTGACTTGAGAAAATCATTAATGCCCAGATGCTCAAAACTCTGGCGCTATACAAACCAGCGCTGGAAAAATGCAACAAAAGCGCCAAGGAATTACTTCCTCAGGCTCGAAGCTAATAGTATGCAAATGATATGCACGCTATTAGCTTCAAGCATGAGGAAGTAAATCAGGCGGATGGTGTCCGGTGTATGTGCTAAAGAGTCACATGTGCCAGAGAGTACATAAGTATTGCCATACTGGGAATTTTATACATACATTTTATAGTAACATACATAGTAGATGACGGCAGAAAAAGACCTGCACGGTCCATCCAGTCTGCCCAACAAGATAACTCATATGTGCTACTTTTTTGTATACCCTACTTTGGTTTGTACCTGTGTTCTTTATGGCACAGACCGTATAAGTCTGCCCAGCACTATCCCCGCCTCCCAACCACCAGCCCCGCCTCCCAACCACCGGCTCTGGCACAGACCGTATAAGTCTGCCCAGCACTATCCCCGCCTCCCAACCACCAGCCCTGCCTCCCACCACCGGCTTTATATTGCTTATCCCAGAAATAGAGGAGGAGCAGGAAATATGATAGAGGGGAGATATAATAGAGGTCTATAAAATAATGAGTGGAGTTGAACGGGTAGATGTGAAGCATCTGTTTACGCTTTCCAAAAATACTAGGACTAGGGGGCATGTGATGAAGCTACAATGTAGTAAATTTAAAACGAATTAGAGAAAATGTTTCGTCACTCAACGTGTAATTAAACTCTGGAATTCGTTGCCAGAGAATGTGGTAAAGGCGGTTAGCTTAGTGGAATTTAAAAAAGATTTGGACGGCTTCCTAAAGGAAAAGTCCATAGACCATTAGTAAAAGGAGGGTGCAGAGAGCAGCCACGCGCCCGTCGGCTCCACTGGCTCCCTGCTCCCTCTGCCCCGGAACAGGAAGTAACCTGTTCCGGGGCAGAGGGAGCAGGGAACCAGCGGAGCCGACAGGCCTGCGGCTGCTCTCTGCACCCTCCAGCAGCATGCACCTGGAGCGGACGGCCCCCACCGCCCTGCCCTTGCTACGCCACTGCCCCTTTTACCGCAGCTTAGTAAAAGGACCCCATAATAATTAATAAGCCTGGGCTTCAATCTAATCACTCCAATCTAATTATTTCTGACAGCTTAATCTTGATCTTCTGCTACCCTATAGGCTTGTATAAAAAGATAAGTTTTAAACTCTCATTTAAAATGTTTTACTTCCTGAATTTCTTTAAGCCTTAATGTAGGCTATTCCACATAATGTGGCCTGTTATATAAAATATAGTCGCTCTGTACTTATTCAGTTTTACAACCCAATGTGATGGATCCAAGTACAACAGCTGTGCAAATCTCAAAGTCCTCGAAGGTTGGCCTCGGTTTTCGCCTATAATGGAAACCGAGGACGCCCATTTCAGAAACGACCAAATCCAAGCCATTTGGTCGTGGGAGGAGCCAGCATTAGTACTGCACTGGTCCCCTCTCACATGCCAGGACACCAACTGGGCACCCTAGGGGGCACTGCAGTGGATTTCACAAATTGATCCCAGGTGCATAGCTTCCTTACCTTGGGTGCTGAGCCCCCCAAATCCCCCCCCAAACCCCACTACCCACAACTGTAAAACACTACCATAGCCCTTAAAGGGTGAAGGGGGGCACCTAGATGTGGGTACAGTGGGTTTCGGGTGGGTTTTGGAGGGCTCCCATTTACCACCACAAGTGTAACAGGTAGAGGGGGGATGGGTCTGGCTCTGTCTGCCTGAAGTGCACTGCAGTACCCACTAAAAACTGCTCCAGGGACCTGCATACTGCTGTGATGGAGCTGGGTATGACATTTGAGGCTGGCATAGAGGCTGGAAAAAAAATGTGTTTTAATTAGTTTTTTTGGGTGGGAGGGGGTTGGTGACCACTACTACTACTACTACTATTTAGCATTTCTATAGCACTACAAGGCGTACGCAGCGCTGCTACTACTACTACTATTTAGCACTGGGGGAATAAGGGGAGGTGATCCCCGATTCCCTCCGGTGGCCATCTGGTCAGTTCGGGCACATTTTCGAGGCTTGGTCATGAACAAAAAGGGACCAAGTTAAGTCGGCCAAATGCTTGTCAGGGACGCCCTTCTTTTTTCCATTATCGGCCGAGGACAGCCATCTGTTAACCACGCCCCCGTTCTGCCTTTGGTACAATGCTGACACGCCCCCTTGAACTTTGGCCATCCCTGCAACGGAAAGCAGTTGAGGCCGGCCAAAATCGGCTTTCGATTATGCCGATATGGCTGGCCCTGAGAGAAGGCCACCCATCTCCCGATTTGTATCGGGAGATGGGCGCCCTCCTCTTTCGAAAATGAGCTGGTAAGTTGTTAGTCTCACTTGCATACACAAGGAGTGACACGGGCTGCACATACTGCAGCAGGACATGTTTATCCACTCCTACCCTAGCTGAGATAATATTTAACCATCTCTCTGACCTCATGTGCAACTTTCTTTAATCACCTTACTTTCTAACTCTTCTTACTCTCTTACCTATCTATATGCTCCATCTTTGCTTATACCCTACACTGCCAATTAAAATGTTCTATTACGTATTTTGTTGACATTGTAAATAGTACACTATCAGGCTTATTTTCGAAAGAGAAGGGCGCCCACTTGGCCGACTTTACTTGGTCCATTTCTTCTTGCGTCCAAGCTTCAAAAAGGTGCCCGAGCTGACCAGATGACCACCGGAGGGAATCGGGGATGACCTCCCCTTACTTCCCCAGTGGTCACTAACCCCCTCCCACCCTAAAAAAAAACTTTAAAAATATTTTGTGCCAGCCTCAAATGTCATACCCAGCTCCATGACAGCAGTATGCAGGTCCCTGGAGCAGTTTTAGTGGGTGCAGTGAGCCCTTCAAAACCCACCGTAAACCCATTGTACCCACATGTAGGTTCCCCCCTTCCCCCTTTAGGGCTATGGTAGTGGTGTACAGTTTTGGGGAGTGGGTTTTGGGGGGCTCAGCACCCAAGGTAAGGGAGCTCTCAGGACAAATCACTCCTATCTGTACCCTTCTCTACCACCGCTAACTCCAGACTCCGCCCCTTCTGCCTCGCATCACCTTATGCCTGGAACAGACTTCCCGAGCCCATACGCCATGCGCCCTCTCTGCCCATCTTCAAGTCCTTACTCAAAGCCCATCTCTTCTCTCTTGCCTTTGGCGCCTAACCACCTTCCCCATTCATGTTACCTACACTGACTACATAGTTTGTAACCTCTAGATTGTAAGCTATTTAGTTATAACCTTTAGATTGTAAGCTACCTACACTGACTGCATAGTTTGTAACCTTTAGATTGTAAGCTCTCCTGAGCAGGGACTGTCCTTCCCCATGTGAAACTTGTACAGCGCTGCGTAACCCTGGCAGCGCTATAGAAATGCTAAGTAGTAGTAGTAGTAGTAGTAGCTATGCAATTTGTGAAGTCCACTGCAGTGCCCCCTAGGGTGCCCGGTTGGTGTCCTGGCATGTGAGGGGGACCAGTGCACTAGGAATGCTGGCTCCTCCCATGACCAAAGGGCTTGCATTTGGTCATTTCTGAGATGGGCGTCCTCGGTTCCCATTATTGCCGAAAACCGGGGACGACCATCTCTAAGGATGACCTAAATGTTGAGATTTGGGCGTCCCAGACCGTATTATCGAAACGAAAGATGGACGCCCATCTTGTTTCGATAATACGGGTTTCCCCGCCCTTCGCCGGGATGTCCTGCGAGGACGTCCTCAGGAAAACCTGGGCGCCCCGTTCGATTATGCCCCTCTATGCCATACTTTGTATTGTAATTTGAATATTTTACTGCTGTAATTGCCTATTTCTTACGGTTAATCTATTCTTACTGTACACCATCTTGAGTGAATTCCTTCAAAAAGGCAATAAATAAATCCTAATAAATAAATAATATAAATAAATACTCAATTTATTAAAGATATTTTTAATTGTGTCATCAATTGGAAGCAGAAACTGGATATCATTGGCATAGAGTCTATAATTCAAATGTAGACAGTTCAGTAATCGACATAATGGCAGCAAGAATATGTTAAAAAGCACTGCAGTTGAACAAGATCCCTGAGATACCCCAGTTTTTATCTCTTTCAACTCCGATATTTCTTCACCTATGGCGACACAAAATTGTTTGTTCTCTAAAAAAGGAAGTAAACCAACTCAACACCTAACAGATAATACCAATCAAGCACAATCTATTTATTAGAAACGTTACAAGTAAGAAACACCCAAATTTATTAAATCCAGTTCGGATCACGTCAAATAAAGACAAAAGCAAAGTGTGTATATCATGGTTAAAATGAAAACCAAATTGATTAATATACAAAATATTGTTTCCAAAAATTTAAAATTCCAGTGTAAACAATTCTTTCCATAACCTTTGTTAAAAAGGGTAACAAAGAAATAGGTCTACAATTTTCCACTTATTCTCTACTCCCTTTTTTATCCTTCAATAATTGCCTAACTACTGCTTTCTTCAACTCGACAGGCATACATCCAGAATCAGTGGCATACCTAGGTTGGATGCCACCCGGGGTGGGTTGCTGCTACGTCCCCTGGAGCATTGCACCCTCGGCGCATCACCCCCTCCCCCCGAAGCGCATCATCCTCACCCCCTGAGGGTGCACAGAGCAGTCATGCAGCTGTCGGCTCCACCGGTCCCCTGCCAAGGAACAGGAAATAACATCGGAGGGGGCGGGAAAACGGCAGAGCTGACAGCCGCACGACTGCTCCATGCACTCCCTTGCTGCCTGCACCCAGGGTAGACCTCCCCCACCACCCCCTCCCTTAGTACGCTAGAGTCCAGAATCAAAACTCATGTTCAATACTTGGACAAAAACTGGAGCAACCAAATTTTTCAGACTTTTTAGGAGAGAAGATTGACAAACATCTAACTTAAAAAATAACTATTTTTAACTTGATTCAAAGTTTTCTTCACCACATCAGTTGTTACTGGAGTAAACTCAGACTTCTTTTCTTCCTCCTTTAAATGACATTCAGATTCAACAGGCAATTCTGAATATTCAGATTGTTCTGTTATCTTATCTACCTTAGTCTTAAACACATCTGCAAAATCATTACATGAAATAGAGGAAGAAAAATGTCCTTTGTTATCCATATCTTTAGTTAACCTTGAAACTGTAGCGAACAATTCTTTAGTACTGGAAGAGGCTCTTTCTAGAGACTCATTTAAAAAGGCGCATTTCACTATATTCACTTTCTCTCTGTATTCCACCAATTTCTTTAAATCTTTTTCTTGTGAACCTCCTGAAGGAAACATACATCACTCCCTTTCATTCTTCCTTCGTTCTTGCTTCAACAAATGCAATTCATCATTAAACTAGGGTGCTTTATGACTTCTCTTTACTTTCTTTTGCTTGAATGGTGCAACTTCATTAACAGCATACGATAAAATATTATTACATTTAAAGTAACACATGACTCAGCAGTATCACCCTCACAAACATCAAACATCTGTAAGCTATCTAATGCTAATTGCAACTCTTTAAGCTCAATAGATTCCCTCCGAATAACCCATTTGGGTAATTTACTATGCAATAATTCGTTATCAAACTCAGTTTTTACAAATACTGCTGCATGATCTGACCATGAGAGAAAACATATTGAATCTATATTATAATTATTCCCACCCAACAAATATTTTGGAACAAAAATTAAATCCAATATAAGTCCAGCTGCATGCGTTGGCTGTGTTACTAACTGAGACCATCCTAAACCCTCCAGAGAAGTTATACAATTCATAATCACATCATCCACAGGGAAGAAGTGGGAAACTACAGACCGGTAAGTCTCACGTTGGTGGTAGGAAAAATAATGGAGTCGCTGCTGAAAGAAAGGATAGTTAACTTTCTAGAAGCCGACGGGTTACAGGACCTGAGGCAACATGGCTTTACCAAAGGAAAATCCTGCCAAACGAACCTTATTGACATCTTTGACTGGGTGACCAAAGAACTGGATGAAGGATGTGCGCTAGATGTAATCTACTTGGATTTCAGCAAAGCCTTTGATACGGTCCCCCACAGAAGACTCGTGAATAAGCTGAAAGGGTTGAACTTAGGACCGAAAGTGGTGAACTGGATAAGAAACTGGTTGACCGACAGGTGGCAGAGGGTGGTGGTAAATGGAATCCGCTCGGAGGAAAGGAAGGTGAGCAGTGGAGTTCTTCAGGGGTCGGTGCTGGGGCCTATTCTGTATAATATATTTGTAGGAGATATTGCTGAACGGTTTGAAGGAAAGGTGTGCCTTTTTGCAGATGACACAAAAATAGCCAATAGAGTGGATACCCTGGAGGGAGTAGAAACGATGAGAAGGGATCTCCGAACCTTAGAAAAATGGTTGAGGGTCTCGCAGTTAAAATTTTAATGCCAAGAAGTATAGAATGATGCACTTGGGGTGCAGAAACCCAAAAGAGAGATACCAAATAGGAGGGGAGAGATTAGTAAGCTCGACTTAGGAGAGAGACCTTGGGGTGATGGTGTCTGAGGATCTAAAGGTGAAGAAACAATGCGACAAGGCGACGGCCGTGGCCAGAAAGATGCTAGGCTGCATAGAGAGGGGCATAACCAACAGAAGAAAGGAGGTGTTGATGCCCCTCTACAAGTCGTTGGTGAGGCCCCACTTGGAGTATTGTGTTCAGTTTTGGAGGCCGTATCTTCCTAAAGATGTAAAAAGACTGGAAGCGGTGCAAAGAAAAGCTACAAAAATGGTATGGGATTTGCGTTGCAAACCATACGAGGAGAGACTTGCTGACCTGAACATGTATACCTTAGAGGAAAGGAGAAACAGGGGTGACATGATACAGACGTTCAAATTGGGAAACAAAACGGGAGCTGGGCAGACTTCTATGGTCTATGCCCTGATTGTGACGTTATAATACGCTTGATTACAATTGCTAGGCAAGAATTAAGAAAGAAGGAACGATTGTGGAGGAAAGATAGCTCTGATTTTCTATAAGTTGCATGAATATCGCTTATGTCTAACTAAGTATAGGGAACTTACTCTGTCAGCAAAAAAATTATTATGATAGTTATTTCTTCTGCTCCATCTTCCCCGATTGAGCTTTTTGCTGTTGTTCAGAAGTTAACCACTAGGCCAGTTCATCAATCGTGTTTGTCACTTATGCCACTAGATTTTGCCAAGGCCTTTAGCAGCAAGGTCTCTAACATCTTTGATTCTTTTGTGAATAAGTACATAAGTACATAAGTAATGCCATACTGGGAAAAGACCAAGGGTCCATCGAGCCCAGCATCCTGTCCACGACAGCAGCCAATCCAGGCCAAGGGCACCTGGCAAGCTTCCCAAACGTACAAACATTCTATACATGTTATTCCTGGAATTGTGGATTTTTCCCAAGTCCATTTAGTAGCGGTTTATGGACTTGTCCTTTATGAAACCGTCCAACCCCTTTTTAAACTCTGCTAAGCTAACCGCCTTCACCACTTTCTCTGGCAACGAATTCCAGAGTTTAACTATACGTTGGGTGAAGAAAAAGTTTCTCCGATTTGTTTTAAATTTACTACACTGTAGTTGCATCGCATGCCCCCTAGTCCTAGTATTTTTGGAAAGCGTGAACAGACGCTTCACATCCACCTGTTCCAGTCGACTCATTATTTTATATACCTCTATCATGTTTCCCCTCAGCCGTCTCCAAGCTGAATAGCCCTAGCCTCCTTAATCTTTCTTCATAGGGAAGTCGTCCCATCCACGCTATCATTTTATATATCCTGGCCTGCAAGGGAAAGTCTTGTAGGTCTTGCTGTTTGGGAGGAATTCTTCTTAGTGACTCCTAAATGATTTCATCTATTATGAATAGCTTGAATGTTTCTCTTTGTCCGTTGGACATATGTTCGCCCTCATTGATCAAGTTTTTGAAATCAGAAATGCCTGATTTGGTTATCTTACTGAGGCTTCTGTTCCTCCCCATTTAAAAAGAGCTGCTGTTCATCCAGTTTTGAAAACTGTAAATGTAGAGCCTAATGACCCTGGTAATTATCGTCCAATATCATCGCATGATTTTCTTGCTAAAATCCTTGAGAAAGTTGTGTTATTTCAGCTTCCATTGAGAATACTGACCATTTAACCGTACTTTCTAATTTCTATCTTGTAACCAGTTTTTAATCCACAATAGTGCACTACCTCCTATCCCACGACTCTCCAATTTCCTCTGGAGTCTTTCTTGAGGTACTTTGTCAAATGCCTTTTGAAAAGCCAGATACACAATATTGACCAGCTCACCTTTATCCACGTTTGTTCACCCCTTCAAAGAAATGTAGCAGATTGGTGAGGCAAGATTTCCCTTCACTAAATCCATGCTTTTGAATATGCTCTGTAATTTTGTTCTTTATAATAGTCTCTACCATTTTGCCCAGCACCGACGTCAGACTCACTGACCTATAATCTCCTCTGGAACCTTTTTTTAAAAATCAGTGTTACATTGGCCACCATCCAATCTTTTGGTGCCATGCTTGATTTTAAAGATAAATTACATATTACTAACAATAGTTCTGCAAGTTCATTTTTCAATTCTGCCAGTACTCTGGGATGAATACCATCCAGTCCTGGTGATTTGCTACTCTGCAATTTGTCCAATTGTCCCATTACATCTTCCAGTTCCATTACATCTTCCAGTTCTATAGAGATTTCATTCTGTTTCTCTGACTCCCCCTAGTCCTAGTATTTTTGGTTAAGAGTAAACAAGCAATTGATGTCCTTCTGTTGCACTCCATTCAGGGTTTGATTCCTGTCCTCCTTTTGGCTGCCTTCCACACATGTTCTCTACACCTCAAGGTGATTATGTCGAGGAATAGCCAAACATATTAATGTTTGTAATTGGTTCACAAGGCAGCCTGGGACATTAATTTCCTGACCTCAGCATTGTCTGTGAATAAAACTTGGCTACTCTGTATCCCAAAGGCTGTCTCTGTGTAAGTCCCAACATATGTTCATCTGGAAGAGAGTCAATGGTTATGTGGAATGTATGGTGCCTAGGCTTACCTCACCACATGCGGGCTATGTCCCGCCTCAGACTCTAGCCACTGCTCCAAAGCCAACTATGGCTAGTATCTCCCTCTCCAGGGCATACTAGCCCTCTCCTCAAGTAACTTCATTGGCTCCCTATCCGTTTCCATTTCTGCATACAGTTCAAACTCCTCTTATAGACTTACAAGTACATTCACTCTGCAGCTCCTCAGTATCCAGGGCTTTTTTTGAGGGGGGTACTTGGGGTTACTGAGTACCGGCTTCTTTTCCATTGTCTGCTAAAATTGACCCATAGACCCCAAGTTTTAATGAAAGAGCTCAAGTTCTACACACCAATTCTGCCTTGTCATAGATTCTGTGACTGGTTGCAGAGGGCCTGGTTATTGTGGGGTGGGTCCCTCAGTGATCACCCCAACCCTGAAGGGTGGCCTAGCATTTGAAAACCGGCACTTTTTTTGCTAGAAAAAACACACTGTCAGTACCTCTCCACTCGTATCTCTCCCTACACTCCTCCCCGGGAATCCAGAGGTATGTGTGTCTCTGGCAGTTAGGTGCAAACACTTATATAAGTACATAAGTATTGCCATACTGGGACAGACTGAAGGTCCATCAAGCCCAGCATCCTGTTTCCAACAGTGGCCAATCCAGTTTACAACTACCTGGCAAGATCCCAAAACAGTACAATACATTTTATGCTGCTTATCCTAGAAATAAACAGTGGATTTTCTCCAAGTCCGTTTTAATAATGGTTTATGGATTTTTCTTTTAGGAAGTTATCCAAACCTTTTTTAAACCCTGCTAAACTAACTTCTTTTATCACATTCTCTTGCAACGAATTCCAGAGTTTAATTACATGATGAGTGAAGAAATATTTTCTCTGATTCGTTTTAAATTTACTACTTTGTAGCTTCATTTCATTCCCCCTAGTCCTAGTATTTTTGGAAAGAGTAAACAGGCGATTCACGTGTACCTGTTCCACTCCACTCATTATTTTATAGACCTCTATCATATCTTCCCTCAGCCGTCTCTTCTCCAAGCTGAAGAGCCCTAGCCGCTTTAGCCTTTCCTTATAGGGAAGTCGTCCCATCCCCTGGGAGTGGAGGCGTAGCCTAGTGGTTAGTGCAGTGGACTTTGATCCTGAGGAACTGAATTCAATTCCCACTGCAGCTCCTTGTGACTCTGGGCAAGTCACTTAACCCTCCACTGCCCCTGGTTCAAAATAAGTACCTGAATATATGTTAACCGCTTTGAATGTAGTTGCAAAAAACCTCAGAAAGGCAGTATATCAAGTCCCCTTTCCCTTTATCATTTTTATCACCCTTCTATGTACCTTTTCTAATTCCACTATATCTTTTTTGAGATGTGGTGACCAGAATTGCACACAATATTCGAGGGGCGGTCACACCATGGAGCGATACAAAGCATTAAAACATTCTCATTTTTGTTTTCCATTCCTTTCCTAACAATACCTGGAATAGTGTTCAGCACTCTGCTATGGTAGTATTCAATAAAGGAAAATAGACATCTACTTTCCTTTTATAAAATATGCTGCACACATGAATCATCAGATTGTAAAGCGAGAACTAATATCTCAACAGTTACATCCCACGCTAAGGCAGCAGGCATATTTTGATCATGAATACTCTGATTTGCAAAGCATTTAGCCAATCACGAGACAGGATTTTTTTCACCCCCATAGTCAGACAATGCTTTCAATTTATAAGGTTATGCTCATAAACCGTGCCAAGGAAAAAGAACAGAATAAAATAGTATTATTTAGCAGTAGAAATAAAAAATATAACATTGCCTGACCCGAAAAATAATATGTCATTAGTCTATCCTTATTACAAATGTACTAATCAAACAAAATATGATGTTAAGAGCCAGGTACAGGAAAGCTGCTGGTATTTACATAAATTATTACTGTTATACCACTGGAAGAGTAATGTGATTGCCATAAGAACTTAATTGCACCAGATTGATAGTCAGATGATAATAATTTGAATTCATGAGCACCTTTCATTCAAATAGGAAGTCAACACTCAGGAAGCAGGTGAAAGCTTGGCTCTTCAACCAGCCCTTTAATGTAAGAAGTAACTAACTTGTTAGTCTCCCTCACACACACAAGGATTGACTCGGGCTGCACATACTGCAGCGGGACATGTTTATCCACTCCTACCCTAGCTGAGATAATATTTAACCATCTCACCTTTCTTTAAATTAGTCACTCCTCTTGCTCTCTTACCTATCTATATGTTAAAAACAAGTTATGAGCTTCACCTTCTTATAATTTTTTGTATATCTATCTTTTATTTCTAGGAGGAAAAAGGCTTCAGATGCTCGGCTAACTGTTTAGCTTTTGCTTTTGTGGTTTGCCAGGCGGGCTTCTTCATTAGCCTTAAAAACCTCCAAGGAAAACCTTTTTTATTAAAAAAAAATATTTTCTCACGAGGTAATGCTTTATCGCCTTATCAATTTCTTCATTCCTGTTGTCAAATTTATAGTAATATTTTTGCAAAATCTTTTCTCAAAGGCATCACAGGTGCTTCTCTTTGTAGATGTGCTGTTTGCATAGGTTTGCTCGACAGAGCGCCTCCGTTTCGTTGCTTCGTCAGGGGACAAACTGTGCCACACCTTTTTTTCTGTATCCCTCATCAATATTGTCCTGTCCATAGAAGTCCGCCCGGCCCTCCTGTCCTTACGTTGCAACTACTGAAGTTGCTGTGGAAACCCACTTCAGCCTATCGATCTTCTCATTTGCGGGACACAGGTCATAAAAGTCTTCCCAGCACTGTCCTCAAGTTCCAGCCATTGAAGTTGCTGTCGAAGCCCTTTCCAGCCCATATAAGGGACACAGATCGTACAAGGCTGCCCGGCACCGGCCCTAGTTTATCACAGCCTGAGTTGCCATCTAAGTGTCACTCGACACATCCACACAATGTAGCCATTTAAGTTTAGGAAACCATCTTTAGCACTGTCTAATGCAGGGGTGGGCAACCTGTAGCCCGCAGGCCAAATGTGGCCCACCACTGCATGGACCAGAGCTGTGGTGACTGTAAATACTGTATTTTGCAAATATTTTTGGAATAACCAATCTAGCGGTTTGTTTCCATCATTTTAAATTAAATTTGTACTTATTTATCACAGGTCTATGGAACTCTGCGCATGTTCGGTTCTAACATTATGCAATATTACAGCCCGCTAGGAGTAATATTGACATTCATGGGACATTCTGTGTATAAAATTTGCCTTCTTTGGTCTAAAGGCAGAACTTTTGGCCTGTGTCTGCTTTCCATTATTTAGAGAGGTTGTGGGGAAAAGTGGTGTTTGTATAGCTGTGTGACTTCATGGGAAATATTGGTTATCTGAACGTTTGACAGGAAGAATCACAGCATAGAGACAGCCTTGGTAGCAGTTGTGAATGATTTAAGATGGTTTATGCATCAGGGGACCTCTGCAAGAATTGTTCTGTTGGACATCTTTGCAACTTTTGAAACAGGTAATCATCAGAGTTTAGAGGGCATACTCTCATAAATTGAAATCCAAGGTCAGGTTTTGAAGAGGCTTACATCTTTCTAGGCTGAAAGGACACAGCAAGTCAGAATATAAATTTACCTCCAAGCAAAATAGCCTCCACGTACAATGACTGCAGTTAACCAAAACAAACTAAAAGCCACGGTGCTTTTACAATGGCTGATTTTGCGCCACAGTCAGATTGACTCCACAGAGAGGCTAATTCCTAAGGAGCTTATCATCCCATTTTACTAAGGAATGCCGAAAAATGGCCTGCACTAGCATAGGCGAGTGTTTTGGACGCACGAGGTCCATTTTTCTGCAAAAAAGGGAGGGAAAGACAACAAAAAAGCAGATCAGTAAAACATTATTTTATTAAATGACAACCAAATATTCAAATCAGCCCGACACTGGCCGTGTGTTGCCCCAACTGGGCTGCGTCAGGGGCTATAAAACAAATGACATGACATTTAAAAACCTTTATGGTAACACACCACAATTAGAAATGTTTATGAACTGACAAAATATTTTAAGACATATATTATATAACTAAAAAACAATATATTGATACACATGTAAATAGAAATATAAAAATAGATGATATACATACTCAATAACAACAGAAATGGCATGATTAAAATTTTATATAAAAACCATTATTGTACATAAAGACTGCATAATGTAAATTGTGGTGTTACCATAAAGATTTTTAAATGTCATGTCATTTGTTTTATAGCCCCTGATGCAGCCCAGTTGGGCGAAACACGGCCATTGTCGGGCTGATTTGACTATTTGGTTGTCATTTAATAAAATAATTTTTTTTACTGATCTGCTTTTTGGTCTTTCCATCTTGGAGTTTGCAGATCGTTTGCCCTGCTGTTTTCTTGATGCCTACAAAAAAGGCCATTTTTGGGGGGCCGAAAATGGATGTGCGGCAAAATAAAAATTGGTGCGCGCGTCCATTTTGGGACTGAGACCTTACCGCCATCCATTGACTTAGTGGTAAGGTCTGACGCGTTAAGCGGGCGGTAATCATCAGTGCGCGTACACTGCCAATCACCACCCAGTTAGCGCTGTGCGGCAGAAAATAAAAAATATTTTACGATATGCGTTTTCGGATGCACGTAAAAACTTAGAATTACTGCCCAGGGCACACTGTAGCCGGGCGGTAGTTCTAATTTGACACTCGTTGTATGCATGTAGGCGCCTACGCGTCTTAGTCAAAGGGCACCTTACTGACTTAATTCCTGCTAAAATCTTGTATCAAAAGCAGTTATTAGGAGCACTCAAATTACCATATAAACTATTGTGCAAGATACCCCCCAGTCATGGCAGCCATTTCGACAGCAGAGATAAAACGGGCAGGAGCAACTAGGGATTGTTCCTGCCTATACCCCTAGAACACCAGGGACTGTAAAATAGGCCCAGGGGGGCATATGGGTTGGGAGAAGGCACTTGGGGGGGACGGGGGTTCAGGACGGCGACAAATGGGATAAAGCACACAATTTCAGCTTCCACCAAAAAGACATCGCCATTTAATTTAATTAATTTGTAATTAATTTATCAGTTAGTCACTCAGGTGTTTGTAGCTGGTAAATTAGTGCTGGCAGCAGCATGGAAACAACAATCCCTGCCCGAAATATCGGTGATAATGCGCAAGTTGGATTACATCCATTTGATGTCTAAACTCGCAGCGCTGCGTACAGGCAGTATAATAGCCTACCATCATGTTTGGGACCCATTTATTCGATGGTCATCTCATTCTGAAACTGTCTCGCCAAAACCTCAGAAGGGGGGAGAGGGGGGGGGGAAGGGGGGAGGGGAAGGGGTAGGATAGATATGTTAAGAAAAAAAGAAACGTTTCGAGTTCCTAGCTCAGTCCGAATCAGGGCTGGGATCTGCCCCAGGAGCATTCATTCATAATACCTGGGGATTTTTTTTTCTCTGGTTTTAATCCTCCTGCCCAAAGCAGTTAGTCTGGTCATTACAGTGACACGTGTTCTGGGACCCTGCTATTATTAACCCTGAATCTGCTCATTAGGGGGACAAGTCTACAACAGGGTGCTTTTGTGGCACTCAAAGACTGAGCCAGCTCTTTTTTCTTTATACTCTACATTGAGCTGCCCATCACCTGTTGTATTCAGTTTAAAGTGTTGTGTCTTGCTCATAGTAACATAGTAGATGACGGCAGAAAAAGACCTGCACGGTCCATCCAGTCTGCCCAAGATAAACTCATGTGTATACCTTACCTTGATTTGTACCTGTCTTTCTCAGGGCACAGACCGTATAAGTCTGCCCAGCAGTTTTTCCTGCCTCCCAACCACCTGTCCCGCCTTCCATCACCGGCTCTGGCACAGACCGTATAAAAGTCTGCCCTCCCCTATCCTCGCCTCCCAACCACCAACCCCTCTTCCCCCCACTTGCTCTGCCACCCAATTGTAGCTAAGCTCTGCCCGATATAAAGCCTTTCATGCAGGTATCCCTCAATACTTGTCCACCCAAATCGTTCCATATATTTCCTCTCATTCTACTACTACTACTTAACATTTCTAGAGCGCTAGTTGGGTTACGCAGTGCTGTACAATTTAACAAAGAGAGACAGTCCCTGCTCAAAGAGCTTACAATCTAATGGACAAGTGAACGGTCGGTCCAATAGGGGCAGTCAAATTGGGGCAGTCTGGATTCACTGAACGGTAAGGGTTAGGTCCCGAATGCAGCATTGAAGAGGTGGGCTTTAAGCAAAGACTTGAAGACGGGCAGGGAGGGGGCTTGGCGTAAGGGCTCAGGAAGGTTGTTCCATTCTCTCAGTGGTCATCGCTTTGTTCTTCCTCCTCCCAGACAAGCCTACCTTGAATACACCAGACATTCTGCATTGTTTTTTTTTCTTGCTCTCAGGATTTGGAACGATCTCCCAGCACCAATATGTTCTGAACAATCTTTTTAAAAAGTTTAACATTCTTCTTAAAATTCATTTCTGTGATTTAGGGGCCCTTTTACTAAAGCTTAGCACACGCTAAATGTTAAGGATCCCATTGGTATAAAACGGGCTATTTAGGGCCCTGTTTACTATGCCGCGCTGTAGGCATGCTAAAAATTAGCGAGCTAATGCTAGAGACACCCATATATTCTTATGGTTGTCTCTAGTATTAGCGTGCACTAAAAGGTTAGTGCTTAGTAAACAGGACCTTTAGGGGCCCTTTTTGTAAGGCACGTAGGCACCTACGCCAGGGGTGTAGCTATGGGGGGCTATGGGGGCCTGGGCTTCCACAAATGCACAGGAGGAGCAAGAAGAAAGAAGAGCAGGGCAGTGAACGCGGCTGCGCCGGAGACCGGCGCTGAAGAAGGCTTCAGCTGGCGGGGGTTGGGGACCCCCTCCAACAAAGGTATTTGTTTTTGTGGGGGAAGTGGCAAGGAGGTGAGGCGAGGCGGTGGGGGGGAGGCAGGGCGGCACTCAAAATGTGCCCCCAACCTCGGGCTCTGGTCCCTCCCACCGAAATAAAAGGTCCAACTTATAAATGGCAAAAAAATAAAAAAAACAAAAAACCAGGTATCATTTTGAGAGAAATGGCCACACAGATATTCAATGAAAACAGAGTGGTAGCCCACTGGTTAGTGCAGTGGACTTTAAAGCAAAGGATCCCAGTTCAAGCCCCACCTCTTTTATTTGGTAATTGTATTACCTACTGTACCTGAATGTTCACCACTTCAATAGCCTTCAGGCTTGCAAGTGGCTTATATATTTATGTACAGTCAGGGCTTTTTTTGAGGGGGTACTCGGGGGTACTGAGTACCAGCACCTTTTCCATTGTCTGCTAAAACTGACCCATGTGCCTCAAGTTTTAATGAAAGAGCTCAAGCTCTACACACCAATTCTGCCTTGTCATAGATTCTGAGACTGGTTGCAGGGGACCTGGCCATTGTGGGGCGGGTCCCTCAGTGATCACCTCACCCCTGAAGGATGACCTAGCATTTGAGTACCAGCACTTTTTTTTGCTAGAAAAATGCACTGTGTACAGAACATATGTTTCTATTTCTGGAGGGCTCACAATAATAATACAAAAAAAAGAGGTACAGTGGAAGTTGACCCAGGGTACTTTGGGTTTAACGTCTACTACACCAATCACTAGGCTACTCTTCACACTTGCGTCCTCTTTTGGTCAGAATGCCTGTAATACCAGAAATGGATGTCCGTGTGCTGGAGACACCCAGAATGAACATCCATGTAACAAATTGAACCATCCAAATTTATAAGCAGGGAATAACAAGGGACGTAGACATCTTTATGACAGTATAGGAATGTCTGTGTTATAAATTGAGCTCACAGATGTCCATCTAGAGCGTAGGGATAGTCTAATAGTTAGAGTAGTGGGCTATAAACGAGAGAACTCAGGTTCAACTCCCACGTTAGATGGGACAGAAAAATACCTATTATACCTGAATATATACCACTTTGTTAGACTTCAGGTTTGCAGGTTTCTTTTTTATTTATTTATTTATAATTTTTCAAAAATTACATCTCAGGTGATAACACTTGTAAAGAAATACAGATAAGCATATAGATTGCGGATAAGTACAATTACATTTTTGTGTATAATCTTCTTTAGACCACTATATATGAAGGGGGAGTTACATATTATTCCAGGAGAAAGAAAATCTTATAATACGATTTAAACATGTATATAGCTTTACACGCCTATCCAGACATCAAATTAATCAATCCAATATTAGATACTAAGTTACTGACAATTTTTTCGAATCTACAAACGTTTTCAAATGTTCAGGATTGAAGAAGATATATTTAAGCCCTAAATATTTTATTACACATTTGCAAGGATAGTTCAGGTAGAAAGAGGCTCCTATTTCTAGGGCCTCTTTTCTTATGGCTAAAAATGCCTTTCTTCTCTCCTGTGTTTGTTTGGCAACATCAGAGTACATAAGTACATAAGTAATGCCACACTGGGAAAAGACCAAGGGTCCATCGAGCCCAGCATCCTGTCCACGACAGCGGCTAATCCAGGCCAAGGGCACCTGGTGAGCTTCCCAAACGTACAAATATTCTATACATGTTATTCCTGGAATTGTGGATTTTTCCCAAGTTCATTTAGTAGCGGTTTATGGACTTGTCCTTTAGGAAACCGTCTAACCCCTTTTTAAACTCTGCCAAGCTAACCGCCTTCACCACGTTTTCCGGCAACATCCATACTTTTGCCCCACAAAATAGGGACTGTGCATTTCTAAAGAATAGTTGTTTAACTGCTTCTAAATCCTGATCAAATGCAGGCTTGCAGGTTTCGTATACAATCAGGTACAGTAGGCTTTTTTCTGTACCTGGAAGATTCAAAACAATAACAGAGTTAAAGTAGAATTTGATTCTGGGTCCTTTGGTTCTTATCCAGTGCACAAACCATTTGACGACTCCTCAGATCTGCTTAGAAGTTTATTAAGAATGTAGGGGTCCTTTTTACTAAGATGCGCTGAAAAATGGCCTGCGCTAGTGTGTTTTGGACGCTCGCAGATCCATTTTTCAGTGCACCTGTAAAAAAATGCCTTTTAAAAATTTTGGCCAAAAATGGACGTGAGGCAAAATGAAAATTGGTGCACATTCATTTTGGGTCTGAGACCAGAAATCTCAGCCGAAATCCAGGCCAAAGTATCAGCCTGCCTGTCTGACATTGCTGCCTGGATGTCTCAGCGCCATCTGAAACTAAACATGACCAAGGCTGAGCTTCTTATCTTTCCCCCTAAACTACTACTACTACTACTACTTAACATTTCTAAAGCGCTACTAGGGTTACGCAGCGCTGTACAATTTAACATGGAAAGACAGTCCCTGCTCGAAGAGCTTACAATCTAGAAGACAAATGTACAGATAATCTGAAAGGTCAGACAGATTGGGGCAACCTATATGTTCGAAAGGTTAGGTTCCGAATGCAGCATTGAAGAGGTGAGCTTTAAGCAAGGATTTGAAGATGGGTAGGGAGGGGGCTTGGCGTAGGGATTCAGGAAGATTGTTCCAAGCATAGGGTGAGGCAAGGCAAAATGAGCGGAGCCTGGAGTTGGCAATGGTGGAGAAGGGTACTGAGAGGAGGGATTTGTCGTGTGAGCGGAGGTTACGGGCAGGACGTAGGGGAGATGAGGGTGGAGAGGTAGTGAGGAGCAGCAGAACGGGTGCACTTGTAAGTAAGGAGGAGAAGCTTGAATTGGATGCGGTATCTGATCGGAAGCCAGTGGAGTGACTTGAGGAGAGGGGTGATGTGAGTACCTCGGTTCTGGCGGAATATAAGACGTGCGGCAGAGTTCTGAATGGATTGAAGGGGGATAGATGGCTGAGTGGGAGGCCAGTGAGGAGCAAGTTGCAGTAGTCGAGGCGAGAGGTAATGAGAGCGTGGACGAGAGTTCGGGTGGTGTGCTCAGTGAGGAAAGGGCGAATTTTGTTGATGTTGAAAAGGAAGAAGCGACAGGTTTTGGCAGTCTGCTGGATATGCGCAGAGAAGGAGAGGGAGGAGTCGAAGATGACCCCGAGGTTGCGGGCAGATTAAAGCAATCTCTCCTCCTCCCTCATTCTCTATTTCTGTGGATAACACTCTCATCCTTCCTGTCTCATCAGCTCCTAACCTTGGGGTCATCTTCGACTCCTCCCTCTCCTTTTCTGCACATATTCAGCAGACTGCCAAAACCTGTTGTTCTTTCTCTATAATATCAGCAAAATTCACCCTTTCCTTTCTGAGCACACTACCAGAACCCTCATCCACACTCTTATCACCTCTCACTTAAACTATTGCAACTTGCTTCTCACAGGTCTCCCACTTAGCCATCTCTCTCCTCTTCAATTTGTTCAAAATTCTGCTGCAAGACTAATATTCCGCCAGTGTCGTTATGCTCATATTAGCCCTCTCCTCAAGTCACTTCACTGGCTTCCTATCCGTTTCCGCATACAGTTCAAACTCCTCTTACTGACTTATAAGTGTATTCACTCTGCAACTCCTCAGTACCTCTCCACTCTCATCTCTCCCTACATTCCTCCCCGGGAACTCCGTTCACTGGGTAAATCTCTCTTATCTGCACCCTTCTCCTCCACTGCTAAGTCCAGACTCCGTTCCTTTTATCTTGCTGCACCATATGCCTGGCATTGACTTCCTGAGCCGGTACGTCAAGCTCCATCTCTGGCCGTCTTCAAATCTAAGCTAAAAGCCCACCTTTTTGATGCTGCTTTTAACTCCTAACCCTTATTCACTTGTTCAGAACCCTTATTTTATCATTCTCACTTTAATATTCCCTTATCTCTTGTTTGTCCTGTTTGTCTGTCCTAATTAGATTGTAAGCTCTGTCGAGCAGGGACTGTCTCTTCATGTTCAAGTGTACAGCGCTGCGTACGTCTAGTAGCGCTATAGAAATGATAAGTAGTAGTAGTAGACCTTACTGCCACCCATTGACTTAGCGGTAAGGTCTCACGCGTTAACCAGGCGGTAATGGTTTACATCCGTAAAAAAACCTTTACCGCCTGTTAGCGCCGCGTGCCAGAAAATAAAAATTCTTTTCCATCATGCTTAGTGGACGCACATTAAAAATGAAATTACCGCCCGGGTCACTTGGTAGCCGGGTGGTAATTCCAAATTGGCGTGCATTGGGTGCGTGTAGGCATCTACGCAGCTTAGTAAAAGGGCCCCATAGTTCCCGAAGCTGTCATAGAGCCTGGCAGAGAGTGGGTGTGTTCTGTGCTAATTGGTTAATGCAGCTACATTACCACACGTTAAACGATTAGCGCAGGTTCAGCGTGTGAGTCCCTACTGCCTTCAAAATAGACAGCAGTAGGGGCTCATGTACTAAAGTGAACATTAGCATGTGACCATTGTTGAAAAATTCAGAAAATCTGTCATTTTAGCCCAGTGGTAAAAATAGACTTAGCACGTGGGAATGACCCAAGGCCACTTTTTACCACTATTTGGCAAAAGGGCCCCTAAGTTTTTTGTACATATATTTAATTTACTCTCACTTTTATGGTACCGTGTTTCCCCAAAAATAAGACACTGTCTTATATTAATTTTTGCCCCCCAAAATGCGCTAGGTCTTATTTTCAGGGGCTTATTTTTCGGGGAAATATTGGATCGGGGTTGGCCCGCCCGCCCTCTGTCGCTCCCGGAACTAACCTTAAACGCCTCCTTTCACCTTCGCAGCAAGCAGCAGCAGGGCAGGCCACTCCTTCCTTCCGTGTCCTTCCCTCGCCTGATGTAACGTCCGCGAGGGCGGGGCACAGAAGGAAGGAGAGGTCTGCCCTGCTGCTGCGTGCTGCGAAGGTGAAAGGAGGCGTTTAAGGTTAGTTCCGGGAGCGACGGAGGGTGGGTGGAGGGGGGGCCCGGTGACCTCGGGTGGGGGGGGGCAGCCCTGGGGCGGCCTTGTCCGGCTCTCGGTGGCCCTGCTTTCAATGAAAAATTTGCTAGGTCTTACTTTCGGGGGATGTCTTACTTTCGGGGAAACAGGGTAGGTTGATGCTTTACCTTTATATGTACATTTTTGTAGAAAATAGTGTTTTCTCTTTATTTTTTTTGTAATCATTATTGTGTTTAGCCATCATTTTTATGGATACAGTGGTGGAAATAAGTATTTGATCCCTTGCTGATTTTGTAAGTTTGCCCACTGACAAAGACATGAGCAGCCCATAATTGAAGGGTAGGTTATTGGTAACAGTGAGAGATAGCACATCACAAATTAAATCCGGAAAATCACATTGTGGAAAGTATATGAATTTATTTGCATTCTGCAGAGGGAAATAAGTATTTGATCCCCCACCAACCAGTAAGAGATCTGGCCCCTACAGACCAGGTAGATGCTCCAAATCAACTCGTTACCTGCATGACAGACAGCTGTCGGCAATGGTCACCTGTATGAAAGACACCTGTCCACAGACTCAGTGAATCAGTCAGACTCTAACCTCTACAAAATGGCCAAGAGCAAGGAGCTGTCTAAGGATGTCAGGGACAAGATCATACACCTGCACAAGGCTGGAATGGGCTACAAAACCATCAGTAAGACGCTGGGCGAGAAGGAGACAACTGTTGGTGCCATAGTAAGAAAATGGAAGAAGTACAAAATGACTGTCAATCGACAAAGATCTGGGGCTCCACGCAAAATCTCACCTCGTGGGGTATCCTTGATCATGAGGAAGGTTAGAAATCAGCCTACAACTACAAGGGGGGAACTTGTCAATGATCTCAAGGCAGCTGGGACCACTGTCACCACGAAAACCATTGGTAACACATTACGACATAACGGATTGCAATCCTGCAGTGCCCGCAAGGTCCCCCTGCTCCGGAAGGCACATGTGACGGCCCGTCTGAAGTTTGCCAGTGAACACCTGGATGATGCCGAGAGTGATTGGGAGAAGGTGCTGTGGTCAGATGAGACAAAAATTGAGCTCTTTGGCATGAACTCAACTCGCCGTGTTTGGAGGAAGAGAAATGCTGCCTATGACCCAAAGAACACCGTCCCCACTGTCAAGCATGGAGGTGGAAATGTTATGTTTTGGGGGTGTTTCTCTGCTAAGGGCACAGGACTACTTCACCGCATCAATGGGAGAATGGATGGGGCCATGTACCGTACAATTCTGAGTGACAACCTCCTTCCCTCCGCCAGGGCCTTAAAAATGGGTCGTGGCTGGGTCTTCCAGCACGACAATGTCCCAAAACATACAGCCAAGGCAACAAAGGAGTGGCTCAGGAAGAAGCACATTAGGGTCATGGAGTGGCCTAGCCAGTCACCAGACCTTAATCCCATTGAAAACTTATGGAGGGAGCTGAAGCTGCGAGTTGCCAAGCGACAGCCCAGAACTCTTAATGATTTAGAGATGATCTGCAAAGAGGAGTGGACCAAAATTCCTCCTGACATGTGTGCAAACCTCATCATCAACTACAGAAGACGTCTGACCGCTGTGCTTGCCAACAAGGGTTTTGCCACCAAGTATTAGGTCTTGTTTGCCAGAGGGATTAAATACTTATTTCCCTCTGCAGAATGCAAATAAATTCATATACTTTCCACAATGTGATTTTCCGGATTTAATTTGTGATGTGCTATCTCTCACTGTTACCAATAACCTATCCTTCAATTATGGGCTGCTCATGTCTTTGTCAGTGGGCAAACTTACAAAATCAGCAAGGGATCAAATACTTATTTCCACCACTGTATATGTGTGATAATCTAATTCAGTATTGTACCTGAAGCAGGCATTTTGTTGAAACGCAGCTGTGTCAGGTCGGTTTGTGAATAAAAGATTTCAGACTCATCCTGTAGCAGTGACCATCTCCACTCTTGTTTGGTTTCCTTCACCACTACTGAAGTACCAGAATTCAGTAAGCTATTGAAGAAATTGTACTGCATACAGGTGCGATTCAGGGGCCTCCATAGGGGTGGCACTTAAACCCTCTGGTGAATTAAATCATAGTAAGTTGCAGTAATACTCAGGCCAAAGTATTAACCTGGTCTGCTCATGAATATTGTGCCGCTTTTCATTTAAATTCAAATTCTGGCAAATACTGTATTTGAATATTTAATACTGCAAGAACCTGTTACAAAAGCCTTTACTGGCAGGTGATGCAGATGATAAAAAAAGTGCAGAGCTGTTCCAGGGTGTTCCCGTACTCAGCTTTTCACACAGCAGATGCCAACTTCCTGAAGCGGCAATGAAAAAAATGATCTTTGCCAAAAAAAGAGAAATGTGATGTCTTTGTGTTTACTTTGTAGTTGTTTGATTCACTGCCCAGGCACTTCCTGCTGCTTGTATTGGGCATTCAGTCCCACACACCTCTTTGATACTGGGTGTTTCCCCCATTAGCTGAATTTAATTCTCAATTTGCCAGATCTGAGCTCAAGGCAAGTTACATATCTGTGTCATAGTTGTTTCCCTGCCCAGGAGGAGTTATAGTCTGTTTTGTACCTGATACAACAGAAGGCTAAATGATTTGCCCACTGAGAAGTAGAATTTGGACTCTGGCTTCTGAGCTTGTTCCTCTGACCTTGGTTGTGGGATCTCCGGCGATTAAGGCTGAGCTATGGGTTGGACTATTTTCCTCTGTTGGTGTAGCTTTAGATAGTTTGGACCTAATTTGGAGGAGCTTGTTGGTGAAATGATCAGCTAGGTCTTGGGCGGTGGGACATGTTTTCTGTGAATGTTCATTCTTATTAGTGGAAGCTCGTGTTTTAACTAAGGAGAAAAGTTTTTTTTGTTGTCAAGATCATCTTGACCTATTAGGCTGCTATAGTATTGGTGTTTTGAGTCAGCTACCTTCTTTTTGTAGCAATGGAAGCCCGACTTCCATTTGGATTTATCAGTAGTATCTTTGTTCTTCCTCCATTGCTTTTCAAGGCGTCGACATTCCTTTTTTTTTTAGGATGGATAGTTCCTCTGTTTTAGGACGGATAGTTCCTCTGTAAACCATGGCGAATTTCTGGATGTCTTGACCTTTTTACTGGTAAATGGAGCAATTTTGTCTAGTATTAGGATAGGAAGTCACAAAGTCTAATATATGGCCTTTATCATGAGTTGCGTCCTCAGAGAATGTTGTTAGTTCGCAGGCCTTCAGGAATGATTTGAAGTTGTGGACATCGGTGTCTGTATCTTTTTCCAAGGATGGTAAACGAGGAGTAGGGCGATTTGATTTGCCTCTTTTGAATCATCGCAGAATTTGCACAGCATGTATTCCAGTTCAGGGAAAACCCCAGAACTAACTAAAGACATGTGGAAAAAACGTTTAAAGATAACAGCAAGTGTGACTCCTTTTTTACCCTGTCTTGGAGAATGAAGAGTACCATAACCGGGTGGATAGATGTGGTGCAGCATTGGACTATCAACTTCTGTGAGCCATGTTTTTGAGATAAACAGAAAGCCCAGATCTGGAGATTCTAGCAGATCCTTGAGTAAGAGAACCTTGTTCCCCACAGACCTGGCATTGATATAAATAGCAGGGACAGGGTGAGTTGAGGGTTGTTCCAAAGAGGAGAATTGTTTGGATATTTGCAAAAGGTAGTGAGTTTTTTTTAGGCTGTTGAATGTTAGCCATTTGGTTCTGGTCCATAACCATAGAAGTGTCCTGACAGTATATATTGGCATTGTCTTGCAGATATTTGGCATTACAATTAGGGTGTTTCTTAGTACAGGGCTTTTTAGGTGGGTTATAGATTACGCACTAAGTTATCTAGTGGGTTGCCGCCCAACATAAGTACATAAGTACATAAGTAATGCCACACTGGGAAAAGACCAAGGGTCCATTGAGCCCAGCATCCTGTCCACGACAGTGGCCAATGCAGGCCAAGGGCACCTGTCGAGCATCCCAAACGTACAAACATTCTATACATGTTATTCCTGGAACATGCTCAAAAGGGCTAAGCAAATCCATGTGAGCCACTTCATGGTGATACCTTTTAGAGCTGGTTTAAGTCAATCGGGTTTGGCGCTCTTTATGAGTCCTAAATGTGCGCTGTTAAAGACTTCAGAACAGAGACCTCCTTGAAGGTAGATGCCACTGATAGTGAAGAGAGGTTATGGTGTCTCAGGTACTGATAAGGTGGGGAGATGTGGATGTGCCAATGCGGCAGGCTTCAAAATGACGCTAATACTCGCTATAATTAGGTAGGGTTCCTCATTTAAGCGGCTGTTCTTCCATAGTCTGTCATCCAGCAGTAGGGGGAGTTTAGATTGGGCAAGAGGTCACAGTGTAGCTCTCCTGTTATAGAGTTGTTAATTTCCTTTATTTGCTGTTTGAGGTATGTTTATAAGTACAGAACTGAGCAGGATAGGTATTTGTAAGACAATGGAGAGAATTACTACTACTACTATTTAACACTTCTAAAGCGCTACTAGGGTTACGCAGCGCTGTACAGTTTAACAAAGAAGGGCAGTCCCTGCTCAAAGGAGCTTACAATCTAAAGGACAAAATGTGCAGTCAATCAAATTGGGGCAGTCTAGATATTCTGAATAGAGGTATAATGGTGGTTAGGTGCCGAATTGTTAGGTTAGAATTGACCTTAAGCACTCCTTGGGTTCCTCAATCAGGCTGCCATTCTTCCATAGTCAGTTGTGCAGCGTTGAAGGGAGAGTTTAGGGCAGGCCATCCTGTAGCTCTCATGGTTACAAATCTAGATAATTCTCTTATTTAAGTTGCAGGATTGGAATTACTGCAGGCAATGGAGAGGGGGTAAGGTGGTAATCTGAGCAGTTCAGGTATTTGTAAGACAAAAGGGCATCATTGACCTTAAGCACACCTTGGAATGTAGCCAGGTGAAATGCTAATACAGTACTGTTTTTGAATCTCCACAAAACTTGGGTCTTGATGGTTACCTTTGGTTATCTTTATTCAGTACAAAATGTTGAGTCAATTTACTGTTTAACTCTTTTTCTCAATTCACTTAAACAGTTAGAAATATTGTTTTTCTTGGTTAGGAATTCACTACATGTAGACTTGTATCATTTCAGAGTATAGCTAAAGATGGTTTGTCTTTGGGAACAGTTAACAATGGAATGTTAATTATGTACAAAAAATGGCTAGGATTAAAGTTTTCTGTACATGATAGTATCCAACTCAAATGAAATAAGAACTTATAGTATACAATTAAATCCAATTTGCAGCATTACTCCAAAATTTATTTTAATTTTAGGTAAAAAAGGACCTCAGATAATGCTACATGATAAACAGCCACAATCAACATATGACTTGTTTTTGCCACATCCCCTATGTGGCTAATTGTGGTATATCATGAGCCCAAATAATCATTGGTCCAAAAAACCTTCAAAATTTCTCTTTATTGAAACTTCTCTTTTCTACTTCTCTTTTGTTTTTCTTGTATTTCTACTAGAAATACAAGAAAAATACAAGAAAATAGAAAATATAAAAATATAAAAAAATACAAGAAATATTAAAAAAAATAAAATATATAATAAAATATACAAATATATTAAAAATACAAAAAAACCCAGAAAATATAAATGTCAATAACATACATAGCAGATGATGGTAGAGAAAGACCTGTACGGTCCATCCAGTCTGCCCAACAAGATATGTGCTGCTTTATGTGTATACCTGACTTTGATTTGTATCTGCCATTATCTGCCATTTTCAGGGCACAGACTGTAGAAGTCTGCCCAGCACTAGCCCCGCCTCCCAACCACTAGCCTCGCCTCCCACTACCGGCTCTGCTACCCAATCTCCGCTAAGCTTCTGTGGATCCATTGCTTCTGAACAGGATTCCTTTATGTTTATCTCACACATTTTTGAATTCCGTTACCGTTGTCATCTCCACCACCTCCCGCGGGAGGGCATTCCAAGTATCCACCATTCTCTCCATGAAAAAATACTTCCTGACATTTTTCTTGAGTCTGCCCCCCTTCAATCTCATTTTATGTCCTCTAGTTCTACCGCCTTCCCGTCTCCAGAAAAGGTTTGTTTGCGGATTAATACCTTTCAAATATTTGA
The DNA here is from genome assembly GCF_901765095.1 of Microcaecilia unicolor. Lineage (NCBI taxonomy): Eukaryota > Metazoa > Chordata > Amphibia > Gymnophiona > Siphonopidae > Microcaecilia > Microcaecilia unicolor. The sequence goes on along the minus strand of NC_044033.1, from coordinate 502,027,050 downwards.
ATGTCTGTATCATATCACCTCTGTTTCTCCTTTCCTCCAGGGTATACATGTTCAGGTCCGCAAGTCTCTCCTCATACGTCTTGTAATGCAAATCCCATAGCATTTTTGTTGCTTTCCTTTGCACCGCTTCAATTTTTTTTACATCCTTCGCAAGATACGGCCTCCAAAACTGAACACAGTATTCCAGGTGGGGCCTCACCAACGACTTATACAGGGGCATCAACACCTCCTTTCTTCTGGTCACACCTCTTTCTATACAGCCTAGCAACCTTCTTGCTATGGCCACCGCCTTGTCACACTGTTTTGTCGCCTTCAGATCCTCAGATACTATCACCCCAAGACCCCTCTCCCCATCCGTACATAGAGAGATTTGAAGGTTTTTTTTGGACTGATGATTATTTGGGCTCATGATATACCACAATCAGCCACATAGTGGACGTGGCAAAAACAACCCATATATTGAATGTGGCTGTTTATCATGTAGCATTGTCTGAGGTCCCTTTTTATCTAAAAATAAAACATTTTTTGAAGTAATGTTGGAATTGGATTTAATTGTATATTTTAAGTTCTTATTTCATCTGTGTTAATAATTTAGACAGTGCTTGCTGGGGTTCTGAGACCCTTTGAAATATCAGCTTCCTAGGAAGTTGAGCTCTGTTGTTGCTTCAATAAAGATTTCTTATTTGGAATAAGATATGAAGTCAGTCAGTTAATTCTCCATATATCTTATACTTTTAAAACTTGAAGCAAGGTAATTTGTTTTTTAAAGTCCAGTATCTAATATTTAACAGACACTTCTGTTCATTAGAGACATGCATCAGATGACTGTATTTCACTCTTGTGAAATAATTTGGAAGTTTTAAAGCTGAGGAAGCTTCAGCAAGATATCAGAGATTTATAGATAATATAAGTTATAGATATGAATTTTAACTCATAAGTTGTGGTGGCGGTTTCAGTTAGCAGTTTCTGATCCTGGTGTCCTTTGTTCCAATTGATGCAGATCTCTGGAGGTTTTCCAGTTGTAGTTCCAGTTTATTTCACAAGCAAAGAGAGAGAGTGTGCTTGCATGAGAAATGCAGGGAGGCAAAGAGTTGTATTTTATCCAAACAAAACAAATGAGATTAATGAAGTGAAGAAAGGAAATTCAAAGTAAAAATAACACTCGGGAATTGCCCCCTGACAAGTAAGTAAACTTTGAGCAGTAAATAAGCAAATAGAGTATTGTTTGTCCTGGACTGTAGGAGCTTGATGTGAACACATCCTCTCCTCTCCTCCCTTCCCTTGGAGTTCAGTAATGCCCAATCAATAGGCAGAAAATCCATCCAATTCCTATCAGCCACTATTTCAAAAGAACTACAGCGATACCTCAGTTTTCATTGACAATCCGTCCGAAAACAATCAATGGAAACCGAAACAGATGAAAACCCAGGCAATTATTTCCATAAGAATCAATGTAAATCCAATTAATTCGTTCTAGACCCTCCAAAATACATACCAAAAAACACATTTTATAGAGAATAAATATAGACCCATGATGGAGCTAAAGGGAAAGGGTTAAGTTATTAGCAAGGGAAACACTTAACAGGGAAAATGAGATTTGAGCACATGTGATTTTATCTTGTGTGCGTTGCGTTAGACGTGCGAGGTGATGCTGACACAATGAGAAACCATGCCACAATGAGCAGGAGAATGCGTGGGTCGCCCTTTGTTTTCGCAAAATTAGCAGTGAAAACCGAGGCAACCAATGAAATCCGAGACAAAGTTTTCACTGAAAAAAATCAACGAAAACCGAAACCGATGATAACTGAAGTCAATGAAAACCGAGGTTTCACTGTAGTTGTAACTTCATATATTTCAGTCTGCGTTAAATTTGAAAATACGATCCTAACTTTTAAGAGTTTATCCTGAAAATAAGGTGCCCATTCAACAGCAGTAGCAGTTATAGCACCATCTAATTGAGTAAGATGGGAAGTATCAGATAATCTAGTGACTAGTTGGCAAAGAGCTTTTACCTTAGATACATCAGTACCAATCAATTTAGAATATCACAACTTTCTTTTAGTAATTAAAGCAGTTTTGTAAATAGTGTTTGCATGTTTCCTCTCTCTTTTTAAATCTTAATCTAAAGAATTCTGCCATTTTCCTCTCAAGTCTCCTGCATATTTGTTTGAACCCAAGCAGTTCTGAGTCAAATCATTTGTTACTCTCACATAATGGGCACTTTTCTCCAGTCGCGGGTTGCAACTTTATGGGCGGGACTCTGGCAGCTATGCAGCCCGTGCCAGTCATCTCTCTCTCTCTCTCTAGTGCTCAGTGCTCACCCTATTGGTCGAATTTGGAGCTGGAATGAGGCTTGGTGCACTTCTCCATTCCAGCTCCAAATTTGACCAATAGGAGGTGAGGTGGGTGATGAGGTCATCGGGTGACTCATTGTCAGCCCTACGAGTGCGAAAGAGCAGTCAGTGACCACGTGGGAAGAGGAGGCAGAGCAAGCGTGCTTGCTTGGGTGCCCTCCCCCACTTCTCAGATAACCTGCCCGTTGGGCAGCTTGGGCTATTTTTGGTGCAGGTTGGGCTGGAAACCCTGCTTACAAGCTACGTTTTTGTACCTGGGGCAATGGAGAGTTAAGCAACTTGCACAAGGTCACAAGGAGCTACAGTGGGAACTGAACCTAGTGCACTGGGTTCTCAGCCTACTGCACTAACCGTTAGGCTACTTCATCAGGAAGACATTCAGCGCTGAGCAGGTAGAAGCTGAATTAGCTCCTTGACAGGATGGATAATAAGACCTTAGCAGATATGACTTCATGCCTTGGAAGACCCCCACTTGTCTTGAATACCGATGGGGCTGAAGTAGCTCCCACACCAAAGAAAGCCAATATAAGCCTCTGGACAGGTCAGTGGGCAGTGGTGTGCTGGAGCAGGCTCTCACAGGCTCGCAAGAGCCGGTTGTTAAGTTTTTAAGAATTTTGGGAGCCGGTTGTTAAAGTAAGGCCCTCCATGGCTACTTTAACAACTGGCTCCCAAAATGTGGGCTTGGGCCCCCTGCTGAATTCTCTTTTACTTTGCTGGTGGGGATGCTGAGCCCTGCCAGCCAAGTAAATAGACTACTGCTGCTCCCCGCTCCTTGTTTCCAGCTCTGGGCAGCAGGCTGGGTCTTCTCGAGCATGTGAGAGAAGTTCCAGCATGCTGCTCAGAGCAAGACGTTGGGAGTGGTGGCAGTCCATTTATTGGCTGCCAGCAAAGGTATACCTAGCGTGCCCGCACGAAGGGAGGGAAAAGAGAGAGGCAAGTGTTGCTCCCCCCTCCCCCCCCGGCCACCCCTGGCCCTTCCAACTGCAGAGCTGGCTACGTCCGGAGAAAGAGCCTGTTGTTAAAAATTTACCAGCACACCCCTGTCAGCGGGAGTTCCTCAAAAAGGGAAATATGGGAATAACCAGCTGCCGGAGTAGCCCCAGGACTTTTTCATTTGGAGGGAAGAAAGGGGTACTGAAGGCGATATCCGTGCTCCTCCGTTTTTCTTTGTGACAAAGATCAGAAGTGGGTGTTAGTACGAAATGTTTTGTATTTGAGATCTTAGTGCTGTTCTGGAAAGGAAATCTGTGAAAGAATTGTTCCTGTGAAGCGCATCCTGTTGTTGAATGACTCAGATACATGGTGCCTTTACTGCTTCACCTCTCGCTTGTTCATCAACATGAAAACAGTGCAAAAGAAGGGGGTACATGAGGTTCAGACTTCGTGAGAGCTGCACAAAGCCAAGAGTCTGCATCGCGATGCTATGGCAGACAACGCACGTCCTCCACCCCTTGCAGCAGGGCTTTGAAACAGGAATGCCAAGGAGGCAGTGGTAGTACTGGTTTGTGACTCAGAGTCTGAAAAAAAAATACTGCAGTATAGTTACTTTGAGAAACATCTTTTTCAAGGGATTCTGAAAAACACTTAAATATTGGATTAGTAAAATAATTTGACTTCTAAAAAAAGCATGTCCTCAAGACAAGTTTGATCTCCCTCGAACGTGCTCATTCTGAAGAGTGGCTCTGGGTGTGGTTCACTCAGGGGAAGCTTTACTTTAAAGCCCTTAGGGCAGTGGTTCCCAAACCTGGTCCTGGAGGCACCCCAGCCAGTCAGGTTTTCAGGATATCCACAATGAATATACATGAGAGAGATTTGCATGCCTATGATTCTGTGACTTGCAATACTGTATATCTACAATTAATCTCCAATATTCCTCATAAAACTTACCAGTAAAAACAATTGATATCACCATGATTGGAGATTGATGTTTGAATAGCTCCAGGTCTTATTTACAACAATTTTGCAAGCAGGTGCAAGCCTTTTATGAAAAAGGCCCTTTATCTGTTAACAGAGTCTTAAGTAGGATTCACTGTAGTGGTTTAGAGAACTTTACCACAGAATCAAACAACATACATCTTCCACAAACATTTTATTCAAAAAAATTACAACCCTCCTTAATCTTCATTAATTCACTGGCCTGCCTCCAAAGTATAACAGCATGAAGTACAAAAGAAGTCTGAGAAGGAGGAAGCCCATCTCTGTTTCTGAGTACTGTTGCAGGAAAAGTAGCCATACTGGGTCAGACCAATGGTCCATCTAGCCCAGTATCCTGTTTCCAAAAGTGGCCAATCCAGGTCACAAGTACCTGGCAGAAACCCAATTAGTAGCAACATTCCATGCTACCAATTCCAGAGCAAGCAGTGTCTTCTCCCATGTCCATCTCAATAACAGACTATGGACTTTTCCTCCAGGAACTTGTCCAAACCTTTTTTTTTAACCCAGATACACTAACCCAGTGGTTCCCAAACTTGTTCCTGGAGGCACTCCAGTCAGTCAGAGTTTCAGGATATCCACAATAAATATTCATGAGAGAATTTGCATGCACTTCCTCCACTGCATGCAAATTTCTCTCATGAACAGTCATTGTGGATATCCTGAAAACCTGACTGGCTGGGCTGCCTCCAGGACCAGGTTTGGGAACCACTGCATTAACCGCTGTTGCCACATCCTCTGACAGCGAGTTCCGGAGCTTAACTATTCTTCAAGTGAAAAAATATTTCCTCCTTTTTGTTTTTAAACATATTTCCATATAGTTTCATCGAGTGTCCCCGGTCTTTGTACTTTTTGAAAGAGTGAAAAATTGTTTCACTTCTACCTGTTCTACACCATAAAGGATTTTATAGACCTTAATCATATCCCCCCTCAGCCATCTCTTTTCCAAACTGAGGAGCCCTTACGTCTTTAGCCTTTCCTCATATGGGAGTAGATCCATCCCCTTTATCATTTTGGTTGTTCTTCTTTGAACTTTGTCTAATTCCGCTATACAGTGGTGTACCAAGGGGGGGGGCAGTGGGGGTGGTCCGCCTCGGGTGCACGCCGCTGGGGGGTGCCGTGGCGCGCATCTGCTCAGAGTTCCCTGACTTCACGCGTTCGCTGCTCCCTCTGCCCTGGAACAGGTTATTTCCGGTTCCGGGTCAGAGGGAGCTGCAGCGAACGTGCGAAGTCAGGGAACTCTGAGCAGGCGCGCGCTGCGGCACCCCCCCCATCGGGGGGGGGTGCTGCACCCGGGGGGGGGGGTCCGCGCTGCAACGGGGGGGGGGGGGGGTGCTGCCCCGGGTGTCCACCCCCCTAGGAACACCACTGCCGCTATATCTTTTTTGAGATACGGCAACCAGAATTGAACACAATATTTAAGGTGAGGTCGCACCATGGAGCGATACAGAGGCATTATAATATCCTTTTGTTATGATCCTACTGGGACAGGCAGGGGAGTGATTGGGGCTAACTCCTGATTGGCCATGTCAGGGATTGGGCTGACATCTGAGGCAGCAGACGTCAGATCTCAGACCCTATTTAAACATACCTCTCCCTACATAGGACGCTCTAGCTTTATCTCTAGCATCTGCGAGATTTCTTTGTCCTGCTTAGCCTGTGCACGTGGCCCAGGGTGTATTCTCTGTAATTTGGTTGCCTTTTACCCTTGTCTGTGTTTGTTCAGTGTGTTGGTAGTAGCCAGCTTCTTTCCTGATTACTTTGCTTCTGTGCAGCTGTGTCTGCTGTCTCCCTGCCTGCCTTGCCTTTTCCTGCCCGGCTGTGTGTGCTGGCTGAGTCCATGGTAAGAACGTTCTTTGTTTGCTTAGAGTTCCCTTTAGCTAGCTTTAACCCTTTGTTTGCAATGTTTGTTATTTGGCTCTTGTGAGCTCTGCTCCTTTTCTGACTCGTCTATTTAGAAGCCACCTTTCCCTTTAGCCTGCTTTAACCCTTTGCCTGCACTATCTGTTACTTGGCTCTTGGGAGCTCTGCTCCTTTTCTGACTTATGTATTTAGAAGCAGATTTTCCCTTTAGCCTGCTTTAACCTTTGTCTGCAGTGTTTGTTATTTGGCTCTTGTGAGCACTGCACCTTTTCTGACTTGTATATTTAGAAGCTACCTTTCTCTTTTGCCTGCTTTTTCCCCTTTGTCTGCAGTGTCTGTTATTTGGCTCTGGTGAGCACTGTTCCTTTTCTGCCTTGTGTATTCTGAAGCAGTCCCTCTCTTCAGTCTGTCTTATCCTTTCCCTGCTTTATCTGTTGAGCTCTGCTTCTGTTTGTCCTGTGAGTTTAGTAGCAGTCTCGCTCTGACTCAGCCGTACCCCTTTGCCTGCTGTCGGGGACTGCCTTCTGCTACACGGGTTACTGTATATCCTTTTTTCTGAGTTCTCTCCTTCTGGTTATTATCTGCCTGTTTGGTCCAACTTCTTTCCCTTTGTGTCAGTGCCTAGCGCTGTGTGTATTGCCTGAGTGCCAGTCCCTTCTGGGACATCTCGTTGATCTTTCCCCTTCCTTAGTGTATGATTGGGTTCCGGTTCGGCTTTGCGGCCCGTATGAGTGGTCTATTTCCCTTTTCTGGTGGTGCTTGCTGGTTTCCCTGAGAGTGCTGGGCTTCGTGGCCCTTGTTACTGTGTAGCATCTGTTTGGTCTACCCTAGGCCTTGGCCAAGGTCCTTCCTAGGCCTCAGCCTAGGCACAAGGGCTCACGATCAATCTAACACCTTGGTCTTCTTATTTTGCAACCCTTTTCTAATAATTCCTAGCATCCTGTTTGCTTTTTTGACTGCCTCCACCTCAAGGATGCACAGATTTCAGCGTATTGTTTACAATGACACCTAGATCTTTTTTCTTGAGTGCTGACTCCTAAGGTGGATCCTAACATCAGGTAAACCTCTGTTTTTGACCCTAGGAAAGCACCTAATTGCCTCAAAAAATAAGTTTTTAAAATTCCAACCTATAAATGTCTAGAATCAGAAGCCTGTATTACAAAAGCTTTGCCAATGGTAACAAATACTAAGTAACACAGGTAGCAGTAATTCCAAAGTTATGTGGTGAATACCCAGAGACTTAGCACACGAGAGAGGGCTTACGGACAATATAGAAGTATTAATTATACTAAAACCGTCAAACAATGAAGTTGCTTCAGATTCAGGCTAATTAGCACTGTCATCAATATCATGGCACTTCAGTTCCAGCTGAAGCCAAATCTGTGTCACACTGCCAATGCTAAGCTATTTCAGTTCAAATAATACAGCTAATTAATTTGATTCTTCATGCTAGCCCCAGCATGGTACTAGTGTCTAACTCAAAGTTAGCAAGGATGTGGCACGTGCACTGATCCTCTAACATTCACCCTGCTTGCTGTGGAGGTGTTGGCAGTGGTATGGGAGCGCTGCTGGTAGAAATGTGTAGGGGGATGTATAAGAGCTCAGGGAAAGCTCATCATGATGCCCCAAAGAGTGAATATTGACAATTACAGCAATACGAACAGAGTAACGTACTTTTAAAAAATTCCTGTCAGCATGGCTAATAAGTCTCTGGAACAGCCTACTCCGACTCGCTGAGAAACAGAATGCAGCTGTCGCACAGACATCAGCTTTCCAACAATGCTAAGACTTGGTTTAGAGGTGTACGTAATTACAGTCTTCAGTCAGTGTTGCCAAGATGATCGACTTCCTTTGCCACAAGCCTCCTTTAAAGGCCCGGCATGTAACAGAATGATACAGAGAAATCACTTAACAAGTCTTGACAAAGTGGCTGTTAAAAATAGTTCCACTACATTGTTCTAACTCACACTGATATCCTACCAGAAACGACCGTTTCACCAAGATTTTGGAACCACAGAGGGCCAACAGCAATCAGGTACAGTACCAAAATTTATCAAACCTACCTAGGTAGGTTTATAACAATACAGGACCTTACGTAGGTAATGTGACTCATAATGAGAATTTAAAGAATGTTTTCAAGGATTAAGAAGGTAATTCTAGAAAGTGTCGCTAATATTCATGTGGCAGTTATGCATGTAAATGATTAGAATACTGGTAAATGCCGAAAATCTGGACTCCCACACCAAAGAAAGCCAATATAAGCCTCTGGACAGGTCAGCGGGAGTTCCTCAAAAAGGGAAATATGGGAATAGCCAGCTGCCAGAGTAGCCCCAGGACTTTTTCACTTGGAGGGAAGAAAAGGGTACTAAAGACGATATCCGTGCTCCTCCGTGAGGTGATTAAATTTTGGAGACGACACAAAACTATTCAAAGTTGTTAAAACGCATGTCGATTGTGAAATATTGCAAGAAGACCATAGGAAGTTGGAAGATTGGTCATCCAAATGTCAGATGAGATTTAATGTGGACATGTACATAAGTACATAAGTATTGCCATACTGGGACAAACCAAAGGTCCATCAAGCCCAGCATCCTGTTTCCAATAGTGGCCAATCCAGGTCACAAACACCTGGCAAGATCCCAAAAAAGTACAATACATTTTATGCTGCTTATCCCAGAAATAAGCAGTGGATATTCCCCAAGTCCATTTTAATAATGGACTTTTCCTTTAGGAAGCTGTCCAAACCTTTTTTAAGCAATGCTAAGCTAACCACTTTTACCACATTCTCTGGCAATGAATTCCAGAGTTTAATTATTTTTTTATTTTTGTTACATTTGTACCCTGCATTTTCCCACTCATGGAAGGCTCTATGTGGCAGGCAACGGAGGGTTAAGTGACTTGCCCAGAGTCACAAGGAGCTGCCTGTGCAGGGAACTGAACTCAGTTTCTCAGTTCCCCAGGACCAAAGTCCACCACCCTAACCACTCAGTTTCTCAGTTCCCCAGGACCAAAGTCCACCACTCTAACCACTAGGCCACTCCTCCACTCCTGGAGTGGCGTAAAGAAAACTTTTCACTGATTCATTTTAAATTAACTACTTTATAGCTTCATTGCATGCCCCCTAGTCCTAGTATTTTTGGAAAGAGTAAACAGACAATTTATGTCTACCTGTTCCACTTCACTAATTATTTTATAGACCTCTATCTTTTTTTGAGATTCATTGACCAGAATTGAACACAATATTCGAAGTGCGTTCGCACCATGGAGCGATACAAAGGCATTATAACATCCTCATTTTTGTTTTCCATTCCTTTCCTAATTGCCTCGTCGTCGGCCCTTCCCTCACTCTGTCCCGCCCTCGAGGAAATAGGAAGTTATGTCAGAGGGCGGGACACAGTGAGGGAAGGGCTGACGACGAGCCAATTTTCTTCTTTTTACAGCAGCGCTGCAGATGCGAGGTGCCACGCTGGGGTGGACGGAGCTGGAACCTGGTTGGCAGGTGGGGACTGCGTCGGGGGGGGGGAGGAGGCAGTTCCATGCCAAGGGGGGGCTGTGGATGGACGGAGCGGAGCACCCCTCCACCCGTTGACACCCGGGGCGGACCGCCCCCACCGCCCCGCCCTTGCTACGCCACTGCCCAAAATCTGTTGTCTGGCTACGCCCCTGGTGATCTAGATTGAAGGCAGGACTTAAGGCCTACCAGTATTTTCCCCCTGCTTTTGGAGAGCGACTGGGCATATGTGAGGGAGGGGGGGTGGAGATGTCTTCCACTACAGCTTTAGGTCTGTCTGTTCTTTCTGTTTCTTTTATTAGTCATTATTGTGAGTACTCTGATATTTTTGAAGGGTGGTATATACAGCACTGTTATAAACATAAAATAAACATTCGATCTACTGTTATAGCTGCTTTCACCATTCTTGATTATTCTGTCAAGCTGTTCTTCGTTATGTAGGTTAGTGTGATGAATAAATATAAAAAGGGCTATTTAACTAGCTATGGGATTAAAGGTCGTTTGTAATTTAAAAGCACTGCTCTTGCAATAAGGCATATGGAATTATTCAGCTTTCTGGAGTGAGGGTTGAAAAGCTTGAACTGACAAATCAAGTGACTCAGCAAAACTCTTCACACACTTGACATGCATAGTTTGTGTAATCCGGGTCTCACCCATATGCCACTCCGGCTCTGGGCCACAAAACAGACACTCAGGGCCAGATGCACTAAACCTAACGAGCCCACAACTTGCGTTTTAAACTGGTTCCAGCCAGTTTAAAACGCAAGTAGTTTACCGGGGGGGGGGGGGGGGGGGGGGGGGGCATGCACTAAGGGCATTTTCCCTGCCACGGTAGCAGGCAACAAAAACGGAATGCAAATTATTCAAAAGCTATTATAATGAGCTACACTACCGTTGCAGCCCATTATAATGAGATGCACTACCATTTTTCCGATTCCCTTACCGTAGGAACCCTAACGGGAGGTCTGCACCTCTCGTTAGGGCTCCTGTGAGGGAATCGGAAAGGAAAAGGGCCCCCCAAAAAAGGTAAAAAAGAAAAAAAAAAAAAAAAAAAAGAGCAGGGAGCGCATGTGAGGGGCGTCCTTTATGGACGTACTCTCCCTGCGCTTGTGAGAGATGTCTTTTTTTCGCCGTTTTTCGCTCTGCCGGCGCACGTGTTTTTTCCCCCCTTCTATTTTGTCTTCGCCGCGCCACTTACCCCTCCACAGCAAAATTTTTCTATTTTCCTGGTTGCCGGAGAATCAGGACGTCCCTTTCAATTATGCACCTCTTCCTGGTCTCTTCAGCCAATCAGAGCGCGTTTCGCTGACAACAGCCAGCTAAACCCGCTTTGATTGGCTGAAGAGACCAGGAAGAGGTGCATAATCGAAAGGGACGTCCCGATTCTCCGACTGGCAACCGAGAATAGCGAATGCAAGTGAGCTACAACGAGTAGCTCATTTGCATTCCCTATCGTTGATGCATTCCCGTTCCCTACCGATTCGCTATGGAATCGGTAGGGAACGGGAATTACCGACGACTTTAGTGCATCTGGCTCTCAGTTCAGTTTCACATTCAGGGCCAATCTCCCCTCACTCATCAGTTCCAGCACACATGCAATCGAGCTTGTGAGTGGGTCCGTGGTCCGGAATAGCGATCCGGGGGTTTGAGAAGCTATACTTTATCATCTAGAGCTGATCGGGCCCCTCAGCTCCAGTACTTAAAAAGTCACAAACAAGTGCAAAACCTTTATTTAAACTCTTACAACAGGCAAACAGCAACTGGCAAATTACCAATCCAAAGTATTCTTTGTTGTTATTTCCATAGGGGAACTCCCTTTTCCACTTCTTCCCCGAATTATACTTACATGATATGTGGAGGGGCATAAACGAACGGGGCGCCCAAGTTTTCCTGAGGACATCCTCGCAGGACGTGCCGGCGAAAGGGCGGGGAAACCTGTATTATCGAAACAAGATAGGCAGGCATCTTTCGTTTCCATAATACGGTCGGGGACGCTCAAATCTCAGCATTTAGGTCGACCATAGAAATGGCCGTCCTTAGAGATGGTCGACCCCGGTTTTCGGCGATAATGGAAACCGACGCCCATCTCAGAAACGACCAAATCCAAGCCCTTTGGTTGTGGGAGGAGCCAGCATTCGTAGTGCACTGGTCCCCCTCACATGCCAGGACACCAACCGGGCACTCTAGGGGGCACTGCAGTGGACTTCAGAAAAAGCTCCCAGGTGCATAGCTCCTTTACCTTGTGTGCTGAGCCCCCCAACCCCCCCAAAACCCACTACCCACAACTGTACAACACTACCATAGCCCTAAGGGGTGAAGGGGGGGCACCTACATGTGGGTACAGTGGGCTTCTGGTGGGTTTTGAAGGGCTCACATTTACCACCACAAGTGTAACAGGTGGGGGGGGGGGGGGAACGGGCCTGGGTCTGCCTGCCTGAAGTGCACTGCACCCACTAAAACTGCTCCAGGGACATGCATACTGCTGTCATGTAGCTGGGTATGACATTTCAGGCTGGCATAGAGGCTGGCAAAAAATATTTTTTAAAGGGGTTTTTTTTAGGGTGGGAGGGAGTCAGTGACCACTGGGGGAGTAAGGGGAGATCATCTCCGATTCCTTCCAGTGGTCAGTTCGGGCAACTTTTTGAGGCTTGGTCGTGAAAAAATAGACCAAGTAAAGTCGTCCTAGTGCTCGTGAGGGACGCCCTTCTTTTTTCCATTATCAGCCGAGGACACCCATGTGTTAAGTACGCTTCAGTCCCGCCTTCGCTATGCTTCCGACACGCTCCCCGGGAACTTTGGTCATCTCCACGACGGAAAGCAGTTGAGGTCGCCCCTTATCTAGGCTTATGCCACCAGTTTCTCTCTCCGTCCCCTTCTCCCCTACTATGTCAGCATCTCTACTTCTCCCTACCACCAAGTTCAGCATCTCTCCCTCTCCTTCAACCCACCACCAGGTCTAGCATATCTCCTTTTCCTCCCTCCTCCCTCTCCTAGGTCCAGCATTTCTCTCTCTATCTCTCTCTTTTTCCCAGCTCCCCCATCGGATATCCCACTGACCTTGACCAGACTTCCCAACTCCCCACCCATCTCTAAAGGCAAGAGCCATCTTGGCACCATCTTTCAAAATGGCAGTGCTTGATCCCTAGCGGTGTGTTCCAATGCACCACTAAGAATCTGTCTTGCCAAATAAAGTAATGCTCAGAGGACTGCCTTATTTGGCAGACAAACCCATAGCGGTGCATCAGAATGTACCACTAGGAGTCAGGCGCTGCCATTTTGAAAGATGACACTGCCAAGGGCAGTCACATTTTGGTGAGTCATGCTATCTTCTAATCAAAATCAAAGTATTTGGTATAATCTGGATTTCCCAGCCACTACACTACTTATTTTAAACTCTCATTTGCTGCATGGTAAGATATTGGCATTACAAATTCCAGAAAGCAGCAGGGCATATGTTATAAAATAAATTAAGTGGACCATTCAACTTCAATCTTATATCTACTACTACTACTACTATTTAGCATTTCTATAGCGTTACAAGGCATACGCAGCGCTGCACAAACATAGAAGAAAGACAGTCCCTGCTCAAAGAGCTATGTAATAAAAGTAAGCCAAGTATAGGACAATCAAGCCATTGTGACATCACTGATGAGGTTGGCTCTTATTGGTGGCCTGAGGCATTATGACATCACAATATTAGCTCTGGTTACAAGAGACTACTACTACTACTATTTAGCATTTCTATAGCGCTACAAGGCATACGCAGCGCTGCACAAACATAGAGGAAAGACAGTCCCTGCTCAAAGAGCTTACAATCTAATAGACAAAAAATAAATAAAGTAAGCAAATCAAATCAATTAATGTGAACAGGAAGGAAGAGAGGAGGGTAGGTGGAGGCGAGTGGTTACAAGTGGTTACGAGTGGTTATCCTGGAGCCATCTGACAGCTCTAACTCCTGGCTAGTACTATCCAGTCTATACTAGTTTAACTGTAAAGACTCAGAGTGGCAGTGGCGATCTAGATCGGCTGCCACCCAGGGCGGATTGCCGCTGCGCACCCCCCCCCCGGGTGCAGCAGTGTCCGTCCCCCCCCACTGGCGCAATGACACCTCCCTCCCTGGTGTCAAGCCCCCCCTCCCGGTGCAATGACACCCCCCTCCCCCCGGGTGCATTCTTGGCTGCTGGAGGGTGCAGAGAGCAGCCGCGCGCCTGTCGGCTCCACTGGCTCCCTCTGCCCTGGAACAGGAAGTAACCTGTTCCGGGGCAGAGGGAGCAGGGAACCAGCAGAGCCGACAGGCGTGCGGCTGCTCTCTGCACCCTCCAGCAGCGTGCACCCGGGGCGGACCGCCCCCACCGCCGCACCCTTGCTACACCACTGCAGAGTGGGCATGGGGCAAAAGAGTGTTGGAAGTTTAGACATGTTTGGTTGTGCTCCATGGATTACCTTGTTTTCAGGGTTATTTGTTAAAAAAAGTTTTTTGTAGCATGGGAAAGTGCAAAGGTACTACATAAGGAAACCCTGCAGTTTTTCTCTTGAGCACAACCTTGGCAAACTGAGCATTACCTTCCTTACCATTGGAGTAGATCATTGCCACTATTAATGGAGATTTGCAGGAGCTGGGCAATGAGATGCCTCTTAATCCTAACGGAGCTACGATGCCTGCTCTGCCATTATATGAGATGCTGCCTTTGCTATAAATGGTTTCTGTAGTTGCTCCAGGAAAGGATTGGGCCCTCCCTATAGGGAATAGCCAGAATGTCATCAGGGAGCAGGGCTCACTGGTGTCAATCAATTCAGATGGAGCAGAGACCTTGGAAAATGGCATTGTTTTAGTGCATGAGATCTTTCCAGAAAGGAAAATCAGATGACAGACATCTGAAGAGGTTGTTGCTAAATCGCTGGACATAAATTAAGTTGTTTGGGAGCTTAAAAACAAACCCCCTTTTCATGAACTCTCCTAACATCACTTTAGAATGCATTTGGAACATTTTGGCAACTCTGGAGCCAACTGTTTCCTCATTAGCTTTATTAACTGTGGACATTCATTGTAAAGTGCTACATCTGGAAACTGGTATGTTGTTCCTGGCTGAACATAATTAAAAAAAAAAAACTCCCAAAAAACCTAGAGACAGAACTGAGACAGACTTCATCTGTTCAGTAAAGTCTGGTGCAGGATAAGAATTTTGTCCACCGATAGGAAGTGTGTGAGGCTGCACCTCTGACTCACCTCTACTTCATTAGTCTTTGATTCCTCGTTCTCAATTTCTTTATGCCCAAAAGAAGGGGTAAGCAGAGGGTTTTCCCTGCTCCCTCTGCAAGACCTGAGTTGGGTCCAATGGATCGCTTTGTTATCCGGGGTGAATTAGCTGGGCAGAATGCTTCACTGCAGGGAGAAACGGCGAGAGGTGAACTGCTCTTCCCGCTTGAAGGGGATATCTCACTGAGCCCAGAGGTGTGGAGTCCTCCGGTGATGCCGGCAACATTGCAAGATGGACGTCCCGGATCGTTCAGACCCGATGAGGGGCCGATTGACCTGGGTGCAGGGGCAGCCACAATCAATGGATTGCTGAGCGCAGCAACGCAGGAAGGCATTATGGGAGTCCAATCGGTTCAAAACTCTGCTGCCCATCTCGTCTTCCACCAGGGTCGCTTTACTCATACTACCCCTCTCCTCAAGTCGCTTCACTGGCTCCCTATCCGTTTTCGCATCCTGTTCAAGCTTCTTCTACTAACCTATAAATGTACTCACTCTGCTGCTCCCCAGTATCTCTCCACACTCGTCCTTCCCTACACCCCTTCCCGGGCACTCCGCTCCATGGATAAATCCTTCTTATCTGTTCCCTTCTCCACTACTGCCAACTCCAGACTTCGCGCCTTCTGTCTCGCTGCACCCTACGCCTGGAATAAACTTCCTGAGCCCATACGTCTTGCCCCATCCTTGGCCACCTTTAAATCTAGACTGAAAGCCCATCTCTTTAACATTGCTTTTGACTCGTAACCACTTGCCTCCACCTACCCTCCTCTCTTCCTTCCCGTTCACATTAATTGATTTGATTTGCTTACTTTATTTATTTTTTGTCTATTAGATTGTAAGCTCTTTGAGCAGGGACTGTCTTTCTTCTATGTTTGTACAGCGCTGCGTATGCCTTGTAGCGCTATAGAAATGCTAAATAGTAGTAGTAGTAGTAGTAATTTTGGAACAGAAATGGTGGCGGTGGAGGCAGTGGCCAGTGGAAGAGCCCAAGAAGAGATTCAGCTTCAATCTAATGCTTTAGCGATGAAAAAAACCAGAAAGAATGACCTTGGAAAATATTTGGGACGCTTTGGTGAGTCTAGAGAATATTTTTACTCAGAAAATTACCTCGATGTTGACGGTTACCCAGATACTTCCTGGTAAAGTTGTAGAACTGGAAAAACAAATGCAACAAACTGACTTCTGAGCAAACAATTAAGAATGATACTGATAAAATTGGAGAAGGTCAAGCGGCATTAATTAAAGAAAATCTGTTATTACAAAGGAAAATAGAAAATTTAGAAAACCAACAAAGAATGAAAACTTTAAGATTTATACATTTTCCTAAAGTGCCAGCCGTGGCCCCTTTATTAACTTTTAAGGGGTATCTGTCAGAAGTATTAAAAATTTCAGAGCAACTATATCCGCCTGAATCAAGAATTTACTTTTACCTTATGTTAAGAAACCTACGGATCAAATATTAACGACAAATTCTGAGATACCATTTGACGAGCTAAATTTAAACTTATCTCAAACTATAGAAGATGACATGTTGGGAGTACAAGCTGCCACTTTAATTGTGGATTTTGTTCTTCAACCAGACCGAGACTGGATTTTCAAGACTTTCTTCCGTTATAGAAAAGAAGGTGTTTTTTGAACTGTAAAGTTAAGGCAGTGGCATACCAAGGGGGGGGGGGGGGGGGGGCGGGCGGTGGAGGCGGTCCGCCCCTGGTGCACGCTGCTGGGGGGGGTGCCACGCCGGTCAGCGTCGTTGGTTTCCATGCTCCCTCTGTCCCGGAACAGGTTCCTGTTCCGGGGCAGAGGGAGCATGGAAACCAACGACGCTGACCGGCGCGCGGCACCCCCCCCAGCGGCTTGCACCCGGGGGGTTCTTTCACCGGGGTGGCGGGTGTCCCTTCGCCGGGGGGGGGGGGTGTCGCGCTGCATGGAGGGGGGCAGGGCGCATCGGCGATCCGCCCCGGGTGTCAGCGCCCCTCGGAACGCCACTGAGTTAAGGTGTTTCCTGATATTTATTGATTTATAACATTTGTATCCCACATTTTCCCACCTATTATCTAGACAAACTCAAAAAAAGTGTCAATCTTTTCTGAAACTTCGTACACGTGCCCTCCAATTAGGGGGAACTTTCTGGCTTAATTCTCCCTGTAAATGCGTTATTAAATTGCGATCAGTTCAATATGTTTTCTTTGAAAGTGATCACCTGCTATCCTTTTTGGACTCTAAACAAGACCCGGTCGTGCCTCCTTCGTTAGTAGTTCCTGTAATATCTGCTCCGTAAAGTGATGTACACCTAGTTCTTCCTACTCTTCTCTTTAAATTTAATTATCTGATGATAAATCCTTGAATTGTGCCTTGCCCTAAATAGTGGGCTTAAGTTGTAACTCTCACTTAAAACATACGTTGTGTATATTTATTTTCTTTTGGATTGTCATATTACTCTTTTCAGTACAAGAAATAGTTTTTCTTGTTTAAATTTTTGAAATTATAAATAAATAAATAAATAAGAATTTTGTCCACCGCAGCTTAGAAATTTGAAGAATATGAGTTTTGAATTTTCTATCTCATATCGCGCCTGCAGAACTCTTCAAGAAATCCAATGTCTTAGGAAAGTACCGAGAGCAGAATGCTTTCCTTAAGTAAGAGTTATCACCTCCCCATATTGAAGAACTCTGGAAGAAGGAGTTGGAGGCAAAATATCTACCACGGACGTATCATCCAGTTTATATTTGCCCTGAAAATATGGATACTTCCTGACTGAAGAAGGGTATTCATCTAAGGCTCCTGAGTCTTTGGTGGTTATTTTAGAACCTCTATTCTTGTTTTGGATGTCTGAAAACTGGTATTTAGATGTCCAAGTCCCAGTTTTACAAAGGCGGGATATGGATGTCTAACATTGTAGTACGTTCATATAGCAAGGGAGGGTGGTGGTCTGGGCATGTTTTGGGTGAGACTAGGGAGGGCTTAAAATATGGATGTCCAGCTCCAATCACAGAAGGGGAAGGAACACCCAGGACTAAAAAGATGGACGTCTGTATTTAGACCTGGTACTTGTCACACCCTGGTTACAGAAAGGTATTCTGACTGAGCAGTTCTCCACTGAATGGAGATAATGGGAAGGAGAAAGGGGATGGGTTTTGATATACCACCTTTCTGTGGTTACAATCAAAGCAGTTTAGATATTATATACAGGTACTTTGTTTTGTACCTGGGGCAATGGAGTGTTAAGATAAAGGAAGTCACAGTAATGACAAAAAATGACAAAAAGTTGCAAATGACAAAACGACCCAACTTAAATGCCTGTACCCTGCAACACAATGACACCAAAGCTCGTAACTCTTCCTCTTGTAACAAGGCACCTCTAGGTGCAGCCAAGGATAGAACAATCTTCTCCAGCCACAGGCTTCCGGTACAGTCAAGAAATAAATGTCCACCAGCAACTTCAATCTTAAGGATTTCTAGTAGACCTGATACACAGTTCCAACAGCAGCATTCACCTTCAACCTTAAACACATATAAGCCACCTGAAAGTGTGTTGCAAATAGTCCCCTTTAAGCAGTAGGCTATCAGCACAAACCAGGATTCAATACAGGCTACCAGTCAGCTCCAGTCTGGGCTCTTTATCCAGTGCACAATAAACAGTAGTTCAATTCCAAATAGAAGCAGTTCATTCAGTTCATCATCACAGTTAAACCACAAAGAAGAAGTTTCTACCTCCTACTCTCTTTACCTTCATAATGGGTTCCATACTTTAGGGACTTCTCATACCCAAGGGATTCCACCCTGCATCTGCATCACTGGTAGATTCAATACTTTAGGGACCTCTCTTACCCAAGGATTTTCAGCCTACAAATACTTTTGGGACTTTCTCACACCCAAGGGATTTCACCCTGCTTCTCCTCTCTACTCTCTTCTCTTCTCTTCTCTCTCTTGGGACTCCTTCCCACCTGCCTAATCAACCCCTGGCTTCTGTTCTCACAACCAATCATTCTCCTTTCATTAGCTTCCCCCACACCCATACCAGCTGAGTTGAGCATTAGACTAATGAGGAGCTCCTGCACACAGGGTTTCCTATCTCTCTTTCCCCCTAGTGGCAGCCAATCTACACGTCCTGCCAGCTTACACCCATGTCTTCCCCTATTGCAGCTAGGAGTCTAGTCCAGGTTCTTCATCTCACCCCCTGGCTCCTTGCCTGCAATGCCTTCTGGGACTTGTATTTCAGCCTGAAACTGCCTTAACCCAACTAGCCTGGATGTGACTCTATCACACTCTCTACGATTCTCTTCCTCTCTACGATTCCCTAATGTGTCTGTACACACGAACCTTATTCTACCACCACATTACTGTACTTGTTCATACCGGAATTGGTGAACACCTTTACGGTACTGTGTAAGCCACATTGAGCCTGCAAATAGGTGGGAAAATGTGGGATACAAATAAAATAATAATAAAAATAAAATGGGACTTGAACCAGCAACATTTGATCTTTGTTCTGGCTTTCAGTTGACACTTTAACTGTTAGATTATTCCTCCACACAAATGTCTATTTAGGCATTTTATAATATGGCTGTTTCTACCTCCTACTCTCTTTACCTTCATAATGGGTTCCATACTTTAGGGACTTCTCATACCCAAGGGATTCCACCCTGCATCTACATCACTGGTAGATTCAATACTTTAGGGACCTCTCTTACCCAAGGGTTTTCAGCCTGTAAATACTTTTGGGACTTTCTCACACCCAAGGGATTTCACCCTCTTCTCTTCTCTCTCCTGGGACTCCTTCCCACCTGCCTATTCAACCCCTGGCTTCTGTTCTCACAACCAATCATTCTCCTTTCATTAGCTTCCCCCACACCCATACCAGCTGAGTTGAGCATTAGACTAATGAGGAGCTCCTGCACACAGGGTTTCCTATCTCTCTTTTCTCAATGTGGCTTACAGAAGACCGTAGGGAAAACTACAGTTCAGAATAGTACAATTAAACACTATATACAATGTAAAGTGATGAACGTAAAGGTATCATATAAAACAGCAGATGTAATAACGGTGAATAAAAATGAAAAGGGTCTATGGATTTTGCTATAACAGAAGAAGAGGTAAAATTAGGTTGAGTCAGGAACGTAAACCTTCTTGAACAGGGTGGTCTTCAGCAATTTCCTGAAATTTAGATGATTCTGAATTGTTTTTCCGAATTTAGGTAGTGCATTCCATAACTGTGTTCCTATGAAGGAGAAGCTGGATGCATAGGTAGACTCGTATTTAAGACCGTTGCAGTCTGGATAATGTAAATTTAAGTAAGAACTGTTTCTGGATGTTTTCTGGATTTGCATTCATTTGAAATAACATGGGAAATGTCAATGATACTTCCCACGTTGTTTCATATTGTTTTTAACCTGGAAGTCGAAGAAAGACCTGAACTTTTATTTCGTGCACCAATCGTGCACACAACTGATGACGTTGCCCCTGAAATGATAAATAAATATTTAGAAAGCCTGAATAAAATGAAAAATCCTGTAAACCGCATGGGGAACTAAACAAAAAGAAAGATGCCAACCTGCACAGCTCTAGGTCTTCTGTGAGCCTTCCCGATTGAGATTTCTTTCTTCATTCCTAGAAAGGGCTTCTGTAATGTCCAGGTGATGATCTGGGTCGCACATGTAGGTTATGTTTCCACCTGACACAATTTGCCTTGCACAAGCTGGGTTTTCTGTTTTGTACTTATTTTCTTCTCTTCCTCAAGGGAATCACTGATCACCCTCTCCTTTTCATTTGTGATCTAATTAGGAAACATGCATTGAATGATATAAAAGAGCCAATGATAAAATAAATTTATGCATTTGTACTTCCCTTTTCTTTTCAATGTTGCCTTGATTATAATAAGCTTGAATGTAAAAACTAAACAAAACCAAAAAAATGAGACTCTGAACAAGAGTTTTCTACCCTCACTCAACGTGTAATTAAACTCTGGAATCCGTTGCTAGAGAATGTGGTAAAGGCGGTTAGCTTAGCGGAGTTTAAAAAAGGTTTGGACGGCTTCCTAAAGGAAAAGTCCATAGACCATTATTAAATGGACTTGGGGAAAACCCACTATTTCTGGGATAAGCAGCATAAAATGTATTGTACTTTTTTGGGATCTTGCCAGGTTTTGTGACCTGGATCGGCCACTGTTGGAAACAGGATGCTGGGCTTGATGGACCTTTGGTCTTTCCTAGTATGGCAATACTTATGTACCTATGTAATGTATCTCAGCAAAATTCTTACATCTCATTGGCGTGACAAATATATATTTTTCTGTAAAGAATTTCCCTGCACCCCTAAGCAATATGCCTGTTTTTTAGTAACAAGAAATTCAATTCCAGGTGCAGGGTGCTGGGGAGGAGGGGTTGGAGAAAGGGAATAAAAAGGAAAATGATGAAATAAACAGTAATTAAGTGTTGGAATGTGGTGTCTTCAGGCAATTATAAAAGAATCTTACAAAAGAGTAGAATTGTATCTTCTATAACTATTCTTTCATAACACTTCCCAAATGCTGTATAAACACACATAAGCCAAACTTAAATATGGGGGGGAGGACTTAAAAAATCAACCCTACCCTTCTCCCTCCACAAGACTGTATTTTGCTTGAAAAAAACAATTCCTCCTTAAAATGAATGTATATTAAAACATATACGAAATCTCCTGCTCATATTACAAATAATTTTTGGTATGTTTCGATGTGCATATTTTTGATACTGGGCAGACTTATACGGTCTGTGCCAGAGCTGGTGGTGGGAGGCGGGACTGGTAGTTGGGAGGCGGGGACAGTGCTGGGCAGACTTATAGGGTCTGTGCCAGAGCTGATGGTTGGGAGGCGGGGATAGGGCTGGCCAGACTTATACGGTCTGTGCACTGAAGAGGACAGTACAAATAAAAAAGTAGCACATATGAATTTATCTTCTTGGGCAGACTGGATGGACCGAGCAGGTCTTTTTCTGCCGTCATCTACTATGTTACTAGACAAAATTCAGGACAAAGGAATTGCACACACTATAAGATGCATAAATAAGAACCAGCACTACAGTGCTAAGGAAGCTCTTTATTTGCACATGTAGATGTGGAGGGACATAATCGAATGCGAATGGCCATCTCCATGGGCGTCTATCTCCGAGAACGGGTACGTGAAGGGGCGGGACAAACCGTATTTTCGAAAAAAATGGGCGTCCATCTTTTTTCCGCTAATACGGTTTGTGCCAGCCAAATGCATCGGATTTGAGCGGGGCGGTTTCGTTTTTCAGCGATAATGGAAACCAAAGGCGCCCAGCTCAAAAACGACCAAATCCAAGGCATTGGGTTGTGGGAGGGGCCAGGATTCGTAGTGCACTGGTCCCCCTGACATGCCGGGACACCAAGCGGGCACCCTAGGGGGCACTTGTAACAATTAAAAAAACAAAGCAAACAACCTCTGAAGTCCATAGCTCCCCTCCCTTGGGTGCTGAGCCCCCCAAACCCCCCCCAAAACCCACTCCCCACAACTCTATACCATTATCATAGCACTTATGGCTGAAGGGGGGCACCTAGATGTGGGTACAGTGGGTTTTGGGGACAGTTTGGAGTGCTCCCATTTACCACCACAAGTGTAACAGGTGTGTGTGTGGGGGGGGGGGGGGGGGGGGATGGGCCTGGGTCCACCTGGCTGAAGTTCACTGCATCCACTAACAACTGCTCCAGGGACCTGCATACTGCTGTGATGGAGCTGGGTATGACATTTGAGGCTGGCATACAGGCTGGGAAAAAAAGTTGTTAAAGTTGGTTTTTTTTGGGTGGAAGGGGGTTAGTGACCACTGGGGGAGTCAGGGGTGGTCATCCCCGATTCCCTCCGGTGGTCATCTGGTCATTTAGGGCACTTTTTTGGGACTTGTTCATAAAAAAAAAAGGGAACAAAAAATGACCCAAATTCGCGCTAAAAACACCTTTCTTTTTTCGATTATCGGCCGAGGACGCTCATCTCTCCTTGGCCGCTAAACACACCCCAGTCCCGCCTTCACCATGCCTCCGACTTGCCCCCGTCAACTTTGGCTGTTTCTGCGACAGATTGCAGTTGAAGACGCCCAAAATCGGCTTTCGATTATACCGATTTGGACGCCCACGGGAGAAAGACGCCCATCTCCCGATTTGGGTCAAAATATGGGCATCTTTCTCTTTTGAAAATAAGCTGGACAGTCAACTACCATATGGTACATTAAATAGTCAATGTACTGAAGAATATTCATACTTGGAGTAAATCACCTGGACTGGATGGCATACATCCAAGGGTACTCAAAGAATTCAAGCATGAAATTGCTGATCTGCTGTTAGTAATATGTAACCTGTTGTTAGAATCATCTGTAGTACCTGAAGATTGGAGGGTGGCCAATGTGATGCCAATTTTTTAAAAGGGTTCTAGGGGTGATCCGGGAAATTATAGACTGGTAAGCCTGACATCTGTGCTGGGCAAAATAGTGGAAACTATTAGAAAGAATGAAATTACAGAACATGTAGACAAACATGGTTTAATGGGTCAGAGTTAACATGGGTTCAGCCGAGGGAAGTCTTGCTTCACCAGTTTGCTTCATTTCTTTGAAGGTGTGAATAAACATGTGGATAAAAGTGGCACCCTGGGGGGAACTGCAGTGAACTTCAAAAATTGCTCTCAGGTGCATACCTCCCCCAAAACCCACTCCCCACAACTGTACACCACTACCATAGCCCTTACGGGTGAAGGGGGGCACCTACATATGGGTACAGTGGGTTTTGTGTGTGTGTGGGGGGGGGGGGGGATTGGAGGGCTCAACACTTACCACCACAAGTGTAACAGGTAGGGGGGGATGGACCTGGGTCCGCCTGGCTGAAGTGCACTGCACCCACTAAAACTGCTCCAGGGACATGCATACTGCCGTCATGGAGCTGGGTATGACATTTGAGGCTGGCATAGAGGCTGGCAAAAAAAATGTTTTTAATTTGTTTTTTTTAGGGTGGGAGGGGGTTGGTGACCACTGGGGGAGTACGGGGAGGTCATCCCTGATTCCCTCCGGTGGTCATCTGGTCAATTTGGACACTTTTTTGAAGCTTGGTCCTGAAAATAAATGGACCAAGTAAAGTCGGCCAAATGCTCATCAGGGCCGCCCTTCTTTTTTCCATTATCGGCTGAGGGCGGCCATGTGTTAACAACGCCCCTGTCCCGCCTTCAGTACGCCTCCGACATGCCCCCTTGAAGTTTGGCCGGCTCCACGACGGACTGCAGTTGAGGCCGGCCAAAATCGGCTTTCGATTATGCCGATTTCGCCGGACTTGAGAGATGGCCGGCCATCTCCCGATTTGTGTCGGAAGATGGCCGGCCTTCTCTTTCGAAAATAAGCAGGATAGGCATCTATTTACTAAGTGGCGGTAAGCACTAACACCTGCTTACCGTGCAGGAAAATTCACTACTGCGGGGCGTGCTCAGGTGTCTCGCGGTTGTTTTGGCATCTGAGCATGCTTCCCACATGCTAAAAGATATTTTGTATTTTTTAGCACTGGAGGCATGTTTAGAGGTGGAGAGTAGGCTTGCCCAGCGCCAGGGGCGGGACTGAGAGTACTCTGGGCTCCCCTGCCATGCTGTTGCTGCCCCCCTGCCATGGTGCTGCCTCCACCACCAGTGCCCCCACCCTCACCGTGCTGCCTCCCTCCCACCGTGTTGCCCTACCTTGAAGGGCCCTGGTGGTTTAGTGGCTGTGGCTTCTTTGGGGCAAAAAATAAATCCCTTCTTTCCTGCCCACCTGCTGCCTCTAGTCTGCCTCTCGCGAGACTACCGCGGGAGTCTCGGCAGCCATTTTGGAAACACAGCGGTGCAACCAGGGAGAATAGCAGCAGTGGCCACTGTGGGGGCTGTAATGTGTGGCGACGGGCAACAGGGTAGAGTCTCTGGGCCCCCTAGAGCCTCTGGGCCCTCGAGCACTGCCCGATTGCCTGAATGGTCAGTCCGCCCCCTGCCCAGCGCTAATCAGTAAGTGCAGCTACATTGCTGCGTACCAACTGATTAGGGTTACCATATGTCCGAATTTACCCGGACATGTCCTCTTTTTGAGGACATGTCCGGGCATCCGTGCGGGTTTTGCCAATCTGCCTGTTTGTCCGGAATTCTGGACAAATGGGCAGGCTGATGGGCGGGCGGGCCGTCCTATGCTAGCCTCCCGGCCCTCCCCTCCCCTTACTTACTACTCTACTGCCCTGGTGGTCTAGTGACTTCTTCCGCGCTGTAGAAATGGTGTAGTTATATAATTTAACAATTACGCTATGAGCATCTTCGGGCTCCTGACCTTACTTCTGTAAAGAGTCAGGCATTTCAAGACGTATGGGTACCATTTTGGCTCACTTTGCAGCCCGAAATAGGCTATAAAATTTTTGGTCTTGATCAGTAATGCCTGGATTCTTTAACAAGTTTTGAGTGCATCCTTGCCATATATAGGAGTTTTGAATTATCCCAGGGGAGGAAGGAATGGGTGGCTCGGGGGGAGCAGCTGTTGTTGTGATTTGTGTTGATTGATATACTGGTTTTCTTCTATTTCTTTGTTTTGAAAATAAAAACAAATTTAAACAGATTGTTCTCTGCCTTAAACTTGATGGCTAAGTGGGTTATAAATGCCTAATTTTTGGGAGTTCGGCATGGAAATGACAGTATTCAATAGCGTCATGCCTAACTTCTAGGAACACCCCCGATCCGCCCATACCCTTCCCGTGGCCACACCCCCTTTTGAATTGCACGCTGGAAAATATAGGTGTGAATGTTATAGAACAGCAACTAGGGCAGATGTGCTTGCAAATGTAAATTGTTGGCAATTAAGTCCGATTATTGATTGTTAACACCTTGTTAACTAATTAATTTGTTCATACATCTGCCCTACACACCCAAATTTCAGCACCCAACTTTTAGCAACCTATATAGAATCTGGGGGTAAAGTGGAGGAGTAGCCTAGTGGTTAGTGCAGTGGACTTTGATCTTGGGAAATTGAGTTCAATTCCTACTGCAGCTCCTTGTGACTCTGGGCAAGTCACTTAACCCTCCATTGCCCCTGGTACAAAATAAGTACCTGAATATATGTAAACCACTTTGAATGTAGTTGCAAAAAACCTCAGAAAGGCAGTATATCAAAAGTCCCATTTCCCTTCCCTAAATGATATAGGTGTGTATTTATTTATTGGTATTTACATCCTACATAATCCAAATTCCAGTCATTCAGTCCTATGTGGCTTACAATAGCAAAGAAATAAGATTCATACAAGTATATAGTGTCTAGCAAAAAGAGTGACAATAGTGATGTAAATACTATTCAAATTAATGGATTGATTAAAGTTCATAACAATTTTCAAAATTCAGTAAATTGTATAGTTAGTTTAGAAAAATGTTTTTAAAGAGGGAAGCTTTCAGAAATTTGTAAAATGTTAAGTAATAAGAAAAGCATTTGATTTCACACCAGTATAGAATTTCACCATTTGGTACCTATATGTGAAAAATCTCTGCATAATATAGACCTAAATTTGATGTTTATATAGATAGGGTAGTGAAGTGTGAGATATTCTCTTGATCTTACGGATGCATTGTGGGCTGGGAGATCAATCAAATCAATCAAATCAATCAAATCAAATCAGGTGCTAAACCATGGATTATTTTGTAGATGAACATGCAGGTTTAAAGATGATTCTAGCTTTGATCGGAAGCCAATGTAGCTTGGAGTGTAGAGGAGAGGCTCTGTCGAATTTTGAAGCTTTGAGTGGAAGTCTAGTGGCTGTGTTTAGGGTAGTTTGAAGCTTTTTGGTTAAAGATTCTTTGTTCCCCAAATAAACTGCATTGCAGTAGACCAGTTGTGACAATTGAATGGAAGGTAGTAGATAGGAAAAAGGATTTAATTCTTTTCAGATTCCATAATGACTTGAAGGTCTTAGTTACGAAGGCGTTGACCTGCTCTTCTCCTGTTAAGAACTGATCAAGTATTTTCAAAGTAGTTTCCAGTTGTTTGGTTGATGGTGAAGCTTGTCTTTCGGAAGTTATTAGGATTAGAGATTATAAAACATTTGGTTTTCTCCCTATTTACTTTTAGATGGACTTGTTACACTAGTATTCTAGAAGGGCAGGTAGGCACCTGCTTTCCTTTAGAGGTCAGGTACCTAAATACAAGTGCACTGACATAGAATCACCCTCCATGTGCCAACAGGAGTACAACTACCATGCCTAGCGCCCATCCATGTTAACTTTGGGCTCTCCAGAAAATTGCAGAAGAGGGGCTTTGTCCTGTGCATCATGAATACAAGTCACCTGATCTTTGGCCTTCAAACGACAAAAGAATCAAAAGTATTTGGGGCCTGTTTTCAAAATAGAAATCATGATGGAGTATTTGCAGTCATGTAAGAAAGCTTGGTGAACCTGCTTCTCTCATTCTTTTTGGGGTAGAGTCTCCACAGGAGTGGATGAACGCTAAATCCCACGAGGAGAAAATACGAGAAAATAGAGCGGGAAGTGGACCAATGACTTCAGGACAAAGAGAGTGAGATGATATTCACGGAGCAAACTTAAAAATATAAAGTTTGCTCCATGAATATCATCTCAGTCTCTTTGTCCTGAAGTCATTGGTCCACTTCCCTCTCTCATTCTATTTACCATTCACTTAGCTAACCCCAAGAGAGGAAATACAAATTTGGTTAAACACTCCTAAGAGAAACCGTTTAATAGTTTATTTATTTTAGTACCAGTCCTTTTCCTCAAACCTTATGTGGCCATCCATAATAATACCACTGAGGGGTGGTGTGTTGTTCTGCCTCACCCTGCAGGTAGATTGATTTTCTGAAGTCAGTTGCTAGTGACACATGGAGCCTGGACTACTGATCCTGCCTGTGTTGACACAAAGGTTAGAATAAGGTGATGGTTATTAGGTTCAACCCAAGCTCTTTTGATGTAATAGCATAGGTGGGCAAACTAGAGCCGGTGGGCCACATTTGGCCCACGGGAGCTTTTAATTTGGCCCCTGGTGGATAAAACATTTCATTTCTGTCATTGGACCTCAAAGAAAAACATCTGCCCACTCCTCGTCCTTCAGTGACCCCACCCCCTTGGACTGAAAGGTTTGCCCACCCTGTTTCAGTTTTCTTGCACAGTTTTCTGTCACTTGAGTCCAGTGTAGAGTTCACTGTGAGGGAAGCGATCAGGGTCAGTACCCCAGGAGTACAGATTCCATTGCAGCCTTCTCCTACGTCTGCCGTGTTACGTGATAAGGTCAGATTGCTAAATTTTGCCATGGACTATCAGACTCACCGAATAATTCCTTCTTTATTTGGAAAGAAATGATTTTCTGTCCCTGAGCTCACCGTTTATTCAGGGAACTGCTCTGGAGTACCTCACCAGGCAGGGATCAAGGACAAGACATGCAGAGTTCAAGTAAACAGCTTAATAAAACAGAACACCATTCGATGCCAGCAAATTAACATCTTTTTTTTTTAAGCTTTGTGCTGAATAAGAGCAGTTAGCTGCCATAGAATTAAAGGTGCTCTCTGGTCCTCCCCTTTACAGTCACTGCACACCTCTGGCCTGCTCTGGAGGTCTCTAGGAATTGTTCAGCAGATGAGAGAATCGAACAAAAAAAACACACACAAACATCTGAATGAAAGCATTGTAAATTCTTGTTGGACTGCAAACAGGCATGCACAAGGCTGGTTGGAGTATTAGATTACACTGCATGATGACTCATTCCCAGACTATGCAGCGTTTGTGGTCTGAGTGAATGCTTGCCAAAGAATGACTCAAAGGTACTGGCACAAGCTTTAAAGGAATCATGACTGGGCCTATATGGATTGGTGGATCCGCAAGTTCTGAAGCTTGGCTGAGGTGAAGAAGCGCCTCCTTGTTTGCGTACATCATTGCAGCACTGTCACAGCCACAGGCGAATTTCCAACCACCATTCACAACAGGGCCAGGATCCAGACACACATTTCCTTATTCAGGCTTGGCTGTTTGCATTTTGCTTAAAAGGCTCAAGGTGGATCTGAGCACAGAGGGCTGTTCTTCAGGCACACAAAGCCCCCTCGGGGCTAAATGTATTTATGACATTAAATAACAACAGGACTCAAGGTATTTCTTGAAATGGCACAACTTGGCCGCAGCTTTATTTTAAATATAAACATCATAACCCTGGGTATACCCAAGCCAGTCAGCCTTCAGGCTTCGTAGCCTACTCAGTCCGCCGCAATTTAGCAAGACTGGTCAACCAGATACCGAGCTTCCCGCCGCAAAGCAAGGCAGCTCAATCGTAAGCGCAGCTATCCCTGCTGCCTAGCTTACTCCCTCAGGCTTGGGTACCCCGCCACCTGCCTGGGGTAGCGATGCTAACTCCGGGCCTCCCCACCACCAGCTGCGGCCTGTTGTGCCGAAATCACGGTTTCTAAGATATTCTGTAAGTCGTTATTAAATAGGTCGTTTCCGATAGCGGATAGGTGTGTCCCATCTTTCCGAAAGAGCCCTTCGCACATCTCATCTGCCCAATCATGAGTCACCTGCATTCCTCCCATGTCTACGACCCATTTTGCGATTTGCCTATTCACTTTCTTTCTCGGCCTGCCCCACAGCTTCCAGTGTTTGTGACACCATCTGGGAATTATGTCGGACCAGATTATGGTGGTATGGGGAAAGAGGTGAGCAATTATGGCCAGATCCAGCTTAGCTGTACCTACTACCTCAGCACAGGGATGGGCTCCGATGTCGTTGCCGCCTAGGTGTATGACTATGGCCACCGGGGATGCCATGCTGTCTGCTTGGCGCCGGAGGAAGGGGACTTGTGGCCAGGCCCAAGTGGGAGCCGTACGTTCTAACTTGAGCCCGGTGAGCGGCCCATTTGATAAACGAGTGGCCGATGATCCATACACTTTTTGTCCCTGGGTCGCCCCCTGCAAATAGAAAATAGTGGTTGGCCGTCAGAGTTAAGTGGAACTTGGGTGACCGGTGTGCCCTTCCCTGATGTAAAGCTTGTAAGCCTCTGACTTCCATCTGCCCAACTTTTTAATGGACGACGGAGGGAAACCTAGCGCCGCTGCACATGTTGCGGCACTGATCCAGAACGAATGCGTTCCAAAATTTCTTGGGTCGTGCCCTATCCTCAGCAAGCATTTTTGTAGTACTGCAGAGAATTGGAAAAGGGTTAAAAGGGAGCTGTCTTGGTGCACTAATAAAGTTTCGTTGCCCGTGGGTCTCCACGCTAGGTATTCTTTGATGTTTGCCACTGGGCAAGTCTGGAGCGCATCTACCTGTACTGGTTTGATGGCCTGTCTCCTGCCCAACTGGTCTGTTTTTGATCTATTTATGACGAACCGGAGGGTATTTTCTGTCAGAGGCCGCACCCCTTTGGGGATTTCTTGGAGGGAGCTACCAATTTGGATACCCACATTGCCCCAAAGAAAGCCAATATGAATGCTGCCCGGAATAATCGGATTTCGAACTGTGATTTGCACACAAACGGTAAAGCATGCCAAATTCCCAGCAGCATGTCGTGGGTTATTGGTTGTCTCCTATCTGGTCTGGCACCGCGCTCGCGTCGCCACCCTTCTAATAACTTTCTGACTGCAAACTTGTTCTTTGGGTCTCCCCACCCCGCTATCTTGGTGAAAAAGGAGAATGCTGTGAGGTGTCTAGCTACTGAGGCATGCGACCCTCCCTCCTTCTTCGCGTGTAAGGATGTATTCTACTATGGCGTCGATGGGCGCCGGGCCTCCCCGCCATCCTTGAGTATGCAGGAAGGAGCTGACCCTCTGGTATCCGGCCGTATAGGTCGTCCATGTTCGGGGCGCGAGTGAATGTCTCAACAATTGCCAGGCTTTGGGGCTCCGAAACTCCATAGGTATCTGGGGACAGTCTCTCCTTCCGCCTCTGCGTGCGGGGCCAATTTCCGGAACGCTTCCCACTTGGAACGAGAAAGAGCATCAGCAATTGGGTTGCTTGCGCCTGGGACATGCTTTGCGCGTAACAAAATATTGTTGAACAAACATAACAGTACTAGCTCGCGCGTCAGATCCACCACCCTTGGACAGCGTGCAGATTGCCTGCTTATTATGTCTACCACTGCCCTGTTGTCCGACCAAAAAACTACTCTCCTGTTGCTTAACCTGTCTTTCCATATGGACAGTGCTACTACTATGGGGAAGAGTTCTAAGAATGTGATGTTTTTTGTGATGGCACTCCCTTTCCAACTCGGCGGCCATTCTTCCGCGCACCAGGCTCCTTGGAAATAAATTCCAAAAACGATGCCGCCGGCTGCGTCTGTATACAGTTGCAAGTCGGCGTTGGATATCGGGGCGTCTAGCCATACTACTCTACCATTGAAGTTACTCAGAAACATGTCCCATACCCTGAGGTCGTCCTTCATGGGCCTCGTCATCCTAATATGGTGGAAAGGTTTTCGAACTCCTGACATTGAGCTGGACAACCTTCACAGGAATGCTCTTCCCATTATGATAACTCTGCACGCGAAGTTAAGGTTACCCACCAATGATTGCATTTCTCTTAGCGTGACCTTTTCTTTTTCCAAGGCCTCTGCTATGAGAGTTTTTAGCTTGTTAATTTTATCGGTGGGGAGCCTTGACACCATATCATGGGAATCCAGCTCGATGCCTAAGAATTGTAGTAGCGTGCATGGTCCCCAAGTTTTTTCTTTTGCTAGCGGGACGCCGAATGACTCTGTTACCGCGCGAAAATGATTAAGCGTGACTTGGCATGCGTCACTGGCTGCCGGTCCCACGAATAGGAAATCATCTAGGTAGTGAATGATATTTTTCCTCCCCGAGGTCCATTCGACGACCCAGTGTAGGAATGTGCTGAAACATTCGAACAATGAACAGGACACCGAGCAGCCCATGGGCATACACTTGTCGTAATAGTACTGACCTTCGAACTTAAAGCCCAGTATGGGGAAGTTGTCTGGGTGTACTGGCAGGAGTCGAAAGGCCGACTCGATGTCTGCCTTGGCCATTAGGGCTCCCTGTCCCGCTCGCCTCAGTAACTGCACTGCCATGTCGAGCGATGTGTATTGTACGGATCCTGCATCGGGGGGGGGGGGGGGGGGAAGAAAATCATTCACAGAGTTAACTGCTGGATAAGATAAGTTATGTATGAGCCTGTATTTGCCGGGTCCTTCTTGGGGATGATTGCTAGCGGGGATACGATGAATTCTTTGAAAGGCTGCTTAGGGAAAGGGCCCGCTACTCTCCCGAGATTCACTTCCTTTAAGATTCGCGCCTTAGCCTCTGCGCATAGTTGCGTCAGTGAGGGGGAGTTCTTAGCTGCTCTTCCGAGCCTTGTGCCAGAATAGGGAATTCTAAAACCTTAGGTAAAACCTTGTTCGAGTATTTGGGCGTCTTTCACACATGGGTATTGCACCAACCACGGACGCATAGCGTCGAGGCTGACAGGGGAGGGGGCTTTATACAGGTTAAGGGTGTGGGAGTTGGGTGGGTGGCTTATCGTGGGCTTTCTTAGCGCACTTGTTTGCGGGATGTGGGGCTCCGCAAATAGCACAGACGTGCTTGAATTTACAGTTAAGCATAGAGCAGGCGGATCTATTGAAGCGCCAACAAATCCTTTCTTGGTAACTCGTTGCTCTCCCTGCCCCGTTGAACCCCCCTTGTCGAAAGGGTCTATTCTGTCCGCTGAACGCTATCCCCCTGTTCGTCATGGTGTACAGCCAAAGGTCTACGTCCTTTGACCCCCACCCGAGTGTGGTGTCCTCCTCCATCCTGTCTCTGTATTCCTCATCATATTTCAACCATCTGAAACCCTTGTAGTCTTTCTACGCCTGCATTATGCTGTGAGCATAAGCCAGCATGGGGCTGTATTGTGTTGGGTCGGAGTGGCCGGCAGCGTCTATTACCCTAAGGAACGCCCACAACCAATTAAACAGGGTTCTGGGCGTTCCTTTGTCACGTGCGGGTGCATGATCTTTCCTGTCTTTATTCCTTTTCTTACCCCGTTTTCTACCTTCAAGCACCCGGAACATGTCAAAGAACTTTCTCCACTGTATCTTTTTCCTGGTTGATTTGGGGACCATCCTCCATAGACGAGGCAACACAGCCAATGGCGGGAGACATTCCCCTTTAACGCCCGGGACCGCCCCGCCTTCGCCTTGTGCTTCCTCCTCCTCATCGGAAGAGGAGGATGAGGAATCGGAACTACTGTCACTGCTAGAGTCTCTCCGCTTGGTTCTTTTCTTTCCTTTACCTTTCTTTTTCTTCCTCTCTTTCCTGTCTTTTGCTGACCTGTCATCGCTATTAGTGGGTATAATCTGGCCCCCTCTGTCACCTTCCCCCACTGTGTGTGAATCTCGACCTCCCAAGGCTGGTACACTATACCCTTCAATCCATCCCGCTCCTTCCCCAACATTTACATTAACATTCGCATCGTATCGTGCGTGAACCCCACTGCACGTACCTGTGGTTCCCATCAATGGGGGGTAACTCTACTCTGGGTTCACTTTCAAGCCTTGCGGCGCTCCCTTGTTCCGTTGCATCGGGTTTTGGCCTGGGGGGCCGTTGCTGTGATCGCTGTCGGGAGCATGTCCTTCCCCTACAATAGGTGGTTTGGGACACAGGTAACTGGGGTCTGGGGTACCCGAGGCCACCGTGGGTGATGGGAATGAGGTAGCACCTTTCGAAAAGGCAGCTTGTCGGGTCTGGTAAGGGGCGGCTCCGTAACCCGGCCATGTGCCATAGTATTGTGATTGCTGGGGGTAAGCCCAGCTCTGGCCATATGTGACTTGGGTCGGGCCCGGATGCTGCCATTGTCCCGACGTTGGCCCTGGGTATTCCATTGCCTGTGTCCCAGGATTTTGCACCCATGGATTCGGAAATGTCCATCAGGGGCCCGGTGTGGGGTTCTGCCACTGTCCGGGCATCTCCGGTCCCATCAAGTGCGGTATGCTCTTTGTGTTGTCGGTGGAGTTCTCTGCTGCCTCCGTGGAAATTGCTATTGCCGTTCGAGGTGTTCACATCTCAATGGTCTTCCTCTTCTGACCTTTCTTCTTCTTTGCCCTTGCTTCTGGCGTCGCGCACAAGGCCTGGCCGTTTGTCCTAGTTTTGGCTTTCTTTTTTAGGCCTTTTCCCTTGCTTGGGACCCCCGGTCGTGTTGATGTTGACGAGGTGTCACTTAATTGCTCTGTGTTTATCGATGCTGCCTCCCGTTGTTGTTGAGTTGCGATTTGTTCTTCTTGCTCTTCTTTGATTATGCGGTTGCTCGCTCCCGCACCATCCGTGATTGTTGGCACTTCCATTCTGCTTGAATGAGGTCAGGAGTTGAGGGTGGGGGAGGGTAAGTTGGGGTATCCACAGGGTCAGAAATAAAGGGGATCTGAATAGACTGAAACAGAAATGCATTATTATTAAAATAAATTTTTTTTTGCTTTGCTTCATGTTATTTATTTATTTAAGTCTTTATTTATAAATATAATACAATATAATACAAAAAAAAAGGTTTTTTTGAAGTTACCATCTCTGGCATACACACTCGCTTTTGCCCTCTCCAATATGGCTGCCCTGTGCCCTGCCTATAGTGCGTCATATGACCTGTACAAGATGGCTGCCTCCTGTTATATTCCCAGGGTAACACAACACATTGTCCTCCTATTCGCGGGCTCAATGTGGCTTACATTTTATTGCTCTCTCAAATATGGCTGCCAAGCGCCCCTCCTATCGTGCATCATATGATCTATTCAAGATGGCCGCCTCCTTTTCCGCGCTTGCCCTTAAGGCTGCCATGTGGGCTTAATTGAACAGAATGTAGTGACGCCTAAGTTCTTTCTTAGTGTCTCCTGGGGCAAAACAATACGAGGTCGGAACAAGGAGGGACGGCAGGAGATCCCGAGCACGCGCTGGGATCTGAGGCCTTTGTCCCATCTAGACTTCTCTGTTTACAGCCCCTTCTCCTCCCAGAATTCCCTGTGCTTAACGCTTGGAATTAAGTGCATCGCCCCCATGAAAAACCGCACTGGCCAAAACCGGGGCGCTCACAATATACTAATCACGGCGGGGGCCAACGAGCGGCGACGGAACAGGGACGGGCATGAGGAAACAAGCACACGCACCCTGCTCCGCCTGTAAGACACCGCATCATGTTGACCGACCGACCGGGGCGCCTCGATCCACAAGTTAAACGGAGCAGAAGGTATGGGCGCAGGCAAGCGTATAAGGCATGCACAGGAGCGTAGCCAAGCCGATAGGGGAGCCATCGATAAAATGTAAATTTTAGGTTTGCAAAGATCTGCCTCGTGTATTTTCAATTGACCAGGCAGGGGGAAACAGAAAGCGAACGATACTTTGCACGAGCCGCAGCCAATATCTCGCCAGCAACACAAAAATGCTACTGAATACAAAACGGGAATAACCCGCCCCCAGAGACCTCCTACGTACCCCATGATAAACCGACAATATTAAATTCGGTTACTTACTGCACGCCCAACCAAGAAAGGGCACCGGAGGAACGCGATATATCCGCGTGGACCGAGAGATTTATTATCCGGAGTATCAGAGGGGCATCAGGGGCTCTGCCGCCAATCCCTCAATGCTAGGGCAGCCTTGGACACGAGGAGCTGGAGGGCAGGCCGAGGGCCGTAGCGTGATCCGAACTGTGCAGGTGAGGACGATCTGTAGTCTGATGCCCGGACGCCGGAAGAGGACGTCCGGGCTCAGCTTCGGGGGTTACATACCCCTTTCTCTCTCCACCCTTCCCAACGGGGTGCTGTTGCACGGCGGGAAAATTCCCGCCAGACTCAGCTTGCGCCCCGCTGGGATCTGCGCGCTTGCCCCCTCGGGGCACGGCGCCATGTTAATGGTGGCCTTGCTTATGGAGGCTTACCTCCGGCCTGCACTGCATGCTTCTCACAGGACTCTTTCAAGCAAATTCAAACGTTACCTTTGGCTAAAAAAAAAAAAATACACATAACATCATCACTGGAATAAAGAGACACTACTCACTGTTTTGTTGTAAAACTGAACTGATAAAAATTAGCCTGTTGATAATAATTTCTTCATACTTGTATCCCACAGTTACCCAAAAACGAGTTTCTGTTCGATGTGGCTTACATTTAACAGTTGTTAGAGATTAAATTGATTCAATTACATTTACAAAGTTGTATGATGCTGTGTTTTACAGTGGCAGGCAAGATAACTGCGTATGGAGAGGCTTCTGGCCAGTTAAATCAGTTAGTGCCGCTGAATATAAGCACTAGACTCAAAGTCGGTTATTTTGTGGGCTGTCCGGGGGACGGAATCAGCACTTTATTTGTTTGTTTGTTTCTTACATTTGTAGCCCACATTTTCCCACCTATTTGTAGACTCAATGTGGCTTACATAGTTCTGGAGAGGTGGTTACAGACTCCGGTGTGAACCATACAGAGTGGTTAGTACATAGTAACATAGTAACATAGTAGATGACGGCAGAAAAAGACCTGCACGGTCCATTCAGTCTGCCCAACAAGATAACTCATATTTGCTGCTTTTTGTGTATACCCTACTTTGATTTGTACCTGTGCTCTTCAGGGCACAGACCGTATAAGTCTGCCCAGCACTATCTCCGCCTCCCAACCACCTGCCCCTCCTCCCAACCACCGGCTCTGGCACAGACCGTATAAGTCTGCCCAGCACTATCCTCACCTCCCAACCACCAGCCCTGCCTCCCAACCACCGGCTCTGGCACAGACCGTATAAGTCTGCCCAGCACTATCCCCGCCTCCCAACCACCAGCCCCGCCTCCTGCCACCGGCTCTGGCACAGACCGCATAAGACTGCCCAGCACTATCCCTGCCTCCCACCACCGGCTCTGGCACAGACCGTATAAGTCTGCCCAGCACTATCCCTGCCTCCCGCCACCAGCTCTGGCACAGACCATATAAGTCTGCCCAGCACTATCCCCGCCTCCCAACCACCTGCCCCTCCTCCCAACCACCGGCTCTGGCACAGACCGTATAAGTCTGCCCAGCACTATCCTCACCTCCCAACCACCAGCCCTGCCTCCCAACCACCGGCTCTGGCACAGACCGTATAAGTCTGCCCAGCACTATCCCCGCCTCCCAACCACCAGCCCCGCCTCCCACCACCGGCTCTGGCACAGACCGTATAAGTCTGCCCAGCACTATCCCTGCCTCCCGCCACCAGCTCTGGCACAGACCATATAAGTCTGCCCAGCACTATCCCCGCCTCCCAACCACCTGCCCCTCCTCCCAACCACCGGCTCTGGCACAGACCGTATAAGTCTGCCCAGCACTATCCTCACCTCCCAACCACCAGCCCTGCCTCCCAACCACCGGCTCTGGCACAGACCGTGCAAGTCTGTCCAGCACTATCCCCGCCTCCCAACCACCAGTCCCGCTGCCCACCACCGGCTCTGGCACAGACCGTGCAAGTCTGTCCAGCCCTATCCCCGCCTCCCAACCACCAGCCCCGCCTCCCAATCTTGACTAAGCTCCTGAGGATCCATTCCTTCGGCACAGGATTCCTTTATGCTTATCCCACGCACAATTAATTAGAATTGGGGTGGTTCATCCCATGCAGATTGCAAGGGTGGGATCTGCGGCAAGGGATTGGGTATTGTCCGTTTCCTAGTTTACTTGTTGTGTTTCATTATTTGGTGTTTATGTCTGTTCTGTGGGGTATGCCTTTTTGAAAAAGTGAGTCTTTAGGTTTTTTCCAGAAGTTTAGATGGTTACTTGTGGTTTTCAGGTCTTTAGGTAATGTATTCCAGAGCTGTGAGCGTATGTAGGAAAAGCTGGATGCATATGTTGATTTATACTTCAATCCCTTATTATTATTATTATTAGGATTTATTTACCGCCTTTTTGAAGGAGTTCACTCAAGGCGGTGTACAGTAAGAATAGATCAAACATGAGCAATAGGCAATTACGGCAGTAAAATATTCGAAAACAATACAAAGTATGGCATGGTATACTACTTGCAATGACAACACAATACGTAATAGAACATTATAATTGGTAGTGAAGGGTAAGGCAAAGTTGTAACATATAGATGGGTAAGAAAGTAGGAAGAATTAGAAAGTGAGGTGAATGATTTGAAGAAAGCTGCACATGGAGGAGTGGATAAACACATCCCGCTGCAGTATGTGTAGCCTGAGCCACTCCTTGCATCTTGGGA
This sequence comes from Microcaecilia unicolor, assembly GCF_901765095.1. Lineage (NCBI taxonomy): Eukaryota > Metazoa > Chordata > Amphibia > Gymnophiona > Siphonopidae > Microcaecilia > Microcaecilia unicolor. The sequence goes on along the minus strand of NC_044033.1, from coordinate 501,988,976 downwards.
AGTAAAGGTTTAGGTTTAGGTACTTATGTGGTGTAGTGCTGATTTTCATCATTTTACCGCATAAATGGGACTGCAGAAAACACAGTCCTATCTTTGGGGTCCTTTTACTAAGCTGCAGCAAAAAATGGCTGTAAAGCGTGCCCTTAAGTTGGTCTATTCCTCATGCTAAGGCTATTTTTACCGTATCTGTAACAAGGCCGATTTTCTATTTTTTATATTAATTTAGTGTCCAATGTTCCTGTAATAAGCCATTTGGGAATAGATTGATGAGAACATTGGACACTAAAGGCGTAATGACCATGTGCTGATGTTACTATGTACAACCCAAAACTGGAGAAAAATTTCCCTCAAATTAGTACGAAGTACTTAATTTTCCAAAACAGTGGAATATTTCACTTCTTCATCATCTAAGGACACATATGTGTCCAAGGAATCAAGCAACATATTTTATTTTAATTCCTCGGAGGAAAAGGCCTCAGTTATTGCTGAAGATGCAACTGGAAAATGTCCAGTCTTACTGGTACCCAGCCATTTCCTTTCAATTATTGGCCCAAAGATCTCCGTTTAAATGTTAATGTTGTCCAAACCTTGCTTTTTCTTATTTTTTTCTTTTAAAAATTTTCAATAAAATTTATAATGTTGAGATTCCATAATCATTATACTCATTGCTTCCCCAAAACAATACTCAATATATATCATCAATCACTATTTTCTTCACATGCAGGAAGAAAAGAAGCCCTTAACTTTCATCAACCCACTGCCGCCCGTTAGGCAACAGTGGGAATCGAACCCGGTTCCCCAGGTCTGCAACCCACTGCACAAACCACAAAGCCACTCCTCCACTCCACTACTTAACTGGCCAAGTGCTGACTCTGCCCCCCCCCCCCCCCCCCCAAAAAAAAAACACCCTGAAAATATCTGGTTTCAGGATGGGCACTAACCAGACTATCTGGTGAAGTGGCACTGAATAGGCCCAGTTAGCCCCAGGCAGGTGATTTAAATGGCCAGGAGCTTAGTCTGGCTGTCAGTGGTCGCACAACCCCGCTGGTTCCGGAAGTCCTGCCGGCCACTTGAACCCAGGGGCTCAAATCTTGGGGGACAGTGGCTAAGTGCAGGTGACGCTTGGGGTTGTCTGGCTGCCTGACCGAGCGCGGTGGCACTCCATCTTCGCAGTGCTCAGTCGCGGCACAAGGGCTCACATCCCCAATCATAACAGTAAGCCGAAGCCATGAGCTTGCCAGACAGGTCCGAGCTGTCTCACCTGGCTCAGGTTCTTCATCAGCAGCAGGAGCAACTAACCCGCCTGTCCAGTGCCTTGCAGGAGGTCTGCAGTCAGCTACCAGGGCTCCAGCAGCAGGCGGCCGCAGCCCCTCCAGTCCCTAGAGGGGAGACTTCCGCCGCACGTCTGCGACTTCCAGAGCCGCCTCGCCTTGACGGTACTCCCGCAGCTTGCCGGGGGTTCCTGAACCAGTGTCAGATCCTGTTTGAGCTGCAACTAGAGGCTTTCCCATCTGACAAAATAAAGGTGACCTACATCATCTCCCTGCTTTCCGGTGCCGCGCTGGCTTGGGCGTCCCCACTGTGGGAACAGCAGAGTCCGGTTCTGGCAAACCTGGAGGAGTTCTTGCGGCAGTTCTGGATGGTATTCGACGTTCCTGGCCGACCTTCTTCTGCCTCAGGAGAGCTGCTGCGGATCCAGCAGGGCTTCGGTTCGGTCGGGGCGTATGCCATCCGGTTCCGTACCTTGGCCGCGGAACTCAGGTGGAACCAGGAGGCCTTAACAGCCATTTTTTGGCAGGGTCTGGACGGCCAGATAAAAGATGAATTGGCCGGCAGAGAGATTCCCACTACTTTGGATGCCCTTATTGCACTCTGCACAAGAATCGATATCCGGTTCCAGGAGCGAGCCCAGGAGAGGGCCACGCAGCCGGCAGCGCAGAGATCCAGAGGCCTTCCCCGTCGCCCTGAGAAGCCCAGGTCCTACGAAGGGGGTTCGGAAGGAACCGAGGAGGAACCCATGGTAATGGGGCGGCATCGCCTGTCCATGAAGGAGAGGGCTCATTGTCTCCAGAATCAGTTATGCCTGTACTGTGGGCAGGCCGGGCACTTCACGGGCTCCTGTCCAAACAAGCCTGGGAGATCGGGAAATGCTCCAGCCCGAGCCCTATGAAGGGGGTGGCTCAGGGCCAGCTGTCTGCCCTTCCAGACAACTTGCTCTCTGTTCCCATACTGCTCCAAGGAGAGGGTTTCCAGGCTCATACTAGGGCCTTGCTAGACTCCGGGGTCGGAGGGAACTTCATCGATGCTGAATTATTATTATTTATTATTTGTTGCATTTGTATCCCACATTCCCCCACCTATTTGCAGCTAGGTGGCTCCACGGCGCCCTGTCAACCGGAGCTCAGGGTCACCTCCATCCAGGGGGATAGCCTTCCTCGAACTATCACCCGGATCACCTCGACCCTGTGTCTACAGGTGGGGGCGTTTTTCATCAGGAGAAGATCCAGTTCCTGGTTCTTGCCCAAGCCATTCACCCAGTGATCCTTGGACTGCCTTGGCTCCAACTACACGCTTCTGTTATCGACTGGGCCACCAGGGAGATCGGGCAATGGGGCTCCCAGTGTGTTGAGCACTGTCTCTAGCAGGTCAAGCCTCCTCTGCCGCTCTGCTCAGCTAAGCTTCAGACTCCACATGAAGGGTCGCCCGAGCTGCCGGAGGACTACCAGGACTTCCGTGATGTGTTCAGTGCTCGGGTGGCTGACATGCTGCCTCCCCATCGGTCCTTCGACTGCGCCATAGACCTGCTGCCAGGAACCAACCCACCTAGGGGGCGCCTTTACACCTTGTCCCGGAAAGAGTCTCGAGCCATGAGGGAATATATCCAGGCAATCTTCACAAGGGGTTCACCCGAGCCTCCACTTCCCCTGCAGGGGCCGGATTTTTCTTCGTTTCGAAGAAGGATGGGTCACTTCGTCCATGCATTGATTACCGAGGGCTGAATAAAATTACCATTAAAAGCCGGTATCCGCTTCCACTCATCCCGGAGCTGATTGACCGTCTTCAAGGGGCCAAGATCTTCACCAAGCTGGACCTGCGCGGGGCCTACAACCTGGTACGGATCCGGGAGGGAGATGAGTGGAAGACGGCTTTCAACACTCATGAAGGACACTTTGAATATCGGGTGATGCCGTTTGGTCTCTGCAATGCTCCTGCAGTATTTCAGAACTTTGTGAATTATATTTTCCAGGACTTGCTCTATTCCTCAGTGATCGTCTATCTGGATGACATTCTGATTTTCTCCGCTTCTCTGCCACAACATATTACCCACGTTCGCACCGTGCTCCAACGCCTCCGGGAGCATCGGCTGTATGCCAAGCTGGAGAAGTGTTCCTTCCATCGACAGAATCTGCCTTTCCTGGGGTATATTGTTTCTTCCACTGGGTTACAGATGGATCCCGGTAAAGTGACAGCGATTTGTGACTGACCGGCTCCCCAGGGTCTGCGGGCCTTGCAGAGGTTCCTGGGGTTCGCTAACTACTACCGGCAGTTCATCCAGAACTACTCCTTAATCACGGCTCCTCTTACTGCCCTCACGAAGACGCCGACGTGAAGAACTGGACGCCGGAGGCCTTCACTGCCTTCGCCACCCTGAAGAAGGCTTTCCTTTCTGCCCTGGTTCTCCGCAGTCCGGATCCAGCCCAGCCGTTCCTGGTGGAGGTGGACGCTTCAGCCCTGGGAGTAGGGGCAGTACTCTCTCAGACGTCTGCATCTGGGAAAAAGCATCCTTGCTTCTTCTTCTCCCGTACGTTCACCCCCATGGAGCGGAATTATACGGTGGGGGATCGGGAACTGCTGGCGCTCAAACTAGCCTTTGAGGAATGGCGCTACTTACTGGAGGGAGCAGCGCACCCAGTAACGGTGATTACTGATCACAAAAACCTTCTGTATCTACAAAATGCCACCAGACTGAACCCGGTGGTCTTTGTTTTTCGCCCGCTTTGATTTCCATCTGATCTTCAGGCTGGGCGAGAAGAATGTCCAGGCGGATGCCCTGTCTTGCAGCTTCGAGGCTCCTGAGGATCAGGAGGAGCCCTACCCTATGCTGAATCCGGCATGTATTCCCTCCATGCCCGGGGCCAGTGCCACTTGCCAGAAGGCCGTTCTGGTGGGTCTCCGTAGGAAGGTGCTGCGCTGGGGGCACGTTTCCGAATTTGCCGGAAACTTCGGTTTCCACAAGACCCTACATCTAATCTCCCGATTGTATTGGTGGCCCCGGATGGCGCAGGATGTTCTACGTGTCTACCTGTCCGGTGTGCGCCCGAACTAAGTCTTCACATCAGAAGCAGTGGGGGCTGATGCAGTCCATGCCGGTACCACAGCAGCCATGGGAGGACCTGTCCATGGATTTTATCACCAACCTGCCACCCTCGCAGGGCAACACGGTCATTTGGGTGGTGATCGACCGGTTCTCCAAGATGGCCCACTTCATTCCTATGAAGGCTTTACCCACTGCCGCTACCCTTGCCGCAAGCTTCATCACACACATCTTCCGGCTCCATGGATTGCCACAGAGAATCATTAGTGACCGAGGCTCGCAGTTTACCTCGCGCTTCTGGAGAGCCTTGTGTTCAGCTTTTGGGGTTACCACTCTATTCTCGTCTGCATATCACCCCCAGACCAATGGTATGGTGGAGCGAGTAAACCAGACTGTGAAGGCGTTCCTCCGGGCATATTCTATCCAGCGCCAGGATGACTGGTCTACTCTGCTACCCTGGGCTGAGTTTGCCTATAATAACAGTCTGCATTCGGCCTCCCGGACGACACCTTTCAACACCATCTATGGACGCCACCCGCGTCTACCTCCGCCAATTTCTCCCACAGAGGTTCCACCTCAAGTGCAGTCCATGGTCCGTCCCTTTCAGGATGCCTGGAAGAAGGTCCAGGAACAGTTACGACGAGCAGCGGTCGAGGCCAAGGAGACCTATGACCGTAGGAGACAAGCGGCTCCCACGTTCTTACTGGGAGAAAAGGTATGGTTGAGCATCCGGTACCTGAAACTGCGGTTCATTGGACCTTTTGCTGTACGATCCAGGATAGGAGCAATGACTTACCAGTTGCACCTACCCTGCCAACTCCGGGTGCACAATGCCTTTCATGTGTCCCTCCTGAAACCTTTCCGCAGGTCCAAGTGGCATCCTGAACCCAAGAAGGTGGCCGTGCCTGAGAGTGATCCAGATCCAGAGAATGAGGTGGATCACATCCTGGATTCCAAGCGTCGGGGAAGGAAGCTATACTATCTCCTTGCCTGGAAACATTTTGGACCGGAAGATAACTCCTGGGAGCTGGCAGACAATGTGCATGCTCCAGATCTGATCCGGGAGTTTCATGCTCATCATCCTGCTAAGCCCGGACCGAACCGGTGAGGGGGAGATCTTTCTGGAAGGGGTACTGTTACGCTCTGCTACACTCCTCCAGAGGTGCAGTCTACTTGCGCAGGGTATGGGCATTCGAGGATGCGGCGGCCATCTTGGATGTGGGTATCTCCAGGTTAGGGCGGCCATCTTGGAGATGGCCGTCTCAGGTGGTGGCAGCCATCTTGGAGTTGAGCAGCTTCAGGAAGGAAGTCCATATTTGGGCGTAGAGCTTCTCCTCTGATGGGGGTGGCCATCTTGGAACAGCTGCACATGGTTGAGCCTAATTCCTGCACTATTTAAAGCCCTGTTTCCAGTCCTTCCTTGCTTCGGCTTCTATTCGCATAGAGGTTGTGGTCTTCATCTGTTCCAGTGTTTTCCTGTGTTCCTGACCTCGGATTGTTTACTGACTTCACGCTGTGTTGCTGCCTGCCCAGACCTTCGGACTGATTCTTGACTTCACGCTGTGTTGCTGCCGGCCCAGACTTCGGACTGTTCTCTGTTTTTGCTGCTTCACTGACTCCTTGCTCCAGGACTGTGTCTGCACTCCCGCTTGTCTGGTCAGTGGTTGCGCAACCCCGCTGGTTCCGGAAGTCCTGCCGGCCGCTTGAAAAGGTGCAGAGAAGGGCGACGAAAATGATAAAGGGGATGGGATGACTTCCCTATGAGGAAAGGCTAAAGCGGCTAGGGCTCTTCAGCTTGGAGAAAAGGCGGCTCAGGGGAGATATGATAAAGGTCTATAAAATAATGAGTGGAGTTGAACGGGTAGATGTGAAGTGTCTGTTTACGCTTTCCAAAAATACTAGGACTAAGGGGCATGCGATGAAGCTACAATGTAGTAAATTTAAAACGAATCGGAGAAAATTTTTCTTCACTCAACGTGTAATTAAACTCTGGAATTTGTTGCCAGAGAATGTGGTAAAGGCTTAGCAGAGTTTAAAAAAGGTTTGGACGGCTTCCTAAAGGAAAAGTCCATAGACCGTTATTAAATGGACTTGGGGAAAATCCACTATTTCTGGGATAAGCAGTATAAAATGTTTTGTACTTTTTTGGGATCTTGCCAGGTATTTGTGACCTGGATTGGCCACTGTTGGAAACAGGATGCTGGACTTGATGGACCTTGGTCTTCCCAGTATGGCAATACTTATGTACTTATGTAGCATATATTGTAAAACTGAATGCGTATGTACATGTTTTCCTCCCCAGGAATGCGGTTTTTTTTTGCCCTGGCTGAACGTATGGATGCTATAGAAGCTTCCATGTATCTTTAGATGGGCAGAGGGCAATTTTCAGCATGTTATTTTATCTGGAAAATTGCTATTTATTCAGGGGCGTAGCCAGACAACAGATTTTGGGTGGGCCTAGGCATGAAGTAGGTGGGCACCAAGTGTTCTCCCCCCCCCCCACCAAAAAAATATCTCAGCTGGCAGAAAAATGCTTCTTTCATACTTGGCAGTCTGCAGCAGGCATGCACTGAAAACTGAGCATGCACAGATGCCAGTATTGTGGAGAGTAGAATTTTGTTACTATCAGGGCAAAGTCTTCAGCTGGCGGAGCTTAGGATCCCCACCAGCTATCACTAAAGGTGTGCTACTGTTGGGTGGGCCTGTGTCCTAAGTGGGTGGGTCCTGGCCCACCCAGGCCCACCTGTGGCTACGCCACTGATTCAGGTAAAAGCCTTTGAACGTGGTCTTTCCCACTGTCCCCTTGTATTCCTTTCACACAGTAAAAGGGGTTGGCAGAATGACTCCCCAGAGTATAGCTCCTTGGGAGGGTGGGTGTAATGTCCCAGAGAACAGCCTAAGAACATAAGAATTGCCATACTGAGACAGACCAATGGTCCATCAAGCCCAGTATCCAGTTTCTAACAGTGGCCAACCCAGGTCACAAGCACCTGACAAGATCCCAAAAGAGTAAAGCAGGTTTTATGACTTGCAGATGATTAGGTATGCCAAGCCACTGGCTGTCATCCTTCTGGAGTGGAGGAGTGGCTTAGTGGTTAGGGTGGTGGACTTTGGTCCTGGGGAACTGAGGAACTGCGTTCAATTCCCACTTCAGGCACAGGCAGCTCCTTGTGACTCTGGGCAAGTCACTTAACCCTCCATTGCCCCATGTAAGCTGCATTGAGCCTGCCATGAGTGGGAAAGCGCAGGGTACAAATGTAACAAAAACAAAATAGATACTGTTGGAGATTCTACATGGAATGTTGCTATTCCACTAGCAACATTCCATGTAGAAGGCTGCGCAGGCTTCTGTTTTTGTGAGTCTGACGTCCTGCACGTACGTGCAGGACGTCAGACTCACAGAAGCAGAAGCCTGCGCGGCCACATTGGTGATCTGCAAGAGCCGACTTCTACATGGAATGTTGCTAGTGGAATAGCAACATTCCATGTAGAATCTCAAATAGTAGCAACAGTGGAGGAATGGCCTAATGGTTAGGGTGGTGGACTTTGGTCCTGGGGACTGAGGAACTGAGTTTGATTCCCACTTCAGGCACAGGCAGCTCCTTGTGACTCTGGGCAAGTCACTTAATCCTCCATTGCCCCATGTAAGCCGCATTGAGCCTGCCATGAGTGGGAAAGTGCGGGGTACAAATGTAACAAAAATTTAAAAAAAATAAGCGGTCCAATAATGAATTAAATCACACAAAGGGGGCATTTTTTAAGCTGCATATGTGAATACAAAGGTGACGCTGCAGAGCAGTTTCTAGTGTCCTTGTCTGGTTTGTACAGCTGCAACACAGAAGCTTAGACCATAGGAAGAAGGGAAGGGGGGGGGGGGGGGGGAGAGGGAGAGAGCTGCAGCGGTGGGGGGGGGGGAAGAGGGAGAGAGCTGTAGTGGTGGGGGGGGGGGGGGGAGAGGGAGAGAGCTGCAGCGGTGGCAGGTTGTGTGAGGTTAAAGATATATAGGTACTTATTTGTCATTACAAAATAGCCTCAAAACAGGCACCTATTTAGACTTTTTTTAAAAAGATGATGCAGGAGTTAAATGCACAGGTAGCCGTGCAGCACTTGGAAATAAGCAATATTTAGGGGATCAGAAATATTTTATATTGAAAGTTAATCTGTTTATCCAAATCTGTAGTACCATGCTGTAGCACTGTCTTGTAAGATTCCCTGCTGAAGGGTGTTGCTAACTGTGAAAATAAATAAAAGCCCTGCCTACATAAGTGATGCTTTTCAACGCACCTGACTTTCAGCTTGATTGAGCCAGGGAGTTGTTTAGCAGATGCGACATCGGCCGGGGCTACATATACAAACACAAGTTGTTGACCTGAAAAAGCTGGTTTAAGACTAAGGTCCCAAAGGCAACACAGGAAGATAAAATGACTTGCCTGAGCATGCATGCGTACACACACACACACACACACACATGTATATATATATATATATATATACAGTGGGGGAAATAAGTATTTGATCCCTTGCTGATTTTGTAAGTTTGCCCACTGACAAAGACATGAGCAGCCCATAATTGAAGGGTAGGTTATTGGTAACAGTGAGAGATAGCACATCACAAATTAAATCCGGAAAATCACATTGTGGAAAGTATATGAATTTATTTGCATTCTGCAGAGGGAAATAAGTATTTGATCCCCCACCAACCAGTAAGAGATCTGGCCCCTACAGACCAGGTAGATGCTCCAAATCAACTCGTTACCTGCATGACAGACAGCTGTCGGCAATGGTCACCTGTATGAAAGACACCTGTCCACAGACTCAGTGAATCAGTCAGACTCTAACCTCTACAAAATGGCCAAGAGCAAGGAGCTGTCTAAGGATGTCAGGGACAAGATCATACACCTGCACAAGGCTGGAATGGGCTACAAAACCATCAGTAAGACGCTGGGCGAGAAGGAGACAACTGTTGGTGCCATAGTAAGAAAATGGAAGAAGTACAAAATGACTGTCAATCGACAAAGATCTGGGGCTCCACGCAAAATCTCACCTCGTGGGGTATCCTTGATCATGAGGAAGGTTAGAAATCAGCCTACAACTACAAGGGGGGAACTTGTCAATGATCTCAAGGCAGCTGGGACCACTGTCACCACGAAAACCATTGGTAACACATTACGACATAACGGATTGCAATCCTGCAGTGCCCGCAAGGTCCCCCTGCTCCGGAAGGCACATGTGACGGCCCGTCTGAAGTTTGCCAGTGAACACCTGGATGATGCCGAGAGTGATTGGGAGAAGGTGCTGTGGTCAGATGAGACAAAAATTGAGCTCTTTGGCATGAACTCAACTCGCCGTGTTTGGAGGAAGAGAAATGCTGCCTATGACCCAAAGAACACCGTCCCTACTGTCAAGCATGGAGGTGGAAATGTTATGTTTTGGGGGTGTTTCTCTGCTAAGGGCACAGGACTACTTCACCGCATCAATGGGAGAATGGATGGGGCCATGTACCGTACAATTCTGAGTGACAACCTCCTTCCCTCCGCCAGGGCCTTAAAAATGGGTTGTGGCTGGGTCTTCCAGCACGACAATGACCCAAAACATACAGCCAAGGCAACAAAGGAGTGGCTCAGGAAGAAGCACATTAGGGTCATGGAGTGGCCTAGCCAGTCACCAGACCTTAATCCCATTGAAAACTTATGGAGGGAGCTGAAGCTGCGAGTTGCCAAGCGACAGCCCAGAACTCTTAATGATTTAGAGATGATCTGCAAAGAGGAGTGGACCAAAATTCCTCCTGACATGTGTGCAAACCTCATCATCAACTACAGAAGACGTCTGACCGCTGTGCTTGCCAACAAGGGTTTTACCACCAAGTATTAGGTCTTGTTTGCCAGAGGGATCAAATACTTATTTCCCTCTGCAGAATGCAAATAAATTCATATACTTTCCACAATGTGATTTTCCGGATTTAATTTGTGATGTGCTATCTCTCACTGTTACCAATAACCTACCCTTCAATTATGGGCTGCTCATGTCTTTGTCAGTGGGCAAACTTACAAAATCAGCAAGGGATCAAATACTTATTTCCCCCACTGTATATATATATATATATATATATATATATGTGTGTGTGTGTGTGTGTACTGGGTGGCATGGTATACATTCCTGGTCTCCATGAGTGGCACACATTAGGTGGCAGTGCATTGTCCTGTTATCGTTCATCTCACTGCAATTTTCAAAAACAGATAGACTCAAAATACCCAGGTCTTGCTGGATGATGAGTCAATTCTTTCTGGTTTTTTTTAATGTTTTAAGAAGACTGCACAGAGACAGAAAAGTCTGCCTTCCATCTCTTGTATGCAAAAGATGATGATATAACACTTCCTTTAAAAACAAGAATCTGACTTTCCCTACCCAGCCAGTCCCCAGCGTGGCAGCATGCTGCCCACCTGGCACAGCTGCTTGCATTACTCATCACTCATCTGTTTTCCTTCTGTCACTCTTATGCTAATTTGCAGAAACAAGTTATGATCCACTTAGCAATCTCTGTTCTTTTCTCTAGCACACCAACACGCCATCACAACACAAGGAGCGCACGTTTATAACAATCTGCATATATTTAAGCACCTACAGGATGCCTATTCTATAAACGAAAGTCGGTGATACTATTCTTTATAGAATACTACTGTAATAGGTAAAAATACATGCCTATAATTTAGGTGTACATGCTCAGCCTAAATGACAGAGATATGCGCATAACTTGTTGTATTCCACATGTCAGGCTTGTCCAACCTATGTCCCGCAAGCCAGAACCCAGCCTGCCAAGTGCCTTCTCTTGGCTTGCAGAAGTTTGGCAGTTTTGGGTGGGAAACATAGATTCTTACCACGGGATCTTTGCTTCCTTGCCACGACTTGTCCATCTGTGAGCTTGAGCTGTACGGCGATGGATGTTTGGGTTGGTCTCATGGTTTCAAGTCTCATGAGTCTTGAAACTGAGAGACCAGCCCAAACCTTTAATGCCACGCAACTCAAGCACATGGCTAGAGGAGTTGTAGCAGCGAAGCATGGATTCTGTGGCAAAAACCTGTTCGCCTACTTTCACGTCTTTGCTCCGTTGGTATAACTAATACCGTACTTCAATGGTTTCGTAGTTATCTCTCTGGGTGTTCATTTCAAGTCTCTCCCCAGCACTGCCAATCTCAAACTTTTAGCATTTACTCTGGGCTCTATCCTCGCTCCGACACTCTTCAATATTTTTCGTACTCCACTTCTCACTGTTATTCAATCCAAATATTGTAAGACCTTCTGTTATGCTGATGATATCCAAATACTCTATCGTATCCCCCCCCCCCATCAGTCAGACCTATCTGAACTCAACTCCTGTCTTTCTAAAGTTTCTATCTGGCTTCAAGAGCAGTCCCTTCATCTCAAATCCCAGAAATGCGAGGCTATTCATTTTTCAAACCCTACCTCGTTGACCCCTTTCTCATCCTGTTCTTCATCAACATATACTATCATTTCAAGATCAGTTAAGATTACTACTACTACTACTTAACATTTCTAAAGCGCTACTAGGGTTACGCAGCGCTGTACAATTTAACATAGAAGGACAGTCCCTACTCAAGGAGCTTACAATCTAAAGGACAAATGTACAGTCAGACAAGTAGGGGCAGTCAAATTGGGCAGTCTAGATTTCCTGAAAGGTATAAAGGTTAGGTGCTGAAAGCAACATTGAAGAGGTGGGCTTTGAGCAAGGATTTGAAGATGGGTAGGGAGGGGGCTTGGCGTAAGGGCTCAGGAAGTTTATTCCAAGCATAGGGTGAGGCGAGGCAGAATGAGCGGAGCCTGGAGTTGGCAGTGGTGGAGAAGGGTACTGAGAGGAGGGATTTATCCTGTGAATGAAGGTTACGGGCGGGAACGTAAGGGGAGATGAGGGTAGAGAGGTAGTGAGGGGCTGCAGACTGAGTGCATTTGTAGGTAAGAAGGAGAAGCTTGAACTGTATGCGGTATCTGATCGGAAGCCAGTGAAGTGACCTGAGGAAAGGGGTGATATGAGTATATCGGTTCAGGCGGAATATAAGACGTGCAGCAGAGTTCTGAACGGATTGAAGGGGGGATAGATGGTTAAGTGGGAGGCCAGTGAGGAGTAGGTTGCAGTAGTCAAGGCGAGAGGTAATGAGAGCGTGGATGAGAGTTCGGGTGGTGTGCTCGGAGAGGAAAGGGCGAATTTTGCTGATGTTAAAGAGAAAGAAGCGACAGGTCTTGGCTGTCTGCTGGATATGCGCAGACAAGGAGAGGGAGGAGTCGAAGATGACTCCGTGGTTGCGGGCGGATGAGACGGGGAGGATGAGGGTGTTATCAACTGAGAACGAGAGTGGAGGAAGAGGAGAAGTGGGTTTTGGTGGAAAGACGATAAGCTCGGTCTTGGCACTGTAGTGAAAGCTTCCTTTTTCTTACTTTAACTCATTCGGTCTATTCGTTCTATCTTTTTTTTCTCTTCCTGGGGAACTGAGTTCGATTCCCACTGCAGCTCCTTGTGACTCTGGGCAAGTCACTTAACCCTCCATTGCCCCTGGTACAAAATAAGTACCTGAATATATGTAAACCGCTTTGAATGTAGTTGCAAAAACCTCAGAAAGGCAATATATCAAGTCCCAATTCCCTTTCCCTATTTGAGATTCTAAATGGAATGTTGCTACTATTTGAGATTCTACATGGAATGTTGCTACTATTTGAGATTCTACATGGAATGTTAATGTTGCTATTCCACTAACAACATTCCATGTAGAAGCCTGGCCTTGCAGATCAGCATCGCGGCCGCGCAGGCTTCTGTTTCTGTGAGTCTGACGTCCTGCACGTACGTGCAGGACGTCAGACTCACAGAAGCAGAAGCCTGCGCGGACGCATTGCTGAGCTGCAAGGCCAGGCTTCTACATGGAATGATGCTAGTGGAGGAGTAGCCTAGTGGTTAGTGCAGTGGACTTTGATCCTGGGGAACCGAGTTCGATTCCCACTGCAGCTCCTTGTGACTCTGGGCAAGTCACTTAACCCTCCATTGCCCCTGGTACAAAAATAAGTACCTGAATATATGTAAACCGCTTTGAATGTAGTTGCAAAAACCTCAGAAAGGCAATATATCAAGTCCCAGTTCCCTTTCCCTATTTGAGATTCTAAATGGAATGTTGCTACTATTTGAGATTCTACATGGAATGTTAATGTTGCTATTCCACTAACAACATTCCATGTAGAAGCCTGGCCTTGCAGATCAGCATCGCGGCCGCGCAGGCTTCTGTTTCTGTGAGTCTGACGTCCTGCACGTACGTGCAGGATGTCAGACTCACAGAAGCAGAAGCCTGCGCGGACGCATTGCTGAGCTGCAAGGCCAGGCTTCTACATGGAATGATGCTAGTGGAGGAGTAGCCTAGTGGTTAGTGCAGTGGACTTTGATCCTGGGGAACCGAGTTCGATTCCCACTGCAGCTCCTTGTGACTCTGGACAAGTCACTTAACCCTCCTTTGCCCCTGGTACAAAATAAGTACCTGAATATATGTAAACCGCTTTGAATGTAGTTGCAAAAACCTCAGAAAGGTGGTATATCAAGTCCCATTCCCCCCTTTATCTTTGGTATGAGATTTTAAAGGTTTTGATATATTTGTGATACTCAATAAAGTGCAATTAAAGGATAGTTGTTACATTTATTTTTATTTATTTATTTGTTACACTTGTATCCCACATTTTCCCACCTATTTGCAGGCTCAATGTGGCTTACATAGTGCCGGAAATGAGATTGCAGACTCCAGTGTAAACAAATACAGAGTGATGTTGAGATAAGATAAGATTCATGTGGAATAGCCACATAGGGGCATCGTACGCGAAAGAATTGTGTTGTGTCCATACTGTATTTTGGTTTTATTGTGTCCAAATCAGGGGCGTAGCCAGACCTCACCAGGAGGGGGGCCAGAGCCCGAGGTGGGGGGCACTGTTTAGCCCCCCCGCCGCCACCCCCCCCGAGCCGCCGCCGCCACATTGGAACCCCCTGCTGGCCTGCCGACGACCCCCTCGAACCCCCTTCCCGCCACCAACCCTCCCCCGCCATTGCTGCCCGCCCCGCCGCCGCATCAGATACCTTGTTTGCTGGCGGGGGTCCCCGAACCCCGCCAGCCGAAGAGAGTCTTCTTCAGCGCCGGAGTAGCGCCTTCGTTCAACGAAGTTCCTGGTGTGATCAGCTGTTTCTGAGGGGCTACATGCACGGTGCAGGACGTAAGATGTCGAAACAGCTGATCGCATCAGGAACTTCATTGAACGAAGGCGCTACTCCAGCGCTGAAGAAGACTCTCTTCGGCTGGCGGGGTTTGGGGACCCCCGCCAGCAAACAAGGTATCTGATGCGGCGACGGCGGGGTAGGGTTGGTGGTGGGAGGGGGGTTCAAGGGGATCGTCGGCAGGGGGCCAGGGCCAAATCTACGGGGGCCCAGGCCCCCTCAGGCCCCATGTAGCTACGCCACTGGTGTCCATACTGTATTTTGGTTTTGTTGTGTCCATACTGTATTTTGGTTATGTTGTGTTGCAGTGGTCAGGCTTTTATGTTGGGTTGGTAGGGTATGCCTTTTTAAACAAATACGTTTTTAGTGTTCTGTTGAAGTGTAGGTGGTCGTACATAATTTTCAAGGCTTTCGGAAGTACGTTCCACAAGGGTGTGCTTATGTAGGAAAAATTGGATGCGTAAGTTGGTTTGTATTTGAGTCCTTTGCAGCTTGGGTAGTACAGGTTTAGGTACGTTCGTGTTGATTTTGAAGTATTTCTGGTTGGTAGGTCAATCAGGTCTGTCATGTATCCTGGAGCTTCACCGTAGATAATTTCGTGAACCATTGTGCAGATTTTGAAAGCAATACGTTCTTTGATTGGGAGCCAGTGTAGTGTTTCGCGGAGGGGTTTTGCGCTATCATATCGGGTTTTTCTGAAGATAAGCCTGGCTGCCGTGTTCTGGACGGTCTGAAGTTTCTTTAATGTTTGGTTAGTATGGTTAGTAATGTAATTATGTAAGATATGCATGCATATGTAGGCAGAGTTTTGGCCTTTACACATGGATGTGAACACATAAAGTGCTTTAGAGCAGATAGTAGAGGTGTTCTACTTTTCATATGTTTCTTCTTCGATCATCCCTTCCATTTCCTTTGTTGTTTCAGTTGCTGCCTAGGAAGGCTCCCCCCACCCTACTCCCACATACACAACCTCTCTAATAAACTTTTGGAAGTTGTGTGGGAAAAGAAATTAAGATTTCTTTCTGGAAAAGCTTCAAGTACAAGATTACTTCTTCCCTTGAGATAGAATTCTCTTTGAGCCTCACTTATTTTCCAGAGCTGAAACGGATATTTACTATGCTACGAGATGCTTCTCTTTGAGGTAGGACTTCAGTTGGAAAAGTGAAAGAATACTCATGGTATCTGATAACAATAACACGGCTTGTCTGCTCTGACAATCACTCAGCCCCTTCGGAAAATCAATATGGCAGCTTTACTGGAATGTTCTTGGCACTGTCTCTGTGTACAAACCTTAAAGCGGGATGAATGGATCAGAGTGAAGCCTCGTAATTAAGACTTAGAAAAGATTTCCGCAGATAGTTATTTGTCAACTTTGTCAAAGAAAAATAAGCAGAACCTATGAAAGAAAATATGGCCCAAAGGCTCTATGAATCTTGGGAAAAACGCATGGATAGGACAGCAAAGAGAAGGTGAGAAGCCTCAGCTCTCTGCCAATCAAGGATGTGCGGTGGAAGCCTACTCTATAACTGCATCTGGGCACCCAGGTTCGCCATTGCCCCGGGTAAAAAGCTTAGATTAACCCACTAAGGACAGAGAAAAGTACCGGCATATACTATATGTAAACCACTTTGGTTGTAACCACAGAAAGGCGGCATATCAAATCCATGACCCTTTACTATAGAATACTTATATAACTTTAATGTACGAAGAATAATGTCTGGAGCAGGGGTGTAGCCAGACTTCAGCGGTAGGGGGGTCCAGAGTTGAGGTGAGGGGGCACATTTTAGCCCCCTCCCGGGGCCGCCGACCCCCTCCCTGCCATTGCCGACACCTCCAACAACTTTGACCCCCCCCCGCCCGCCGACAACCCTCTCGACCCCCCGCTATCTGCTACCTTTGCTGGCGGGGGATCCCAACCCCCACCAGCTGAAGTCTTCTTCCTTTGTTTGGTTTCTGAGTCTGACGTGACGTCAGACTCACGAAGGAAGAAGACTTCGGCTGGCGGGGGTTGGGGTCCCCCGCCAGCAAAGGTAGCAGACGGCGACGGTGGGTTGGCGGCGGGAGGAGGAATTGAGAGGGTCGTCGGCAGGGGGTCCAGGGCCAAATCTACGGGGGCCCAGGCCCCCGTGGCCCCATAGCAGCTACGCCCCTGGTCTGGAGATCAGGTCAGTGCAGATCTTCAAAATGCAGCATTTTAAAATGTTTATGTCTTGATCTTCCTAAAATTTTCTAGGCCTTTAGGGGGCTAATGCTGGAAAAATTCTGAAAGGAAAATTTTTGTCATGGGCTCAAAAGGGATGTTCAGAGTACTCAGGAAGAAAAACCGCCATAGAGGCTCCATTAATACCTCTCAGTTTTTTTTTTTTGTTTTGTTACATTTGTACCCTGTGCTTACCCACTCATGGCAGGCTCAATGCCACTTGCCCAGAGTCACAAGGAACTGCCTGTTCCTGAAGTGGGAATTAAACTCAGTTCCTCAGATCCCCCGGACCAAAGTGCACCACCCTAACCACTAGGCCACTCCTAACTATGAACACATTCAGGCCTTTATAAGTTTAAGTCCAACTCACACAAAATGCACATATGCAATGAGGAAATACGAAATGTTACTCCAGACACATGAGAGAGGAAAGGTGAGCTGAAAGTTAAGGATGAGAGACTGATAGTTGCATCCTAGGACAATGGCTTTTAGACAAGTTGATTCATAGCAAACTGAAAAAACCTAGTAAAATAGACCTGTAGGCTCCGTAAGGTAAAGCGGGTGCAAAGTTGTGTTTGGAGAAATTTTGTTATACAGAAAGGCACAATAAAAAGCGCCCGTTTCATCCACTGGAAACTTTGAAACCAGTACAAGATTGCAGTACTAGAAAAGCACTGGGATTATAACTCTATGAGAATTATTGAGACCAAAGAGGTTATGATCACTTGAGACAGTCGAACCACTAAAAAGCTTGATGCAAAAAAATCAAACATAATGTACATAAGTACATAAGTATTGCCATACTGGGATAGACCAAAGGTTTATCAAGCCCAGCATCCTGTTTCCAACAGTGGCCAATCCAGGTCACAAATACCTGGCAAGATCCCAACAAGTACAAAACATTTTATGCTGCTTATCCCAGAAATAAGCAGTGGATTTTCCCCAAGTCCATTTTAATAATGGTCTGTGGACTTTTCCTTTAGGAAGCCATCCAAACCTTTTTAAAACCCCGCTAAGCTAACCGACTTTACCACATTCTCTGGATAATGGAGAAAAACACAAACATGGCATTAATGATGGAGGCGTCGGTGAAAAGTGATTAGTTTGTACATTATATGTAGAGAAAGAAGATCCTTAAGTACTTAAAATTGCAGTCAGAGTCCAAGAAAATGTATCAGAAAGACACATAAATATGCTACGGAAATTTCCAAGCACACTTTGCTAGATTGTCTATACATATTACATCCTATGAACTCCAGAAGGAAGCTCTTTTTGGCGTGATGCAAGCACTATGGCAAGCACTAGCAGTACTTTTGAGATACTGAGATCATACTCCACATACCCTGGCTTAGGCATGAGGTTCATTACTGTCATGGTATGTACAAAACTAATCCATTTGGAGACATTGCCCAGAACAAGGTTTTCTTTGGCACACGGCAAATGTTAAAGAGAAGCACTGCATATCCAACATACTATGGTTTAGAAGTGAGGTGGAATTCCTGTCACGGTTTACTGAAAACTAACTATATTCCCTATGAGGAAAGGCTCTTCAGCTTGGAGAAAAGATGGCTGAGGGGAGATATGATAGAAGTCTATAAAATAATGAGTGGAGTGGAATGGGTAGACGTGAAGCGTCTGTTTACGCTTTCCAAAAATACTAGGACTAGGGGGCATGTGATGAAGCTACAAAGTAGTACATTTAAAATGAATCTGAGAAAATCTTTCTTCACTCAACGTGTATTCAACTCTGGAATTTGTTGCCAGAAAATGTGGTAAAGGCGGTTAGCTTAGCAGAGTTTTAAAACGGTTTGGATGGCGTCCTAAAGGAAAAGCCCAGACCATTATTGAATTGGGGAAAATAATTCTGGGATAAGCAGCATAAAATGTTTTGTACTTTTTGGGGGATTTTGCCAGGTATTTGTGACCTGGATTGGCCACTGTTGGAAACAGGATGCTTGGCTTGATGGACCTTTGGTCTGTCCCAGTTTGGCAATACTTATGTACTTATAAAGACACAGAAGGAACTAAAGGAAACACCCACGTCCCACCCTTTCTCCACCCTAGCACTATCTGGATAGAATTAAGGCGATCTGTACTAATTTAATATTCAATGGCCCTATCCAGATACTACCTTTGAATATTGGTGGACAGGGCAGTTGTCAACAGAGCTGCTTGTATATGGATTCATGGTTTTAATTATCCAGTCCATCTTTCTGCAAATTGTAGTGATTCATACTATTTATTTGCAGTTTTTACAGATACAAAATAAGAAAATATTGGCTCACAGGCAAGCCAGTTTTATAAATAGTATTCTGACAACTGGAAAAATGTAATAAATTATTAGGATCTTATGATTTTTGAAAAATAGTGATCTAAAACAAAAAAGGAAATAAAATTAGTGTCAATTTCCAAAGGAAAAGATAAGATTATTGAAACAAATATTCAACCATTGATGAAAACGGTTTAATTCCTGTATAGAATCAGTTATATTACTACTACTACTAATCATTTCTAAAGTGCTACTAGACATACACAGCGCTGTACACTTGAACATGAAGAGACAGTCCCTGCTCGACAGAGCTTACAATCTAATTAGGACAGACAAACAGGACAAACAAGACATAAGGGAATATTAAAGTGAGGATGATAAAATAAGGGTTCTGAACAAGTGAATAAGGGTTAGGAGTTAAAAGCAGCATCAAAAAGGTGGGCTTTTAGCTTAGATTTGAAGACGGCCAGAGATGGAGCTTGATGTACCGGCTCAGGAAGTCTATTCCAGGCATATGGTGCAGCAAGATAAAAGGAACTGGAGTCATCAATATCATGTCTCTTGGATTTAATATGTTGTTGCAAAAAAATGGAGACAGTTATGACCAAGTAGTTTCAAAAATTTCTACATAAAGTTTGGCCACTTCTGTTGCTATTTCCAAACTCATTGCCTCTCCCTTTGAAGAAAATATTCCTAACTGAACATGAAATGCTTCTTAAAAAGCACAATATGAGTTACGGAAATGATGTTCAACAGAAACCCTTAATGGAGCTGGCAGTCTTCCTGGAGATATATCAATATCAGGGGAATTTTCGAAAGAGAAGGGCGCCCATCTTCCGACACAAATCGGGAGGTGGGCGTCCTTCTCTCAGGGTCTCCCAAATCGGCATAATCGAAAGCCGATTTTGGTCGCCCTCAACTGCAGTCCGTCGCGGGGACGACCAAAGGTCATGGGGGCGTGTCGGAGGCGTAGCGAAGGCAGGACTGGTGCGTGCTTATGAGATGGGCATCCTCGGCTGATAATGGAAAAAAGAAGGGCATCCCTGACGAGCATTTGGTCGACTTTACTTGGTCCATTTTTTTCACGACCAAGCCTCAAAAAGGTGCCCGAACTGACCAGATGACCACCGGAGGGAATCAGGGATGACCTCCCCTTATTCCCCCAGTGGTCACCAACCCCCCTCCCACCCAAAATAAAATGTAAAAATATTTTTGCCAGCCTCAAATGTCATACCCAGCTGCATCGCAGCAGTATGCAGGTCCCTGGAGCAGTTTTAGTGGGTGCAGTGCACTTCAGGCAGGTGGACCCAGGCCCATCCCCCCTACCTGTTACACTTGTGCTGGTAAATGTGAGCCCTTCAAAACCCACCTGAAGCCCACTGTACCCACATGTAGGTGCCCCCCTTCACCCCTTAGGGCTATGGTAGTGCTATACAGTTGTGGGGAGTGGGTTTTTTTGGGGGGGGTATTGTGGGGCTCAGCACCGAAGGTAAGGGAGCTATGCACCTGGGAGCAATTTATGAAGTCCACTGCAGTGCTCCCCTAGGGTGCCCGGTTGGTCTCTAAGGTCGACCTAAATGTTGAGATTTGGGCGTCCCCGACCGTATTATCGAAACGAAAGATGGATGCCCCTCTTGTTTCGGTAATAGCGGGTTCCCCGGCTCTTCATGGGGCCATCCTGCGGGGACGCCCTCAGGAAAACTTGCCCCGTTTGATTATGCTCCTCCATGTAGTGCAGTATCCTGAGGAATATTCATGAAAAGTGATGTTCATGGCTGCAGTTTCACTGTTTCATTTGGAGGTGTATTAACGTATTCATTTGCATACAGACATCTCAGATATATATTCATTATGATTATTCCAAAGGAAAAAAAACAGCAGGCTAAGACTGAATATGAAGCCAGACTACGAATATGAAAGCATGGCTGAGCGGTCTAGGGTGCTGCTTTCAGGTTGCAGTCTCCCTTGGAGGTGTGGGTTCAAATCCCACTCCTGACACACCAGCCCCTTAGAGCTCTCTACCTTTCTCAAACCCAGAAGCTGCAAGGCTCCAGGGCCACCCCAGTCAAGCTCTTTCCTTTCTAGTACTTTATTGGAGTGGCCTAGTGGTTAGGGTGGTGGACTTTGGTCCTGAGGAACTGAGTTCAATTCCCACTTCAGGCACAGGCAGCTCCTTGTGACTCTGGGCAAGTCACTTAACCCTCCATTGCCCCATGTAAGCCACATTGAGCCTGCCATGAGTGGGAAAGTGCGGGGTACAAATGTAACAACAACAACAACAACAACAACAAAAAAGCAGCATATCACAACAGTGAATATAATTTTTTTAACTGAAATAAGCCAGTATCATGGGTATTTTCTCTTATAACCTTCTTCTCCTCCTCTTTCTCTCCCTCCTTACCGGTACTTCCCCATTTCCCCATACCCTACCACATGGATAGAAAGAAAACATCCCCCCTCCCCCACTGCCACCCCCATAAGGCAGCACTTATTTTCTGGGGCCATCCACAGGCAGCACTTTATCTCCCCCCCCCCCAGGCAGTACTTTTTTTTCCCCCTGCCCTCCTCCACCCTTCTCCCCCAGTGGCAGCAGTCAGAGGCGTAGCTAGGTGGCTTTCCAGGGGAGCAGCTGCTCCCCCAAACGGACTTCCGACGGCGCCAGCACCCATTTTTCATGCGACCTGTCGTGTTTAAATATGTGCCGGCACCATCAGAGGTCCGCTCTCCGCTCCCTCAACCTGGCTATGCACTTACCCCACAGGCATAACGTTTCCTCTTGGCCCCCTCTACTAGCAACTGACAGCACTTACCCCCAGGGGCAGCTCAAGGCAGTCTGCTTCCTGATGTGAGAGATAAGGTGGCATCCCCCCTCCCCCCCCTTCCAAGGCACTCCAAAGAGAAGGTCCCCTGAAAACTCTGGTTAGGAAGGAGAATGAGGAGGTCCCCTTACTCTGAATAGTAATAAGGCAGGTGTTCAAAGGAAAAAAAAAAAAGAATGTCAGGTTTACTAAAAAAGAGCGAGAAAAAAAAAGTAAACTGTCCAGCTTATAATTGAAAAAGAAAAACACCTATATTGCGACCCAAATCGGGAGATAGACGTTTATCTCACAAAAACGAATAAAGCGGTATAATCGAAAGCCGAATTTGGACGTTTTCAACTGCACTCCGTTGCGGATGGGGGCGTGTCGAAGGCGTGGTGAAGGCGGAACTGGGGTGTGGTCATCGGCCGATCAGAGATGGGCGCCTTTCGCCGATAATGGAAAAAAATATGCGTTTTTAGCGAGAATTTAGGGCACTTTTCCTGGACCCTGTTTTTCCACGAATAGGGCCCCAAAAAGTGCCCTAAATGACCAGATGACCACTGGAGGGAGTCAGGGATGACCTCCCCTGACTCCCCCAGTGGTCACAAACCCCCTCCCACCACAAAAATATGCCGTTTCACAACTTTTTATTTTCACCCTCAGATGTCATACCCACCTCCCTGGCAGCAGTATGCAGGTCACTGGAGCAGTTATTAGGGGGTGCAGTGGACGTCAGGCAGGTAGACCCAGGCCCATCCCCCCCACCTGTTACACTTGTGCTGGTAAATGGGAGCCCTCCACACCGCCCCCCAAACCCACTGTACCCACATGTAGGTGCCCCCCTTCACCCCTTAGGGCTATAGTAATGGTGTAGACTTGTGGGTGGTGGGTTTTGAGGGGGATTTGGGGGGCTCAACACCCAACGGAAGGGTGCTATGCACCTGGGAGCTCTTTTACCTTTTTGTTGTTTTTTGTAAAAGTGCCCCCTAGGGTGCCCGGTTGGTATCCTGGCATGTGAGGGGGACCAGTGCACTACGACTCGTGGCCCCTCCCACGAACAAATGCCTTGGATTTATTCGTTTTTGAGCTGGGCGCTTTCATTTTCCATTATCGCTGAAAAACAAAAACGCCCAGCTCACAAATTGTCGAATAACACATGGACGTCTATTTTCCCCAAAATACGGTTCGGCCCGCCCCTTCACGGACCCGTTCTCGGAGATAAACGCCCATGGAGATAGACGTTTTCGTTCGATTATGCCCCTCCACGTCAACTAAAATTATTTGAGTTAAATTATGTTGCCTGGAACTCTAACATAGTAACGTAGTAAATGACGGCAGATAAAGACCTGTGCGGTCCATTCAGTCTGCCCAACAAGATAAACTCATTTTACATGGTATGCGATACTTTATACGTATATCTAAGTTTAATTTGTCCTTGCCATTCTCAGGGCACAAACCGTAAAAGTCTGCCCAGCACTGTTCTTATACTAAAAGTTCTGAAGCTAACGTCGAAGCCCCTTAAAATTTACGCTCCAGCCCATCCTTATCTATTCAGTCACGATCGGGGCGTAGACAGTAGAAGTCTGCATTGCACTGGCGTTGCCACCCAATCTCCGCTAAGATTCCATGGATCCATTCCTTCTAATCAGGATTCCTTTGTGTTTATCCCACGCATGTTTGAATTCCATTACCGTTTTCATCTCCACCACCTCCCTCGGGAGGGCAGTCCACGTATCCACCACCCTCTCCATGACAAAAATACTTCCTGACATTAGTCCTGAGTCTGCCCCCCTTCAACCTCAATTCATGTCCTCTAGTTCTAACGCCTTCCTGTCTCCGGAAAAGGTTTGTTTTTCGGATTAATACCTTTCAAATATTTGATATAAAAAATACAGATCCCTGGCTCTACACCGTCACAGTGTTAAATGCAAACAAACATTCTGCATTCACAGAAGTCTTTCTCACATGCAATGTGTGCACAGCAGAACTAGGGCATGTTCCTATAGAATTCATTATACAAACTAACTAACTAACTAACTAACTAACTAACTAACTGACATCTGATTCTAGTTTCATCTCAGTAGCAGCAACATAATCCCACTCCAACATGAATGGATACAAAACCCTACAAAGGTTAAATCTACTGTTCCATATCAGCACCGGCAAGGACCTTCCTAGGAAATGGCAGCATCATAAATATCACAGTGAGCCCTATTGAGAAAACTGAACAAACTGACCTCGGTCACACATACAGAACTCAAATAGACCCTCTCCAAATACAGAATGTGACCATGAACTAAAAGTAGAAATATGTAGGCAAAATTAACGTGAAACTTCAAAAAGCCAGATTCTACATGCAGCGCAAAACCATTATTTATTAATTGGAGGCAGTTCCTTCACTCCACCCCTCACATCACATCACCTTTTTTGTTTGTTGTTACACAGAATTTTTTTCCCAGCCTCCATCATGTCCACTTAGGACCAGGCTTCTTCACTGTAGCAACTCCTGGTAAGGTGCTGGCAATGCTATAATACGTTCTAGTATGGTACTTGTCTACCACTTCTACAAAATACTTTCTGATTGAATGACCAATCTGCCAGTCCAGCCAATGCTGCTACAGTAGTCCTCAGTAGTAGGTTCCTCAGGGCTATAGGCCCTCCATGTTGGATATGGCCTCATCTGATTGAATATCTCTTCCTGAATCCAGGCTTCACACTGGACCTCCACCACACTCATTGTCTGGAAGAGGACATGTGGATACCAGAGCTGCCACAGGTCACACACCAAGTGCCTGAGGTAGCGATCCACCCGACTCAATTTAGGCAACTTCTCATCACCCACGCTCAATCCAAAGGATTGTTAGGTACTCCCCTGGGAGAGGAGCTTGCACCCACTGGGAATCTCCTTCTCCAGTAGCTGCTCGAGGAGGACAATTAGAAGCTGAAGCTTCACCGTTCTGGATGAAGCAATCTATCTCTGGGCTTCTTACTGTCCACTCAATGGCGAGCTCTGAAGGCATTCCCAGATCCACTTCTCCCAAAGCCAGGCAGAGGTAATGGAACAAAGTCCCCAGGTGAGACAGCCCAATTTTCAGGTCTTTTTGAATACACCTCAGCTTCCCCGGCTCTTGGTGGTCCTTGTTGTTCTATTGTCAATCTTTTCTTTAATAAACATATATTAAAAAATAAACTTGGTCCTTCAAATTGAGACCAAGTCAACTTCCCTATGAGGTATAATGGTATAGCAACGGGGGCCATCCCCGGTATGCCCTCTTTGGGTCCTGCTCCATCATCTTCATCCTCTATCCTCCGATTTCCCTACCGTATTGACCATTGGCAAGGCTCCAATTGCACGGAATTGGACAGTGGTGTGCTTGGGTAGGCTGACACCCCTGATTTTGGGCCCCTCAGCCTTGATCCCGAATTCCTCTTGGTACAACCTCTGCATTACTTGGTGTGGCCTTCCAAGGTTTTTCACCACTTCTTGAGCTCCCGGAATTGGAGAGGGCCCTTCTCAAGTTGTTCATTCCTAGCATCAACTCTCCTTCCACATTCGGGAAAGTTGGACTAGACTCCGACCCTCCGAGGCTGGTTTCCTATCCCTGTGGGGCAATCTCCACAGTTTCAGATGTTCTTTCTTTAGCAAAGAACTTGCCTCCACAAGCGTAATATTTCTGTGGCACAGTCATAATGTCTCTGTGGGTTTCACACCTGCCACACACAATCTAGCCCACTGGGCTCCCATCCTCCACTGATATCTCCACTCAAGCCACTAGCCAGTGTGTCATAGTCAAGTCTCGCTGGGGTTATGTCTGCAGAGTTTCCTGTGCACTCTTATTTTTCTCTGCGTCATTGCGCTCTTGCTCCATTATCTCGACTTGCGCTCCGGAGGTTTGGGCTTGGCCCCAGGCTACATCACTCCTTTCTTCGCTGGAAGACCCCTCCCCTGGCATGAATACATCTGTGCGGTTCCGCTGCAGATGACGCAATCGTGGAGGCAAACTCTTCTTTCAGCAGATTCTCCCGCTGGCGGAAGCAACTGCCATGTTCTTCTGGACTCTTTCCCATCCAGCTTGGCTCATGGTTCCTTGTGCTGGGCTGTGCCAAGGTCTCTGTACGCAAGCTGAGATGCTCAATTTCACTATCTCTGCACAAACAAGTCATGGTTCTCACCCCCCTCCCCACTCAGTTCCAAAATTGATTCTCCATTACAGTGTCTCTGCCCTAGGGCGATCAATCTTTTGCCCCGTTTTACGGGTGCTATTTGTGTAACCTTGCTTACCCCTCACTCAGGGTAACCAGCTAAGCTTCCCCAGGACAGGTATCAAGGACCAGGATTCACAAAAACAGATTGTACTTAAAATGAACTGGGTGCGGGCTGGAGCTGAAGAAGCTTTTCGTTAGGCCGATGGGTATTCCCATCTTGGAGGATGCAAAAGTACACTTTTCGAATAATGACCAGCGGTCTCAGTAGGTAAACTTCAAACTTTCTTTTACTGAATCAACAACAAACCAACAGCAGCTCATAAACCAACTCTCATTTCTTCAGTTTAAGTGCATAAGAGGCAAAAGTCACATCCAATCAAAATCCATTAAAAGTCTGTCTCATCCCGGATTAGGGATCCTCTGGTTGGCTGACAAAGCTCTTCCGGGACTGGGGCTCTGCACCCACGTCCCTCCCACCTGGGGTGTCTTTTTCCACCAGGCACTCCTTCCTTCTCACGATGGAAACCCTACGCCGACTCCCTCTGCGCCCTAGTAGCCATTCCATTTCAAACAATAATAGAACCAGGGGACACAAGATGAAGCTAGAATATGGTAGATTTAAAACAAATAGGAGAAAGTTTTTCATTACTCAGCGTATAGTTGGACTCTGGAACTCATTGCCGGAGAATGTGGTGGCAGTGGCTGGCTTTACGGAGTTTAAGGGGGGTTTGGACAGATTCCTGAAGGAAAAGTCCATTGAACATTATTAAAAATTAATTTTTTTTTTTTTGGGGGGGGGGGGGGGGGGGGTTGCCAGGTTCTTGAAGCCTGGATTGGCCGCTGTCGTAGACAGGATGCAGGGCTTGATGGACCCTTGGTCTTTTCCCAGTATGGCGGTGCTTATGTGCTTATGTACCTGATCAGCCCTCTGCACTCAGGGTCTTGGCAGGGATGAGACAACCAAAGACCCGGATCCACTACTCACAGTCCCTTTTATCACTTCTCTGCCCTGCCTCCGGATGCTGGGCTCCCCTGATTTCTACCCATCAGACCAGCTTTGCCAGCCCCCATTACCATAGTGACCCCCCAGTAAAACTCCTACCTCCTCTCTGCAGTAGAGGCATTTTTTTGTGTGTGGGGAGGGGGAAGGGGGAATCACACTTTTGTTAACCGCTTTAGTTGTTGAGGGTATATTCATATTTTCTGTGTACTAGTGTAATGGCAGCATGTGATTCCGATAAGAGCCAGTACAGCTGCCCTTAAATCATTCTGCCTCGCCTCACCCTATGCTTGGAACAACCTTCCTGAACCCTTACGCCAAGCCCCCCTCCCTGCCCGTCTTCAAGTCTTTGCTTAAAGCCCACCTCTTCAATGCTGCGTTCGGCACCTAACCCTTACCGTTCAGTGAATCCAGACTGCCCCAATTTGACTGCCTCTATCGGACCGACCGTTCACTTGTCTATTAGATTGTAAGCTCTTTGAGCAGGGACTGTCTCTCTTTGTTAAATTGTACAGCGCTGCGTAACCCTAGTAGCGCTCTAGAAATGTTAAGTAGTAGTAGTAGTAGTAGTAGTAAATGCCAAATATATATATATATAT